>NC_088114.1:10892878-11195909 GCF_036370855.1 Dromaius novaehollandiae
TTTACTGCAGGCACATAAAGGCTGCATAACACGAGTGCCTCCTGCATGATTTATAGAGGCGTGGGCTGTTCGTCAGAGCAGAGGAGTGGGATGCACAAATGCCTGTGCTCCAACCAGTTTCTGACACGGACTGCCGTGGCTCACGGCATGGAGCCTTGTTTCTCAGCCTCTGGGCAAGCTCTCAGTTCCTAAAGCAGATCCCCAGCGTCCTTAGACGTGCTGTTAGAGGTTCCAAGAGAAGAGGCAGAGCTTGCAGAATTGGCCAGCTATTCCTATCCAGCTCTTCTCCCTTCTGTATACCAGCTCTCCTCTCATTCAGCCCCTAAGAGAGAGTGCTGCTGAGTCACTTGATTTGCAAGATGGTGCAATGATTTTCTTCAGGAGCCATCCTTCGTCTCATGCCTCTGGGAGCACAAATGCAGCCTATCTTTTGTGCTGGATGAAAAGGGCAGAGTTGTTGTTCAGCTGCTTCAAAACCACATACTTCTTTTGGTCCCTCACTTCTCCAGAATTTTGCTTTGGGCCTTGTTTGCCTGAGCACTTGGAAGAAAGATTTGCCCCATCGTTTCCCTATTTGTACAATTATGAGTGTAATATTTATTACTCTGTATCCTTCACTAGTTAATATTTGTAAAGCCACTGAAAAATGTAATGTCCTAAATGCTGTATTTTTGTTGACAATCTGAAGATATTTCTCAGCCAATACTGTTGATGACATAGACTCTTTCGCTCTCTACATCAAGTTGGATCTTTAGTGGACTTTTAGGATGAGTACAATATTACCTGGCAACATGTCAACATGTCACAGCTTGCAAACATCACACCAAGCAATGGGGCTAGCATCAAAATTTAGAACATTGTGATTTAACTTGAGAGCTCGTGTTAGGAACTCATTTAACCCTGTGCAACAGCCAGAAATTGTGAAGCAATAGCTTGAAACCTAAAGCAGACACAGTCCAGAAATAAATGAGAGTACTTAAACACATGACTTATCCAGGTTTTGGAGATAGATAATGGATTATTTGTCATCAGCAGATAAACAAAGACTGAAAACATTTTGTGCTGGTTCAGCCCGGAGTTCTGCTAGACATCCTCAGCCTGTTAACACTAGATGGGCCACACGAGGTGGCCACTGCGCTGTCTCTGGCTTTCCCCGTTGATGGTATCTGTAGTTCCCTGCCTCTGCACCACCCTGTCCCGCAGCTGGGGCCGGCCAACAGCTGCTGGAAGTGACGCCCTGGCCCAGGGGCAGTAGGACAGCACCTCCACCTCCACCTTCGGCTGGGCTTCTGGTAGGCTGCTTTCTACACGGAGCCTTAAACTAAACCAGTGCGAGGACGTTGCCAGAGGTACCGTGCCTTCAGAAAAACGAAACCAAAAAGGAACACAAGTATTAGAAAGGGAAGGAGAAAGGAATCGGTGGAGCCGCATTCCCCTGTATAACCCCCAAACCGGCGCTACATCCTAGAAACCTTGAGAAACGCCGCTCGGCCCTCACCGCGGGTACAGGTAACAATAAAACTATATCGCCCCAAACATTCATAACCCGTCTTCTCTCTGGTCCTGAAAAACCCCCATCTCTCGCTCTTTGTCCTGTGAACTGTAGTCACCTCGTGCTACACGGTACAAAATGACCAGCCAGGCTTCCCGTTGCCATCAGCGATAACCACCCAAGAGGGATACGAACTGACCGGCAGCGTTCATAACCTCGTTTGCAGCGTCAGACACTGGCCTGGGTTCTCCTCTGTCTTTCACCCATATAATTTCAGTGGCTTCACTGTAGTTATTTCTAGTTTACATCAGCACCAACTAAGTCAGGCTCAGACAAAAAGGCACTTTTAGGCAGGAAAAATCCAACACCACTTTTAAAAGATAAAAAAGAGTGAAAAGTATCAGAACCCAGTGAATTTCTTTTCGTCACAGCTCAGGTGCACGCAAAAGCCACCCGCCCTGAAAACAGCAGAGTGTATGTCAGAGTACTGGCTGGTCTGAAGCAGATCCCCTGCCAGCATGAAGCAAAACACACTCCAACACGTATCTTTTCACTAGCATTTGAAAAATCATAGTAAATACAGACCGCTTTCATGCCAGACAAGAAAATGTCTCTCTAGTGGTAGAGAAATGTTTATCTCTGATCACCAGTGCCCTGTTGGCACTAGGATATATTTATTTTTTAACATTCAGTGACCTTTGATACCAGTAACTACAAAGGGCTGCTGACCTGCCCATGGGCTCTTCCTTGCCAGTCTTTATCTGTCTCTTATACTGGGCAGTTTGAAAAACAGCCCTGCTTGTTTGTGCAAAGGTAGCTAGGGCAAGCGGCAATACCCTGCAGGGACCGTACCCGGGGCGGGGGGTGCCGTGTGTGCCTGTGTGCGTGCCACGGATGCTGAGCTCACTGATACTCACTTTATACATGCCTACGTCCGTGTGTTCGTAATCAAGGCAATCATATTAATCTATAATTGACAGAGATGCAAGTAACACTTCCTTTGTCTCTTATCCATAATGATTACTGTATAATATATGAAAGTGATATTTGCATGCCCACTGGTTTTAAAGAACAGTCTTCAGCTGGGCTACAGCGTGCCCTAATATTCTGCTGTCCACTTGTAATGGAAACGAGCCTCTGTGTTGTCCTTGTATCTCGTGATTCTCTCCTCTGCCACAGTAGTGAAAAAGACTGCTGCAACCTGACCAAACCTGGAGCTCTTCCCGGCTTTGTTTTTTACACTGGGCAGTTTTCCCCAGCTTTGCATAGCTCAATTGCTCTAAGACAGTTCAGGTTTTCTTCAGACAGGCCTTCACAGCTGGGGAGGCACATTTTACCCTGGGCTAGCTATTCCCACGTCAAGTCCCAGCAACGACAGAGCCTAGCTAGTGTTCACCTAGACGTAACCCACTGAGGAAACACCAAGTTGAGAAGGGAAGAAAAGGTGCCTTTTAGGTGGACCTCAACCATCTACATTAAGCTAAAATTGCCTGCACCCTTCGCTTAAGTGCCACTGCCTGAGAAGCAATCTCATTATGTGTGGTAAACACCTAAGTTCAAAAGCATTCAGCTAAAACCAATCCTTCTGCTGTTCCCTGGTCACCAACTGGCAACAAAGCTCCATGTCGACACCAGTTTGGCAACCTGGAGAGTTTGCCCTCTAGTACATTTTGCTTCTATAAGCACAGCTATTATTGGAACTGCTTACTTGACCATATTGTATGCTTTACCTCCATCTGACAATAATTCATTCTTCCAGCTTGCAACATTAATTACTCATGCATACTGTACACACTCCTATTGAAAGTGCATATACACAGAGGAAGCAAAAAGCTGTTGTGTACAGCTGCACTTGTTTTTCTATTATTTGCGTCTAATATGAAGACAAGAAGAGATGTCTAGGTTACCTACAACTTGAAAGTCAAAGCCATAAATATTCAGAAGTATAGCACTTTAACAAGCACTAGCTGGCTCTGTGAGTTATTGCAGACAATCCAAAATATAACTTAGTATCTCTATGCTTACCAATAAGCAACAGAATCAAAATGTCACTTTTATTTTTATATATATATATGTAAGTGTGCGCATGCATGTGCACATATATATGCTTATCTGCAAACACAAAAAAGTAAGCCCAAACAATATATATTTCAAAAAGCTTCGTGTATATATATACACATTCGTGTGTGTGTGTATATATACGTATATGTATATATATGTATGTATATACATATATATGTATGTATATATACGTATGTGTATATATATACACACATACATGCACATGCACGCACACACACACACACATTTAATGATTAATGCTTTCCCATCTGTAATAATAGAAACCTAAGAGTGGAAAAAATCTTGGCACCTCAGAACATCTCAGCCACTATATCATCCAGCAATATATCATACCTCTCATACCCATGGATCAGCATTAGGCTTTAAAGCAGTTGTGATTTTCAGCTCTCTGCTCTTTTTGGAAAGCTGGCATCTCTTGTATTTACTGGGGGCATCCTAATAGACTGAATACCCGTCCTAGTCAGAATTCACTTCCTCAGACATGAGTGACTAGATCCTACACAGCATCAGACATGAAGTCCCACCAGGGCCTTGTGTCATGGCAGTAGTGCCTACCTATCGCTACTAGAAGAGCCTTGTCTAGGATCACACTTGCCACTTCCATTGCCACATCACGTACAGATGGTTCATAGTCATCCTTTGATAAACTAATGCATTCAGTTTTTGGGTTTTTTTTCCGTAGTCAGTTTCTGATCTCCTTGCCTGCAAGAGAAATTTTTGTTCTTCATCCCTCTGCACAGGATCCTTTCTAGTTAATAGAGAGAGAGACACAGGTCCATAGAACAGTTCCTCTCATCCTAAATTAAGAATTTAAAAGAGGTGGGATAGACCCAGGATAAACCTCCACTCTGGAGGTATGAGGTATCTTCTTCCCTTCATTGACTGCAGAATGAGCCCTGAGGACCAGCTTAAAGAAGATGCCTAATTTTTGGTGACTAGTGGTGAAGCACATCCCAAATACAGGACTTCGTAAGTTAGTACAGAATCACATCCCATTTCCATTGCTCTGTGCTTCAACATCTTCCAGCTCACCATCTGTGATATTCCGATCCTTTTAATAACAGTGCCGCTTGACTTTGTGTCATCAGAAAATTTCTTTAGCATGCTCCAGTTTAAAAGACAATAGGTCATGATAGTGAATATTAAACAAGATCAGTCTTGAATCACTAGTAATCTGTCTATATCCCAATAGTAAACTACTGGCACCTCTCCTTCAGACAATTCTTTGCTCATTTTATTGTTCTTGTACTAATCTCCATCTTCTCCATCTTAATTAATAACTTCCCATGTGGCATCATATCAAATGCTTGACTGAAATCCATATAGATTATATCTACTATATTTCCTCTTTCTTAGAAAATCAGTTATCTCAGCAGAGAAAGAGTTCAGAATAGTGAAGTACTGGCAACATCAGCATTGTGGTTGCATTTTATCCCATTTATCTTCTCTTCCTCTCTCTCCCCCCCCCCTCTCTCTTTTCTTTTTTGTTTTTTTTTGTTTAATTATCTTTTACTTCAAAACACTTCTGGAAGCCTGAAATGCTCTCAAGGTCAAGCTAATGAGCTCAGTGGCTTTTTGGATAATTTTCTTTCTCATTTTTAAAATAAAAGTATTATGACTACTATTTTCAAAACATGAAAGAACCACCCCCACCTCAACATTTATTACAAGTCCTTGCTATCAGTCTTGTGATCCCATGTGCTTGTTCCTCTGGAATTCTGGGATGGAAACTATCTGCTCTCCCTTGCTTGAAAATCTTGCGCCTTTTCAGATTTGCTTTCACTTTTGGTGTGATAATATCCATTTTCATACCCTCATTTCAATTAATCATGCTGTTTTTGCTCCCTTCTTCAACTCCATTCTTCCTCTAAAAAGCTAAGGCAAAGCTTTCATTTAGATTTTGAGTCAGGATAAAAGTATCTTTAATCATTTCCCTGTCCACACACTTCACAGTAGCACCAGTTCTTCTCTTGTTCCCTGTTTATTTACATGGCTGAAGAAACATTTCCTTTTTGCTTTAATTTCCTCTTGAGATCTAATTCCGAGTTATTCTGGATGAATCTCACTTTATTCCTAACACATATAGGTAGCGTTTTTGTTCATCAGTTGTTTTCCTTACTTTTTATTGCTTTCCCATAGTCTACTAAAATTATGCCATTGCACACACGTATTAACTAACAGGGCAGACGTAGTTAAATACAGATGTTTTGCAGATAGGTACAGGTTGAACATACTAGCAATGAAATTCATGGGCCAACTGATCAAAGATTTTGATAGAATAGAAGCACTGTTTTTATCTGATTAGAGCTGCAAAAACCTTTGCATCAGCCCTGCTTATGCCAGAAAGTCTAGAAGAAAACTTCAGCTTGTAGCAAAAAAATGCTGCTGTTTCTTCCTTTCCAAGGAAACTAAAACTTTCTAGCACTAAGAATACAACAGAAGTAGAAGTGCACAGGATGATACTTTGTACAAGCACCAAGCCACTAGCCTAATTTTTCTTTTCAAAACATTACCTTCTGTTTTTTGGGGTTTTTTTTTAATTGAGTTTCTAAATCCCATGATTTTGAAGAGAACCCTTAAAATGTGAACCAAGGCAGAGCTGAATGAATCTGTGACTAGCTGCAGCATAAAACTAGCTCCGAATTGGGGACCTTTGCAGTTGTACTTGATACTAAGGATTCAGATTACATGTCCAGTTTATAATTTTCCTTGATTACATACGAGTTTCTTAAAAGCCTGCATTTTGCCTTTCAGCTGCATTAGAATAAGCCTATGGGAAAGCTCACTGTAGAATTTGTGTGCTCTCTAGTTCTGAATTAGTAGCAATAGGAATAGGTATGAGCAATGGAGGTATCCTCATACAAAGGTCAAAATGTGATGTTCCTTGTGTCCATCCTCCAACTGCAGATATATTTTGATGATCAAAAGACCACAGAAAGCAGAGGGAGAACTAACTAATCCAGCTAATTATGAGCAGGCTTTACTGAGGAAAGTATGTTTGTACATAGAAGCATCTGCAGTTAAGTGACGAAAGATTTTCAAAACCACTGCTAAGAAACATTTTTATTATTGGGCCTAAGTCCTCTTTTATTTCTTGAGAGCAGGCAGGTTAGCCCTTGCCTTCGCTTTGCTTGCAGACATACACCCTATGTTAGTATCATTTGCCCTGTATGTTTTGCTTAGTTCCTTGAATTACAGTTTTTTCCTTTTTGATTCAACTTTTCTGCCCAGTTTTACCCACTGGTTTACTACTGTAAACAACTGTTTTGCCTGCTAGATGGCACTGGACATCCACTAGCATTGGGACTGAAGGCAGGTGGCACTGAAGAGCTGTAAGGGCACACGGACACCCTTTGGTCTTTATTCTATTTACTTTCTGCAATGGCATTTTCATTGCTCAGGTGACTTCATTCCTCATCCACAGCACAGGATTGTAACTCTAACTCCCGTCCTCTTCCTGTTTTACAATGAGCACAGACTTGTTGTTAGCATAGCTACAAAGGACTGGAGGTGCTTTTGAATCCATCATTTGGTGGAAAATGACTTAAACTGGAGCCTTCAGATTCCTCTGGGTTTAAGCTACTGATTTTATTTGATTTTGAATGCCTTTTGGGGGGATAATATTAATTAAACTTTTCTACTTTAAAGGAGCATTACTGAGATATTTATGAATAGATACTGAAGGCTAATGTACAAGGATGGCATGAAATTTGCTTGTTCTTTGGATTCTGTCCCAAAATCTTTGTGCACTATTAAGATAAAAAGCTGTAGCTACCTTGGAACCAGTGTTAACATATTCATCAACACACTGAGGAGGAAGTTGAAGCCTTCATTTGTGCCTGCAGAGCGCCCAATACAGCCCATTACTGTAGTCCTGATTGTGCTTTTTCCAACATATATGTTAAAAAAAAAAAAAAAAAAAAGCAAGCAAAACTGAGAAGCAAAGTTAAGCATTAAGTATCCGGCTGGAACTAGAACTGCCTCTTTTTTCAAAGTTTCCATTAGCCCCAACCATCCTTCAGAACATAAACAAAATGCCAATGTTGCCTTTCCAGTCTGGTCTTTCACCCGAGAACGCTGCTTTCCAGGCCTGAGGAGCATTCTGCTCTTCCCGGAGATGGGCATGCGTTTCACCCAGCGCTAGACGTGCCCACGGTGGGTGTGATTTCTCCGAACTCGAGGGTGTACCCTCTGTTTGGATGGCAAGCTCCCCGGCGGTGGTTGCTTGGAGACATTGTAGGTATCACGGTATCTCTCTTGCATGCCCGTAGATGTTTTTCTGGTGGGTGTGGTCATGCTTCTACCTGGCTCATCAGATTCTCCACAGATGTCCATGGCTCTAGTGACAGTGCCAGCTCTAGCTTTCTCATTAATTCTTCTTCAACCTTATAATTACCATGTATATATGAAGTTGAACGCAGTGTTACTTCCTACCATGTCATTTCTAGGTGCCAGACACCTACTTTCTTTTTTGTCTCCTCTCTTCTGAGAATGTGTTGGTTTCTTCATATCCTTAGGGATGCTCAGACCTGAGTGTCCCCAAGTCTAGAGAGGACTCAAATAAAAGCAAAGTTTTTTTGCAGACAAGTTCTGACAAGTCTCGTGGGGGCTTTTTAGGATATTTCTCCTCTTCTTCCCAACTTTCTTAATTCCCTTCACTGTCAAAAGTTATCATCTGCATAGCAAAGTTGGCAGATGGAACAAAATGCTTGTGCCTCGAGCCATTCCCGTGCAAAGCCTGGCACCTTTGTACAAAGGTATGATGAAAGCGGGTTTGAACTGGGATGTTGGTCTGTGAGCTGGCAGAGGCACACAGACTGTTCTGCTGACACTGTTTCTGGAGCGGGAAGCTTCGGCGGAAGGAGAGAAGATTGGGGGCAGACAGTGGCATTGCTGTGGTCTTGAAATGCCACACAGAGATTCAAAAAAGCACGTCTTTCTAAATCCAACTGTTTAAACCTGACTGAAATAACTCCAGGACGCATTTCTTCCCTGTTTAGATAACGTAGCACAACAACTTCTGTGTATTTGCCTACCAATTCCTCTGGCACAGCATGAAGCAAATGGCTACCCACACCTCCCTGGCTATTTGCAAGGCCACTTAGCTTTAAAATACAGCTAGGAACATCAGCACCAATCTTAAATTAACTCTCCCGGTGGGGGAAAAGTCTTGAATTGATCCTTATCTACTTGACTGGGTCTCGTGCTGACAGTCCGGTCTGCTGTTCTCACCACCGCTGGAGCGTTCTGCTCTTTATTGGGTGTGCTGGGAGCAACCCACCAGCCCAGACCTTCCTGACACGACTGTTGTCATCTGCCTTATCTTTATTTGCTATTCAAGCTGCTTTGGTAGGACTGAAGAAACCATCTCCAGTAAAAACTTTGAACTCTGGATGAGCAACTAGCAAATATCTTTATTAGCAGACCGGGGGCTCAGGCTGCAGCTGGGCTGCAGCTGAGGCGTCTGCAGGCTGCGGGCTCGGCACAGGAAGCGGCTCAGAGAGCGGCCGGGCCGAGGCTATCCGGGAATTCGTGGAGATGTGCTAAATGGTGGGCTCAGCTTCACTAATGAATCACCTTGCCCCGACTACAGAGGATTTTGGTTATGGGTGGCTGTGAGGGCACAGAAGAAAAGAAAATGTCACCTCACACTTGCAGCCAACACAGTGCTCCCTACGCGGGCTCGTGGAAGAACTTTTGTGTACAATTACAATAAAATGTTTATATGCATTGCTGCTGTTATTCCAGATTAAGTAGCCACTGTCTTTAAAACACTGAAAGGGTAAAGTGCTACATGGGTATCATTCGGATTTCTGCACAGCTGCACTTTGTGGCAGTGGTCGGTAAAATTCAGATTGTATCAGTTCACTTAACATTTTACAGAGTAACAGCTTGAGCTTGCAAACTCCTCTCACATGCTCAGTGCGAGCATCCGAACAGCCCCACCTCGTCCAGCGCGATGCCTGACGTGCTCGGAGGGGAGCACGCAGGAGAGTCCTCGCAGGACCAGGGATGCAGAACACGAGTAACTTTTTCCCTTGATACACTTCCAGTAGGTAAGCTAACTGAACAAAAACAAAAGCAAAAAAGCCCCCAAACTTTGGATTTCGCTCGAGTCCGTGGGTGCAAAGGCCGTGTCTCCATCTGCGTCCTGGACGGCGCAAAACGCCCCGTCAGTCCCTAACGAACAGGCGCCAGGGCTAAAAAGCTAATATGCAAATCGCGCTGCACCGGGGCTCCTCGGCGTGCGCTGCAGCTCGCTGGAGATGCCGCCACACGCCCCGGCTGCAGCGGGTCTCCGCGCCGCCCGCGCAGCCCCCCCGGCGCGGCGGCCGGTCCTCCCGCTGCCTCCTCCCCGCCCGGCGCCGGGGGCGGCGGCAAGGGGCGGCCGCCGGGGCAGCGGTGGGAGCCGCGCGGCGCCCCGGCCCTCTCCCAGCCCTGCCGCGACATTTATTGCAAAAGCAGGAAATCGCTGATTACTGAACTGGCTGGCGAGGGAGCGGGAGCCGATGCTGCTCCCCCTGGCACGGCGCTCGCCTCGCCGCCGCCTCTCCTTGTTCCGCTCTTTCTTCTTCTTCTTCGCCCTCTTCCTCTCCGCTCGCTCGCTCGCTCCTCTCCTTTTTTTTCATTTTGGCTTCTATTCAAATGTGGGTCAGGGGTGAGCGGCTCCCAACGTCACAAGCTTGCAAGATGGCGCTGGGAGGAAGGCTGTGAGATGAGGAACAGGCTGGTATAAACCGAGAGGACAGGAGAGGGAGAGGAGGAGGAGGAGGAGAGGGGAAGGGGAAGAAAAGCCGCTGCTCCAGATGCAATAAGAAGGTAACGCGGGCGGGCGGGCGGGCGGGCCGGGCGCTCCGCGCAGCCCAGCCCTGCTCCCCGCTCTTTATTTGCGACCCTGTTTATTTGCCCATCTGCACGGGTCCGCGGGGGAGAGGGGCCGGGGTGGGAGGGGTGTCCCCTCGGTCCCTGCCTTGCAGTCCCCATGCCCGGCACCAGCGGTAGTTCCCTTTCAAAAAAAAAAAAAAGAAAGAAATATATATGTGTATATATATATATATATATGCGGTTATTTTTCCCTTTCCCTCTCGCCCCTTCTCTCCGTGCCCCGCTCCCTCCGCTCGCTCCCGGCGCGCTGCCCCGCTGCTCCGGGGCCGGGCAGCACCCGGTGCACTCGCGATCGCGCCGGTCCGGGGGCTGCAAATGTTGGCCATTCGGTGAAGCGGCTGGAAAGTTTCCCCCTCCTCCCGTGCCATTTGTGTGTGTGTGTGTGTGTGTGTGTGTGTGTGTGCGTGCGTGTGCGCGCTGCCCCTTCCCCGGCGGCGGCGGGCAGCGGGGCGGGGGCCGCAGCTGCTGCCGCCGGAGCCGTCCGGCGCGGGCAGCCCCGCCGCAGCCCGTCCCCAGCCCCGCTCGCCCCCCGCCAGCGAGCCGTAATCCCCCCCGGCGAGGGAAGGGAGCGGGGTGCCGGGGGCGTGTTCGTGCGGGGGATCCGGCCGGGTCGTGGAGCAGAGGGCAGGGAAGGGGCTCCCGGCGCTTCGGTGCCTCCTTCCCCCTCCGCGCCGCCTCCGCGGGGCTGGGGGCGACCGGGCCGGCCGGCATCCCCCGCCCTGCCCCACCGGGCGCCCGGCCCCACCGGCTCCGCGGTGAACTTTTGCCCCGGCTCCCCCCGCGCTGGCCGCCCCTGGGCCGCCCAGCTCGGCCCCGCCGCCTCCCGCCGGCGCTGCGGGTCCCCGGCTTTTGTTAGGGCACCGGCTGGGATGCAGCGGACGGAGCGCGGGACCGCGCAGCCCCCGCGGCCCGCAGGACGCTGCCGCCCGGCTTTGTGCCCCGCGGAGCTGCCTGCTCCCCGGAGCCGCCGGCCGCCGCGCGGAGCTGCCGCGCGGACTCGGGCGGTAGCCTGCTAGAAGAGAGAAAAAAAAGGGGAGAAATGCGGGTGCCGGCCGGCAGTAGTGCTGCCGCGGCGCGCAACGCCGCGACTCAGGGCGCCGGGCGAGCGGCTGGCTGCGCCGCGGCCGCCCGGTCCCGGGTGAAGGGGGTGGCGGAGCGCCGCGGAGCCGGGCCGGGCTGCCCCCCGCTGCCGGCTGGGGGGGGTGAGGCTGTGGGGCATTTGGTTGCGTTAAAAGACAAACACACAAAAAAGCAGCGGGGAGGCCGGCGTGCGCGGCGGCGGGGCGGTGCGCGGCGCGGGGGGTCGCGGCGCCCCCTGCGCGGGGCGGGCGGGGAGCGGGCGGGGAGCGGGCGCTGCGGCCGCGCCGCGTTATCAGCGGCCGCCAGCTGGGCCGCGGGGCCTGGGGCGGCGCGGCGCGGGGGGGCACCTCCACATCGCGCTGCGGGAGCGTGTGCGGCACCGGGTGTCCTAGCAGAGGGCGGCTAAACCCCCGCGATGTTACTCACTTGTTAGGAGGAATCTGAGAGAGGAGCCAGAAACCAGCTAGGAGAGCATCGAAATTGCATTTTGCTAATAAACTGCCTTTTGACCGAAAGCGGTTTAAATTTATTGCAGCATGCTGTTTAGACTTGAACGGCTCTCATGTTTTTCCACAAATTAAAGGGAGAAACAATATGCAATAGTCACTTTCCTTGGAAAATGTCGGAACTATAAGCAGATGTTGTTATGCTTGATAAATACAGTGCATAAACAACTGGTATTTCAAGATGACTTATTACTGTTTTTTACAACTCAGAACTATTGTATACTTTACAGCAGCTCTAGCGAGAAAACTGTAAATGGCTCCTTAGGATTTCACAGCAAATCTATGTGGGGAAAATGACATATGGAAAGAAAATTGACTTATTTCCACAACTGCAAGTGGTCTCCTTTTTGCTCCTTTTCATTAGCGATCTAATCCTAAAAGCATTAGGAGCAATTATTTGCAGTGGTGCCTGACATTCTAGGTCTAATTATTTAAATCAGTTTAACTTTTGATGGTTGACCCATTAGGTCAAATCTGTGTGCCCTTTGTTATATTTATTAGAAAAAAAAAGAGGGGAGGGGGATCTTCAAACTTGCCACCTGCTACTGACATATCATTTTAGCTCGGGAGGGGAGCAGCATTAAGCATCAGCAGCCTCTTACATTTGCTACTTTCCATTCTGCGGCGGGGAAGGAAACCGTACATAAATGCCTCGTTCCTTTGCGTCTAAAATGCGTTGCTTAATCATGGCAGACTCGCGTGGCTGGAGGGGTGTAAGCATGAGGAACGGGAGAATGTAAGGATATAGCAGTTTTTTTCTTATGTCATCCTTTCTAATCTCTGTGAAATGCAGATGAGATGCATATCTCCGAAGGGATGATTTTTCAGTGTTTGGGGGAAATGCTTCTCCGAAGGATCTGGGGAGAGCTCTAAATCTTTAATGCATAAAGAAATAGCTCATGTTAGTATTCACATACGTTGCTGGGCAGAATGACTTATGGATGTGTAGATAGTAATAAGTATCGCAAGATGCTTGAAGCACTTGGTATCACGTGACACGTTGTAGTGTCAGTGCTGAATTGTTTGGCAGAAGCCAATGTGTGACAGGGGGTGGGGGGAGAGAAAGAGAGAGAAAGAGGACGTTGGAGGCCTTATTCCGGGAGGGTACACATCCAATTTATTTTGATTAGCCATTTAAAACAAGTAGGACACAACCTAATACTAATCGGTGCGGCTGCGTAATGGATTAAAACTCCATAAAACAGCCATCGCTGCCCAAAATTGGTGGTTGCAGTATGAAATTTCAAGTTTTGAATAGTGGATCTTGCAATGAAGGTTCTTATTTTCTAGCATCTTTACAGCTCATAGTAATTAAGATCCATCAAACATAAACTGTATGCTGTGCCTTCCTTTGACCTTGTATAGAAAACAGTATGGGGTTGGTTTTTGAGCTCCTGCTACCCTCTTTGATGATAGATGTGGAGAAATAGGATAATGTTTGAAAACTGAGGCACATTTGCCTTAATATCAGGACTCCTGTTTGTGCTGATTACAGTGTTTAACCCTCTCATCCAGTCTGATGAATGTACACAGCTTGCTAGGTAGAAGGTTGTCTTGTTTCCTCTAAAGAAAACCCAACTTGCAGTCCCCTAACTAAATCTGGCTGCCAAATCGTATGAGCAAATCGCTATTTCTGACAGTCTCAGTGGAAGAATGTGGCCACAAAGTGGCACCTCAGCAGAGCAGCAAATGTGGTCTCGGAGCGGGACAGAACCGAATCGCATTTGCGACCCCTGCGTTGCAGGGGCTGCAGCGTGACGGGCCAGGCTGCTGGGAAGGGACCATCCCAGCGTCAGCGGACGTGCCTGCCCTGCTGGGCTGGGGGGAATCAGCAGGGCTCAGCTGGGGAATTGCTTACAACAACAGAGCCTCGACCCAGCCACAAGCAGCAGAATGTCTTTTAAAAAAGAAATCTGACTTCTCCTGTGGCTTGGTGTGGATTGGATACAAGTGATTATACCACTACGGCTGCTTAAATTAGTTTTTATCTTGCTGTAGTATCAGGAGCAAGGGCAACGCACTGCAACAGCGATTTCGGTCTGCTGTCCTCTAGCTCATTGGCAATACAACTGTATTGGTTTGTTTGGTTTTTTTTTCCAATCAGTTGTGACAGTATGTTTACTCTTCTCAAAAGCAGCAGAAACAATGTAAAAAAATATTCCTGAGAGTTGCATTTTCTTGCTCAGTTAGCACCTCCAGCTTCCAACAGGACGCCAGCTTGAAGCCGTTTCTTTTTCTTTTTTTCCCCCGTGAAGTGTCTGTGTATCAGGAGCTAGCTGTCCAAACTTGCAGGTTACTCACATTTCTTGTTTGTAATTCCTGGAAAGAAAATTCACCCTCCAGTGCTGGCTCCCGCAAAACACGGAAGAAATGAAACAGTGAGGTCAATCCTGAATTTTAAGCTGATATAAAAGCGATTGCTACAATAGCTGTAAGAGAGAGTACAACAGTGCAGTAGTTGTACCTGCTCTAAGTGACAGGTGGGAGAAATTTTTGTTCTTTTTCATCTGTGTTTGGATGAGGGCCCAGTGCTGGCCACAAACTGCAATCCGGGATTAATCCTCACATAGTGTTTTCTTTCTATATATCAGATTTCTCATTTTGTTAATAAGCACAGCCTAGCATGCACTTCAAGTCAGCTGTTCTGGAGTGGAAGCAACAGGGTTTTGCATTATCGACATGACGGCTCTCGTGCTTCCTCGAGCCCATGCTGCCGGCCCGAGGACGGGCGGAGGGCGATGCCTGTAGTCACGCAGCCTGAACGGGGATTCGACTTGCTGATCTTACTTAATGGAAAGGGGTGGGGAATCCAGTTTATCCAGGAGTTTGTACGTACTTTATCACGTTTTCTTCTGTGCACACTGTGAGATCTGAAGGGGCTAAAGAGCGATCTTTCAAGCCGAAAACCTGAGGCAGACACCGGGAGGCCCATTGGCCTGTTGTCGGAAATGGTTGTCAGCCACGGGTCTTCTTCAGCGCTGGCTCTCTTGCTGACGTAGGAAGAGCAGAATTGTTCAGCTCCCCTCCAGAAACGTTGGAAGTTAGAAGCTAGGCTGGGAGAGGAGGGGTCCTCGCCATCAGCTGATGATGAGAAGGGTTTATAGAAGCGCGGGGAGCTTCCTGACAGAAATGGCCTGAAAATAGGATATACTTCTCGCCTCTTTTGTAAGATGCTCTGAGAGATCTGTGTAAGAACTAAGTACAACTCACTTCTGTTCTTCCAGCTTTAGGTACTGGATGGAAAAACTTGCCAGTGTTGTCCTCACTGGGGCCCTGGATGGGAGGCAGCAAGCATTTCACTTCAGTATGCTGGCCCGAGGCATTATCTGTCCTCCGGTCTCTTGGGCAAAGGAAGAGGGGGGAGCTTTCAATAATATATCAGTTTGCCCTATCCACTCCCTTCCCCCACTGCACCAAACAATATGTGAGATAAAATTGTCTCGAAATCAGTCTTTTGCAATGGGGTTTAAAAGAGAGACATGATGGACTGACTGGGGAAGAGGCCTCATATGGTTAACACCCTTCCTACGTTCTTCATGCTGGGCTGGTCCGGTTCACTCATGGACTCGTTTAAGATGACGGGTTCAGAGCAGATTCCTTCCCCTGAAATGTGTGCTCGTTTTCCCTCGTATAAGGAACCATTCAGTGTGCGGCTTCAGCTTTCCGGGAGTCACATAAAGACCCTGCCTTGTAGGACTTACTGCACTTCCATCTGCTGTCAAGATGCCACCAGCCAGTTTGACAGTTTGGAAATCTTTTCTCTTGTCCAATAAAGAACAGAATAGAGTAATTTGCATTGCCAGTTTTAACTGAGAATTGAAATCGGTCAACGAGAAACCGTATTTTAAGGCTTGCTTGTTTGCATACGTGCTAGTTACTCTCCAGTGGAAAGACTGGATCTCACTGATTTGTACCTATTAAAACATGTTGATGTGCAACTAAAAATAACTTTAAAGCAAATTTGCCACTGTTTTTAGTTAAGCAGGAGGGCAGGGTTTAACACATTCAAGTTATGATTTAATATGCAAATCACAAGTAAAAAAGTAATTTACTGTTACTGTTTCTGAGAAGAATATCAAGCAACTTCTTGTATAGCATTAAATTCAATTAAATGCTAAACCTGAATATTTTAAAGTGTTAAATGAAAATAATATTTGGAAAATATGTTCTTACCAAAATACTTTCTGCTGACATCCTAAGGTTCCTTCCAACCCAACCGATTGTGTGATTCCTCCTCTGCTGTGTTTCAAATGCGAAGCAAAGGAGATGTTCTTTGTGCAAAGGGAATTCTCTGTGTTCTAGTCATGCTGCTCTTTCAAGAGTTTACTCTAGTAGACATTAGTCTTTAGCACCTAGTTTTTATTTGGAGCCTAAAAGAGGGAAATAAGCTTTCCTGCCCTCCCTTCCAACCCAAAATCTCAATTGGTTTCTTCAGCCTGAAAGAACTAGTTATTGAACTAAAATTGAAAGAAAACATCCTCTCTGCCCCTCCTGCAGAAGGTTAGTTAACCACCCAGGGCCTGGTGAAACAATGCCGCAGCAGCTTTCTCAGTTTGGGATTTGGGTTTCCTGAAAACCTCACTAGCAAACATGTACAATTGAAGACTGATACTTTTTTAAAATGAGAACTGTTTAAAAAAGAAAATTTGAAATTATGCCAGCGTATAGTGAGACTTAAACTAGTGTTGTTTTTATTTAATGTTGTTTCTCCTACCCCTGCAAGGGGGGTTGCTTTGTTGCTCTTAGTTTCTGTTCGCCCTTATAAAGTATTCTGAATGGTCCCTGGGTGCAACTTGCTGCATCAGACTTGTGGAGTCCTTGAGAAAAGCTCTTTGTTCATTTTCTAGGTGGTTCAAATGCTCTTTGATAATATGATATTAGTGACAGGATTATGCCCAGTCTTTAAATAAAAATGTGGCAGTCTTTCTAAGCAGGAATAAAATCTATCAAAATTGTATATGGCAGGGAATCCACTAAAATATAAGTGTGTATGCGTATCTATGAAGGGTACATAGCCAGGACCGAAGTACCAAAATCCTAAATAAAAGGAATTTTGGCGTGAGACTGATAGTTGTCTTGTAATTCTTAAGATGTCAGCAGATAGATGTTTGGCTAAGAGTGTTTTAAAAGTAATGTAACTTGTGACTTGAAAAATATTTTACCCTGAAAACTTGGTTATAAGCACTTACTGTTATGAGTTGGTGTAGCGGTTGAATGTATGCCTGCATTTAATTCTTCTGGGTGAGCTTGTGGTCTTGGGAACTCTGGGTTCAGTTTCTATCACTGATCTAAATTTTCCATGCTATGGTCACAAAGGGAGTTAAACAACTTGTCTCAAGTTTTCTTCATCTTTAAAATATGGAGAATACGATGTCCTTGGTTTGTCTTGTATATTTATCTAATAAAGGCTCATCATATTTAAATGTTTGCATAATGGGACCCTGATCTTAGCAGGGGCCTGTAAATGCTGCCATCATGCATATAATTCTAATAAAACTTCAAAATGGCAAAGTTACCAAAGGACTAACAGTATAATATTATGCAAAACGATGGGGGAGGCGAGGGAAGGGAGAATAGAGAAGACTGCTCTCCAGTCCTTCAGAAAGGTTACGTTTCTTAGCTTCTACTGTACTTTATCAAACAAGGTTTTCAAAACTGTAATGAAAATTGAAACATGCCAGCTATAAAAATTATTCACCCTTGCCACAACAATGAAAACATTAATGAGACTGTATTCCCCTGCAGTGAACGCTGGGTTTTTTGGGAAGGTCTGTTTTGCTGTGCCAGTCTCCTCCTGGGAGGTGCCTCTAAATAATTTGAAAGTAATGATGGGTCTGCCCACTTTCAAGATGTGCAGAGTAGCTGCTTGCATTTTTTTCTCTTTCTTCCTTGGGTTGCATGGTACAGTGCCAGCATACAGCATGACACGACAATCTTGGAAATTCTTGGAAAAACACTTCCGTTTGCTCTAGGTAAAAATTGCGTTGGCAGCAAAACTGACTCTGCTGTTTACAAGCTGGCAGCATTTTCAAGTGAACTCCAAAAAGTGTAGTTTAATGCACGTTGTTGTGCACATCCATCCGAGGTGCAGAGGTGTGCAAGGCTGTTGCCTCCGCGCAGAGGGTGAGGCCACTGCAAAGGGAACGTCCCAAGGGTTTCCCCACGCGTGGACCTCTCTTTGGGGCTGCAGGCAGCTGGCTTGTCCCGGCGGTGCTGGGTCTCCCAGTTTCCGGCCGTTACTTTTAAGCGACGGGTGTAATTGCAATCGGGATGTTACTCAGCTGCTGAGTGAAGGAAAAGTGACCCAAAGGAGGGCGAGTGCTGCGAGCCAGTGCTTCAGCCTGATGATCCCTATTTTGGTGGCTCAAACAAAATCGAGTGTAAGACTTTGCCACTGATATGCTGTGTAAGGGCATGATGTTTTGAAGATGGGCTGAATTTCCATTAGTAGTTTATGAATGGTAAAAGACAGTAGTAGCCACTCTTTGTCTAATATTTCACCCTGTTAATGCTGCAAGAGGATTTCCAGCTGAATGCTGTGCTAGTAATTCAGTGTCCTGTAAGGGGAATCAAATGCAGAGAAAAATATTACGCTTAATAGCGCTGTAGTAGTGGAAATCAATCTGTTATTTAAAAGCTGTGCAGAGGTGTAACTAACAACACAGGACAGTCATGGAAGGAAAATACATTTTAAGAGTCCGACTGGAACAGTAATCATTGGAGTATGGAACTGGAATATTTGCCTTTCTAGAAAAGGGATCCTTTCCACCCAAGGATCCCAAAATGCTTTTATAAGTAGTAAACGGTGGTTTTCAGTTCTCTCTGGCATCTTCACCTCAGCCTTGCTAGGCCCAACTTTTTCCAGATGTTTTTATGACTTTCTGCAGGCTACACAATCGTTCTTCCCTGCGAGAACAGAAGCCATGGCCATAGCCCGGCAAACCAGCTTCCACTCCCAGTGGACGCAGATGGTTGGTTAGGCACCTCAGTTTCTCTCTTTCACTTGTGAAAAACAAACAAACAAGCAAACAGACAGGGCTTCCCTTTCCCTTCCATATTTTGAGAGGTTCATATGAAATCGCACCTGGGCTACATGACGCCAGCTGTGCAGTTTCAGAGACTTATCAGTAGTTCTCTACCAAATACCCAGACCATCTCATACCATATGCCAAAGGCTTGGGATGTTCCCCACCCATGAACTGGTTGGACAAGAAAGAAGGAAAAGGAGTCCAGGTGAGTCCAAGCAAGTTTCCAGGTGCATCTGCTCTGATATTATTCAGAATATTTGCCTATTTGTGTTCGCTTCCTCCATGGCTCAGCACAGACTCATGCTGCCTCTGCGTCTGTCTGAAATGGCTTGAGCTGCAGCCCCACCAAAAGAAGGAAAAAGCAGAAAACCCCACCCTAAACCTTCCTGGAGCAAAAGCAAAGCACCCTCCCTTGGAGGCAGAGGGGAAGCTGCTTCACTACAATGGCTTTGACCATCAAAAGTGGCGAGTGGGAGGGTGTCTGACAGTGCTCAGGCTGCAGATTGACTGGCTGGGGTCACGTTTTTGTAAGTGAGAAGGTAGCAGCTGTCCTTTGTGGCATGCAGGACGCCGCATTTCAGGGGAAGTTGCAGATTTTTTTTCCATAAGAACTGCTCCATGCTGTGCCAAGCCGCGGCCCCACACCAGGCCCTCGGAGGGGCAGGGGCTGGTGGCGCCGGCGAAACAACTCTGCCTCTGCTGAACTGATACTTTACTGGGGACTAACTGGTCACGTTTGCTGCATTAATTTTGCTTTCAGTTCCCAGTTTTCTTTTAAATGTTCAGGGAAGAAAGGATGTCAGCATCTGAAGTGAAGTCAGTATAATGCCAGGAATTTCCATAATTCAGTGCCTGTATTATTATTTTTTGAACAAAATACTTGAAATTAAGGAAGTGGAGGGGTAATATGAACATGGTGGTTTTACAGTAAGATAAAAAAATGAACAGTGCAAACTGGTTGTTGGTCAGACCAGAGTCTTCAGGGGAACCTGTCTCTAATAGATGTCATTGTAAGGGTAATGCTGCACTTGGCACCAAAAATTAGATTTAATGCCATAAATGGAGATAAAGCACATTGCAGCTGACAATATACTTCCAGACCCTGTCCCTGGCTAAGGAGTTTGCAATGCAAGGCACAAATAGGTGCAGTATAGATAACTGACCGGGGGGGTCAGATTCTGCAAATGCTTACTCAGACACTTTGCTTGAACCCGGCGTGACTGCTGGAGTAAGCGCTTGCACAATCCAGCCTGAGGAGTGGGGCTGAGCCTTACAGTGTTGGGTAAAACAGGACTGCTTGGGGGGGTTATTTATTTTTCAAGTGCCTGGTGGGGGGGGGTCTTTAAGTAAAAGCCTGCTTCCGACCCTGATTTCTTGTATGCCAGCTTATTTGCTGGTACTCGTAGTCACCTGTAGGCCGGCACTGCACAGCTCCCGCGGACACGCCAGCGATGCTTTTGTAAGCTCCCGAGCAAAAAACCCGCTGGATTTAAAAAGCGCGTGCCCCTTTTGAAACGCCTGGCGGTAATGTTCAATGCGGTGGGCTGAGAACATTTCAGAAGAGGTCAGAAGGCCGCACCCAGTACTAGGGGGGCAATTTCCTGGGCTGATTTGCTGCCTGAACTCTGTAAAGGGAGCGGAGCACCTGCGGGGCCCCTTGGGGGATTCCCTGACGCGGGAAGCCTCCGGCAGGTGTGGGCGCCGGCAGGGCCAGGGAGAGGGGCGGCCGGCTCCCACCCGAGCCACGCGCCGGCTGGGGCAGCAGGTCTCGGCTCCTCCGGCTCGGGCCACGCAGCGGGAGGGAGGGATGCCGGCCTCCGCCGGGAAGGCGTAGCGTGCGCGGCCGCCTTGCCAAGCGGCGCTTGGCACCGGTGCGGGAGCAGCAGCTGCTCCTCGCCCCCTCATCAAGCTGGGGCAGCTCTAGGGCAGATGCTCGCTAATTGTATCAGGGAAGAGGTGGGAGGTGATAGGGCTGATTCAGACCCCCTGGTTTAAAAACCCTGAGCCTGGCTGGGTGAATGCCTGATTAATGCATTTTCTTCTCAGATTCATTTGCTTTGAGGTCACAGTTGAGAGGCTCTAGAGAAAGTGGGCAGGACACCGTGAGTCTTGCTGGGTGTGTGTTGCGTGCACTGCCCAGGTGCCTCTGTAAAAGGGTTGGACAAAGTGGAGTCCCAGATGGACTTGGCTACTTCTGTGTCAGAGGTGGCTCCGTGCGAGATGCCTGCGTGGGTAAGGGCTTGAATATTTCATCTTCTTAGAAAGCAATTTGTTGGCTGGCATTAAAAAAGTTAATCCTTCTGATGGGTCATTGGATCCCCCTCATAAGACCTTTCTGGTGTATTTTAAAAACCTAATCTTTAAGGGATACAAAAAGCACTTCTACAGTCAATGACTGGATTAAAAAAAGTCAAACTGTGAGTGGACGTCAACTCTGTTGAGGGCAGCAGGCTCTTACAACTCTGTTTGTTCCCAAAAGTCTTAGACAGAAATGTTCTTTCTCCCTCCTGCTTCTTGTCCTAGGTTTTAGCAGAAAGACATCAACCCCCTTCCTAATCTACGTTTCAGAATGTATTTGCTTTTTGAGGACAAGTCAGAACAGCAATCCTGTTTCATGTTAACTGCTGTGAAATATGGTGTTAACTTTTCAGCCCTAGAGTGGCAGGAAATGGGATTTAAGGTTTTTTTCCTTGAGTACAGAAGAGTTAGGAGCAGTGTTTCAATAACAAGATTCCTTGCAGTCTTCTCTCTGAGCCTAGTTTTCCAGACTAATCTCCTTTCAATTCATCTCATTTGTCTATTATGCAATTTGGTGTATGATTTTAACCATGATAGTCCTTAAATGCAAGTTGATAACTTAGATCCCTGTGCTGGCATCAACCCTTAGTCTATAGCATCTGTTTACTTCCATTTCTGCCTTGGTTGTCGAACTTGCTGGATTTCTTACTTCCTCCTCAGTTATGCGCATACTTGCTTTTCCCAACCATTTCTACATATTTGCCATATCACTGTAATCTCTTCATTCTCCTGGCTGTGCCCATCCCTATCTATTTTCTCTGTCTCTCTCCATACAAACTGTATGCTGTATTTTTGGCTGTCCTTCATAATGGTCATTTCTTCACTGTAAGTTACTCCAGAACTTACGAGAGTCACCAAAATAGTCCAGGGTTACATTCATGCAAGTATTGGTGTAGCATCTGTTGGTGCACGAAGACTGTCTTTAGAATGAAATCGCTATTTTGAACCTCTCTGTAAGCATTGTTGCTGTTACAACGCTTGAAGGCTGTTTGGCAGAAATCATTTTTTTGCTGATGTGTATCAAACTGATATCCCAGTAATAAGAGAGCATCATTGTGGATGCTTTTAGAGATGGGGGAAGTGAGGAACATTTACAGTGACTTGCAGGAAAATCTTCTGGCTGTTCTACTGAAGACGTCTTTCTGCTTCCCTTAGTCTCGTTTTTAACGTTCGATTCTCTTCTTCTGGAGCAGAAGAGTCATATGATGAGGTTCTAAGGAACTTTTAAAAAGAGAGGAACTTGAATGCGTTGCCCCTTTGTCTTGTTAGATACCAGTGGTTAGATTGAAGCCTCTGGTTGTACAATTCCCGTTTGTTCTTGACCTTAAATCTCCAGCCTGTGTCAAAGTCCTGCTTGCCAGGACTGCGTGCCCTTATTTGTAATGGGAACTTGTGACTGATGGGGGGTTTGATATTGAATGCCCTCAAATCTGTACATTGGAGGTGCTCATTGCTAAGAACAAGCCCAACAGCTGAGATGCAATTTGCAGATCAGAGCAGTCCCCCCTGCAGCTGGGTCACAGAGCCCTAAGGAGCAGCAGTAGATGGTCCCATTCCCTTGCCAACATTCCCTGTCCCATATGGACAGTCTTGAGCCTTCATGTTACATTGATCATTATTTATTACACACACTCCCTCACTCACTCTCTAATTTGAATATATATAAATAATACCAGACATGAGTCTCCCTGTTTGGAGTAACTGTGCTCAGTTATGCTTGGTGTTCAGTTAAAACAGGAAAAAAATGGGTTTGGTAGTTTGTGCTAAATGGCAGAAGCAAATTCATCAAGTTTGAGTTGCAAAAATGCCATGTCTGAATTTCTTAAATAGCGTTGTCTACAATAGGCCCAGAAACATGACAGCACATGTGGAATGCGTGCATGAAGGGGAATACACAGGACATAAATTTTTCTGCAGGTTTTAACAAGGCCAGAATATTCTGTGCCCCCTCTGGTCTGCCACACAGAACAAAAGGTTTCTAGAGTCATCTGAGAGCTGCCAGCACAAAATGAAAGCCCCAAGAGTGTCTCCAGTCATCAAAGGGGCATCCACAGCCTCTAAATATGAAAATGCAACCAAGCTGCAGTTGGAAAGTGAGAGTACAGTGGCCTGGTACAGTCCCTGGGGAGACACTGAGCAGTCGAGACTGACACAATATGGGACTCATGAACTTGGGCTTAAATAAGAAGTAATTTGTTTAACCAGTATGTGACTTATGACATGCTAATAGCTCTTGGGTCCCACATTCAAGAAGGGGGCTGATGCTCTACCGCCTTCCCCATGTCTGTGTGTAAGCCAGCTCACCCTTGAGAGGAGAAGGCCACTTGATGTGGTGCAAATCCTGCTGGAAAAATCTCAGTCCTGCTTCATTTCAGACCAGGGCACGGGGGATGCCTGGCTCTAATGAGTAACACATTTTCCTCTGCTGCCTCTTAAGAGGAACTGCCCATGTGCATGTCTGGAGGCAAGGGTCTGCATGGCCTTTGTGAGGAGGGTTACCCTGTGTCTGCTCCCATCTTTGGCTCCATCACATAGATGCCCAGGCCTGGAAGGGAGCGATGCTGTTACTTTCCCAGGAGTCCTCAGCATGCACCTCCTCGTGTGCGGGGCAGAGAGCATTGCAGGAGGGAGTGTGGAGGATCCAGGGGTTCCTGCTGCAGACCCCAGGCAGGCAGGGCTGCTGCACGGCCGTGGTCATGGACAGTTGCATCTCGTGTGTGGGGGTTACCTGGCACCTTGTGGACGTAGTTTCCCATTGATTTTTGGTAGAATTGATTTATAGAGCTATTTAATGGAATTGATTCTTTTTACAACTTCTTTCCCCTCTTAAAGACAAACTGTTTTGCTTGAGTGATGGCTACAAGTTTGTGTTTCTGTATTAATATACTCAGGCACCCGCAGTCCTGACTGTGTTCTTTCTATTCACGCCACAATGAAAATCTCAATCTCAAACACCATCTTAACTTTTAATATTATATTTGATGCATGAGCTGGAATAAATTAAACATGCTAGAACTTGCAAGATGAAATCCTAGTGGTGGGTATAACCACAAAGCAGTGTTCTGTTAAGCCAAGAACCGTCGGGAATGTCTGTTGTGGTTGTGTCTGGGTTAAGAGTGGCTCCCTTTGGTTTAGTGTAGGTGGATATTTTTATTCTGCCTGGCTTGTGAACAAGGGGATGAAAATTCAGAATTTACCTAAGAGAAGTATAGAACTCTGCAGAATTTTCCTTTACAAGCCCATAGGTAGGAACAGCATTTTTATCCTGAAACCAGTATTTTTATTGTACTTAATGTCTTTCACTGATTGTTGCTCCAAAGTGCCTTGCAAAAGAAAATATTTGTTCTGCACCTAGAGGAGTACTATGAGGAAGTCAAAACGTCATCATTTTCTGTTTTTGTTTTGCACTTTGCAGTTCAGTTCTTTGAGTAAGTTTATCTTGACACAATTTTGCTGTTATGCTTTTGGGCTTCTCTCTGTCTTCTTTTAAGAAGCACCAAAATAAATTTGGGCAGACTTCTAGCTCTGGGTGATACTTCTGAGTAGATATTGTGCCACCCAAATTTCCAAACAGGCTTAAAAATGTGTGCTGTGGGCTTAGCACCCTGCTAACAACTGCCAGTCAAGATACAATGAAATAAATAATCTCTGAAAGAGCCAGCACCCAAATTGCACAAGGTATTAGTAACCCAGAAGTACCTCCTTAAAAGGCAGTGAGAAACAAACAGGACCTCAGCAATCACAGTTGTACTGTAAGATCTCCGTGTGAAATTTGGCTAAGCAGTTTGGCAACTGTATGCGGTACTAACTGGAGCTTCAAAGTGGTGGTCTGATGTAGCCCCAAGCAAAGTACATCTTGGTAATCTAGTTATCACCAGAGAAGTGACAGAGATAGTCAGCACCAGCCATGACCCCATTTGAATAGAAAAGCTCTCAGCTTCATGACTGCGTATCAGAGCTGCCACCCTTGCCAGCTATCATCTGTAGCCATCTCAAAACTGCTGAGAATCCAGCAGGGCCCCCTACTGTGCATTTAACTTATATTGTGAGTTTAACAGGACAGCCAAGAATAATATCTTTACTATGCTGAATCTGCAACTGCTGTAGAAGTGGGTTGTACATGCGAACAAAGCTTAGCAGGAAAACTAGATGCTACGTGCATGATGCCGAGCAGATAATAGCAGTTTATCCAGTTGTCTTATATCTGCAACTCTAAATCCCACATGCCATTAATTTTGGAAAAGGACTCCAAATGTAAGCAAATTGCCCTGACCCAGTTTTTAACTGGTGAAGGGACTTGAATTCATATGCAAGATAACATAGGCCCTTTTGCAAATCATAGTATTTAAATGTGGTTGCTTAGAGAGACTTCCAGCAACAATCAGCCTTAACCATGTGTCCCAGAAGACAGCTAAGACTTTATTCAGCATCTTTAGTGATCCTAAATGGCATTCCTTGAGAGGGAAACGGTATCATTACTTTGTAAACTAAACCTGCAGCAGTTGGATTATACTGTAGTTTTACAGAGGTGTTTTATATACCACAGCCACATTGTAAACTAGATTTTGTTTGCTTGGACCTTATACTAGCAATTTGTAGTCTGTCTCTGGCAGATGCGTATGTGTCTCTCTCTCACCATCACATGCCCTAAGCAATTATGGGGAGTTAACAAAACCTGCAGAGAAGGCAACTGCTCTTATCTGTCTTGCCCCATGCCAAGTCTTTGCTTTCTAGTCTCTGTTGGGAAATAGTAGAAATTCCAGGCATTCTTTGGAAGGGAGAGGGTTAAGTTTAAAGAGAAGGGTATCTTGTCTTTCACCACCACTGGGGTGGAAAGTTTTTAACTGTGCCTGCTCCCTAGAGGTACTTCATTATGGGTGTGATGATACGGCCTTGGCATGTCCTTGTGGGACTGGTTGGACATTAAGGATCTGTACTGCCAATTTCCAGGTTCTTCCTTTTCATATGGACAGATTCTGGCATCATGATTCTCAAGGCATCAGGAAAAGCACTTATATGAGAACATGAGATTTCGTAGTTCATACTACCTACATTGGTCTACAGTAAAACTTTATATAAAAAGCATTTTTTACTTCAGGGACTGCAAAGCCCTAAAGCTTTCATTAGGTGCTGTAAGAACATAGTCTCTCCTCTGAAGATGTCACAGTCTAAATGGACAGGACAGACAGAAGGTGAGAAAGGAAGCAGAGAAACAAAGAGATGCCTTATTAAGCCAAGGTGGTGTGACAGATGGGGAGAACTGGAAGAGAACCTGAATTCCTTGAGTTCTACTTTAGTGTCTTTGCTACCAGAACAGACTGTTGTTATCATAGCACTCTTTTTTGCATCCTTATTCTTCAAACTAAATTAACTTTCCTTGCCTCAGGGACTGACATAGTCCTTGTATTGTCTTCTGGTGTATCTTAGCTATTCTTAGAGAACTGGAACAACAAGCACATAAACAAGTTACTTCACACTGACTGATCACTGGTTACTCTTTGTATGGAAGCCTTTAGCTCATGGCAGTGGAAGGTAACCAGGTAAGACAACTTTGGGTCCAGGGTAAAACCAACCACCCAAGCAAAAGTTGCTTCTGAATTTGCACAGGTACCTGTCAGTCTTTCTGGTTCTGCAAATGCCTACTTTCTGTTTCGGTCTCTGGGCAGGTGCTTCCTACAAGGAGGTACAAGGTTGGGCAGTGCTAATGTCACCACGTGAAACTGCCCTATCTCCATTTTGGACATGCATGTGCATCTTACCTGGACTGCGTCTAGGCTGTAGCCAGCTCTCAAATTAAGCCAAAATGATTTAATAAGTTGTTCTTGACTGTGAAGCTCAAAAGGATCAACGTTGTTTCCCCCACCCCCCAGATTAAGTCCCGTCCTCTGGCCACATACTCTCAGAACGCAGAATAGACCCAGTTTTCACATGTCTCCCTTGAAACAAAGTGGCACCAGGATTAAAAAAAGCAGCTTCTTACTGCCCCATAGTCTGCCCTGACTCTGTAGGATGGTTTTATCAGAAAGCTCCTGTGGTTGCCCACTCTAATCTTGCTAGTGTTTTAAGTTCCTTGCTAGAGTCCTGCCTTACCAAGTGTCCCAAGGATTACATTTCTGTACTGCTTGGACCCCGAGAGCTACCAGATGGAAACAAATATTCCTGCTCCAGAAGATGGTGAACAGAACTAAACAGTTACTTACTCTTTGTGTGTTGCCTTGGTAAATTTAAAGACTTCCTTCTATTAAATGATACAATAGCAAATTCTTTACAAAAAATAAAATGCCTGTAATCAGATGATGTTTGTGCTGGTGCTAGAGGTAACATGCTATTGAGTATCTCCTGATTTGGCTTCCACAGTTCAGGGGTGAGGGGAACTGGAATGGTGTTTACTGAGCCTATAAACTTCTCACTAAACATAATTCATGGGCTCTAGCTGGCTAATAACCAGGACCTCAATGCCCTAACAGTTGGCCCTATACATTTTAAAACAAAGCTTTATTTGAAGTGAAAACTTTAAGAAAAATAAACTTTAGGATTTAGTGGCCTCTAATATTCTCCAACTCCATAGGCCGTGAGAGATCTCATAACTATGGAGAGCATTTTGGAATATTGCTATTGCAGTCTCTCGGACCAGTGCTAAAAGAGTGTTTGCTCCAGAGATTGCCCCAGCATCCTTTTTTGTTTGTTTGTTTTGAAATTTACAGGAACCCATATATCTCTTTTAAAACAGCACTGTGCTGGGGATTTTCTCCTATTAATGTTTAAAAGGTGTTTCTGCTGACCATTTGAGCACCGTAGGTAGTCTGCATTTCTTCTACCTGTTATGAGGACAGGGTGAAGAACCGAAGCAAGAAAAATGTTCTTTAAGACAGCATTTTTGAAATTAATTCTGTGACCTTTCCTATAGTCCTAGCTTTCCTCTGGAGAGGAGAGATCTTCATTAGAACAGGTTTATTTAAAACACTCGCTAGAATATGTAGCAGAATTTCCCCTTTTCTCCTCATGACTGAATTTTCCCCTTTTTCCTCCTATGCTTATGCAGGCTCATTCAAGGAGCACTCCTTCTTGGAGCACTGTAGAACTTAAGATCTGGATTGGTTTCAGATCTCCTTCCTTCCCCTGTGTGGAGAAAAGTATTCTTGCGTTCCATGTTTGTTTAGTTTCTAATGAATAAGACTTAAATACCTAAAGAATCCCTGACAGTTCTTGGAGGGGTGTGTGAGAGTGGTGGTTCTGGTCTCTGGTACACTGGAAGCAGAATTGTTCATTTCTAAGGATGGGCAATCAGTTAATTTGGATTTCTGCTAATGGTTTTACCTTGATTGGGAGACCTTGCCACTTTGTGCTTCAGTTTCTTCCTTGGATGGACAGAGAAACAACGCCTGCCTGCCTCCTGTCAGCTGCTTTGAAGTCTGTAGATGAAAGATACCATATGAATGCAAAGTACTTGCCAGTTAACGTCAGTAAGTCATTTTGCTTGTACCTTGATGGAAGATGCTTTATTGTAGGCTTACAATGAATAGATTTGCATATCCACCAGCAGCTCTTTCCCTTTTGCTTAAATCTTTTGGAGAATTATATTGACTACCTCTCTGAAAGACAGAGGGAGGTTAAACAACAAGCAACAAAGGATTATCAGAGGAAATTTCTTGTCATGAGATACCTTAAAGATAATACTTAGTAACATTTTGAAAAGGAAAGAGAATAAAGACTAGGCACCCAGTGACAAAGAGTTCCTGCCAAATACTATCTCCGCTGTCTTTCAGGGATATTTTCTGATGCAGAGCTAAACCTCAGTTCCATCAATGCATGGAGAAGTTCTATTATTGTACACTGATTTGATAAGATAATATCATTAGCCTCTTGGTCCATCCATGCAGACCTCTACTGTCCAAAAACAACATTAAGTTATTAAATCAATTCTCATATTTGTTACGGTAATAAGTTAAAATAGCATTATTTAGATACCACTTCTCTAAACTTAGATAATTCATTCAACTGTATCTGTGTTTGCTTATCCACATTCTTCTGCTGCTTTTAAAAACAAGCACAAATTCAATAGGTAGGTGTAGGATTTGGATTTCCTGGCTCTTATTGTTTGGTGTGGCAAGGTCTTCCCTGTTGGCTATTTGTGTCTTGTCTGTTTGGCTCTGCCTCCTCTGCAGCAGATGGGCAGCAAGGAATTGAGGGCTCCAGTGGATAAATGCAGCCGCAACAGCTGCTTTCAAGAAGGGTATCAATGAAGAAAGTCACAAGTGAGATAGTGTCTGGACAGATACCTCCTAGCAGTTTCTGCTGACACACATTGAGAGACCTGGATTTGAGAGTTAAATTGGCATGGAGCCAAAGTCAACAGAGAGGAGATTCTTCAGGCAGAAAGGCAGGTCCAGGTTTCCCCAGACCTCAGTTGTCTTGGGGCATTTTGGAGCTTTCTGGCCCCAGGGGAGGAGGAAGGAGGCCTTCCCAAATGCCCATTTTGGGGTACAGATGCAATCCTGAGCCCATATTTCATAGGCTGATAGAAGTATATGCTATACTATTCTGCAGAAAATGGGTTGACTTACTCAAAAGTTGCAGAGAATGTTTTGCAGACTTTTTTTAAAAAAGCTCTAGAGGCACAAATCATACAGGACAGTGACTGATTTGGCCTGGTATTGGGAGACCTTTGTGTCTAGTGACAATGCAAAAATCCGCGTTTTGCTTTAACCTGGGCTTCAGACAACAGTTTTGCTCTGTCCTTTGGTTTTTGTAACACATTTGTGTAACAGCGTGAGAACATCCCACTTCTTGCACAAGTGGGGACCTCCAGGGCCGAGCCGAGCTCAGCTCAGCTTTGTTCCCAGGCTCTGCGGAGGAGCACAGACCTCTTTGAGAATGCAAAGCGCCAAGTTGTGCTGCCGTGTGCTCCCTGCCTGCCGCTGGTAAGAGTGCGCAGGGCCAGATGGAGAGGAAAGGCTATTTAAGAGGGCTGTGTGTTATTGGAACTTGCCATCTAACATTCCTCACTTTCCCCAGTGTGTTCTCCCCCTTCCAGGTTGGAATGCAGTAATTGCCATACCAGAAAGAAGCCCTGATCTGTCTGTCTAGTCTGGCATCCTCGCTCCAAGAGAGGCAAATGCCAGATGCTTGAGGGAAAGGTACAAGAACTCCTAAAACAAACAGCTAGGGAATAAGTTGCCCATAGAGGAAGTTAGTGGTTGGTTTATGCCCTAAGGCAAGAGTTTCTAGCCTATACATGGGTAGTCTCCGTAGCGAGGTATCCTCTTTCATATAAAATATACTTGCAGTTAATCTATTCTTGCAAACTCCCTCCCTCTTTGAATTGGGGACGAAGGAATCGCACAGGGCAGCTGTACCACTGCGCGTGGTGTTTCAGTGGTCTGCAACCTGGAACTTACTGTGGCACTGGGAAAGCAAGGTATGATACTGCTCCCCAGTGTGTTGCTGATACTGCTGTCTGTAGGCCACAATGATTGTGGGCAGCAGCTGTCACTCATCTCTCTTCTTCTTTCTGCTGGTTTTGATTGTCTGTCGTCAGTGGCCCTCCTCCTCTTGTGCTGAAGGAATAAACAGTGTTTGCCTGTCTGCTCTTTCTGTAACGCTCAGTTTTACATACCTCTCCTCTGCTCTGTCCTTTCTACCTCTACCCATATAGAAGTCTTTCCACATCGTGCACAGCTTTGTGCTATGTGTCATCTCTTCTCTACTTGCTAGGCCTTATGAATACACCAGGTGTTCCTGGTCTTTCAGTAGCTTTTCCTGAAGCGGATCCTGAGAGTCTGTGTTCCAGGACGTATTACCAAATGTCAGGATTTTTCCTGTTCGCTAAAGTGTTAGCTGAACTGTTCCCTATTCTTCCCTTCTAAACACAAGAGCAGGTGGGTTGGTTCCACTGGTGAAGAATCAAGCCCACCAGCAAAGGGCCACTGAGCCTCTATGCGAGTCAGGATAAGGGCTGCTGTCTTCTCCTCTCCCTCCTGGTGTTCTCCACTGGCTAAACCTTTCACTGCAAGCTCTGTGTATGAATGTGTCGTGCCATGTAGAAGTATTGCTGGTAACTGGTGTGAAATAGCCTCCAACAACTTAAAGCAAGGGGGAGAGAGGCCTTGCTAGAAATGAGAAAGACCTCAACTGAGAGCTTTTCTCTGGTGCTGATGCGGAAGTCAATATTATGCAGGACCTGCATTCACCTTGGGGATGAGGAAGGGGAGAGCTGTGTTATTCATTACATACTGCTAATTCTTTCCCAACCAGCCAGCCTGCGATTTCCTGGCTTTCCAAGGGATGCTTTCATCTATCTCCTGTATAATCTTGAATTGCTTGAGAAGTTGTTTTTTTCCTTCTTGTGGAAGATTGTGTTGGAGCCAGAGTGTTGCTTACTGTGAATAGGTATAACAAATTCTTCACCCTCTTTTTTTCCTCCATCTCCCTTTCAAAAGGGGGGGGGGGCAAGGAAAGTAGCACATATTTCTGTGGGTTCAGCCTATTCAGTAACCACAGTTAGCAGAATGCTCTCACTTTAACCAGCTAGTCAGTCTCCCTTTGCTGGCTGGATTTTTATAGTTCAGCTATACAGAGTTAAACGTAAGAGGCATCATTAGATAGATAAGATTACTGGGGAAAAAATTGGCCTTCTGGTTTCTCGGCAATCTTGGGTAAACCGAGGCAGAGAGGTTACATCCGTTTTCCTAAATGGCAGCTAGAAATTACCATTACTTGCTGTTTCTGCTTACAGAAATGGTTTTTGCTGAGCCCTTTTGATGAAAAATGCTGTGTCCATGCAGATACCTGAGTTGTGGTGTTGTATGGCCCTTGATGAAGTTGTCAGAGGTCTGTATTGCTTAGGCAAGCTGGAAACATACCCAATTACTTACAAACAGCACGAAACCTCGCATCTAAAACTCGAGAAATACTTTTTCCGGTAGGTGCTCTGAATTAGTAAGTCATGGGAATGGTTGGGGTCAAATCTAGATCCAGGTTCATATATACATTTTTCCACAGATGTGGTTGGGGTCTGGTGCCTGTCATCTCTACATGAAATCACGCCATGAAAGTTTCTGATGTGCTGTTGTTTTTTTTCCCATTTTCCATGCTGTCAGTGTCCTTTTCATCACTTTTTCCTTCTGTGATTTTCATTCTCGAACCATACATATGGTCTGGTAGATTGAAACAAGAGGCAAATGCTGAGCCAGAGTGTTTTTCATTTGTTTGTCTTTTAATGCAGCCTGGGGTTTGTATGCATGGTATATAGAAAAAATTGAATTAATAATTTTAGTTGGGTTATTTTTAAGTGTGGGGGACAATGAACGTCCCCAATGGGAGCGGGAACTTCTTATGCCACATTCAGCACTGACATATCATGTACCTTCATCCTTTGTTCAGCCTACTAATCCCTTGCATGGGCACTCTTATTTGGAATAAAAATGCTCTTAACTCAGTAAAATGAGATAAACCAAATGAAAGTTCCTTTTCATACTGAATGAGTGTGTCTGTACAGAGATATAATGTGGTTTAGCTAATTCACTTTAAATTCACAGCTTTAGTTAATCTGAATTAAGTTCCCCAAGTGCTGCGTGTAAAGACCTCTTTATTTAGAAAGAGCTGCTCTTGTGGAAAGAGCAATGGACTCAGCCCTGTCCTGAGGCATTCTGGCATGCATCTAGCTTCTTCAGTGAGTTTCTGGGCACTAGCAAATTTTCTACCACATCCTTTTCTTCTCCTCCTCCCAGAACGCCTCTGCGCTACCTCCTGATACTGAGGTTTCTGAGCTATTACTCTGGATACTTGCTCTGTTTTTATTTGCTGTGCTGCTGAGGAAACAATATTTCAGTAATGTTCATCATTTCAGAACCGGGAAAGTCAAACTCATTTTAAAAACCAGCTGTGAACGTACCCTTTCCATTTTGAATGGCTTGTCTGGTGGAGGTTCGCTATATGGGCCAGATAGAGAGCAGGAAGCAGAATGTGGCACCTCTCTACGACAGCAGAGGCTTATGCAGTAAAACCCAACTCATGCTGCATTTAGATGGGAAAGCCAAAACATTAGCACAACTATTTTGGGGGGTCAGAACTTGAGCTCAGAGATTTGCTTCTGGGCATATGTGCTTTTTCACTTAGAAAAGATCTTGTGGTCATGTTACATTTTCCTTATGAAAGGAGAAACTGGTCACATGGGTCAGATATATCCATTTAGGACAAACACTGCTTAATGAAACTTGTTGGCTTGCCAGATGCACAGAGTGCTGGACCATGTGAACTTTGACTGGCAAGTTTCGTGCAGGTCTGTTTACTGCACTGTTTTCTGACTCTTGCCCTAATGGGAAATTGTTCGTGGAATCACTGCATTGTCTAACTGGCTGCTGGTTCTGCCAGAGGATCGGCTGGGGAGGACCAGCTGGCTCGCTCTGAGGCTCTTCAGTTGGAGTTTCCAGTAAGTTGATCATGGATGTTATGATCAATGGGGAAGGAGATAACAGAGAAAAAAATTACTTTCTTGCCTTCCAACTCTGAGTTGGAGTACAGAGGCAGACAAACACAGCGGAAGTGGTTGATGAATTCATGTTCCTTCCACCTGGCAAAGTCATACCTGAAATGCTGAAGTGTCCAAAAGCCCTGAAAGCATCATGCACTGTGCGTGTGTACTATAAATAAGCTTTTAAAAACACCTCTGGCAACGCACATGCTTAACTGAAACTCGCTTGGTGAAGGTTGACTCAGGAGTGTAGGAAGGAGATGGGGAAAGAGCAAGTGGGAGGAAATAAGTGGAACCTGCTGTCAGAGAAAAGCCACTTGTTTGCAGTTTCCAGGCTATCCAAGCTCCTGGCATGCCAGCTCTGGGAGATCCCGAGTCACTTCCTGGATATTTGCCCTTAGCGTTCATGGGGGTGTGTGATAACCGAAAATTCAAGTATTAACAAAGCTCTATGAGCAGATTAATTTAACCTACTAATTAATTTAACCTAAGTATCAGGTGTCTTAGAATTATGGTTGATTCTCCAGTTCTAAGAATTCAAATAGCTCCTGCTGACAGTCTCCAGTCAGTTAGACAGTAACTTCAGTAAGTCCTCTTAATGAATTCTCATACATTCAACCTGCAAATTAAATACCTGCATCCCTTATTTTAAAAGTATTTAAAAGTATTGTCTCCTGCACGGAACCAGAGGCTGTTTGAGAAGATGGGGCTCTCCTAGGGTGAATTTTCCTGATAGTATCTGTGTAACTATATAATTTGCACTGCTGCTGACTCAAAGCTGGGCTGGCTTACTTGCTTGGTTTTTTTACAGATGTGTGAAAACATGATGCATCTTATCGAGTGAGGAAAGGAAGTGATCTTCCCCACCAGAGTTGCTTTAGATTGGCCACTAAGGGGTTAAACGAATTGCCCAGTTCTGAGGAAGCCTGTTCCTAAAGAAGACATTGACTGGAATAAGGTTTGGCTGCAGACACAAGCTGATGTGCTTGCAGCAAAGATTGCAGGCTTATCAGTAAAGATAAACATGCAAGGGCTTCCAAAACCGTGTGCCCCTACCACTTGTTTGGGATCCTTTTTCAGAGACCAAGAGAAAATGCAAAATCTTGTCTAAGATAGATGCTCCTTCGAAGAGGGCAGCCAGCAGACTTTGCAGAAACAGAGGCCATGTATTAATATGTCGTTTGGAACAGGTACAGGAGATATTAGTTTACCTGATTCAAAATAGTACTTGAGCCCTTGCAGTATCATGTGGGGTTGGCTCTTTCCACTCAATCATCAGCCTTTTGCTGAGTGCCCAAAGGCTATAAAATGCTGGGTTTTGTTGTCCTCACTTAGTTACTTGCCCTGGCTAACTTCTGCATATGGCTTTCTACTGCCAAGCAATCTCCAGGCTTTACTACCCACTTGTTTGCCATTTTCCACAAATACTTTGAATGTCCTTTTATTTTAATCCTGGTGCTGAGAGGAAGGGAATGGAGATAATGTTTCTTTAACAGAATGGAATAAAAATGGATACGGAATGTCTGGACACACAACAGACCTCTGGAGTCGCCTGCAAAAACAGTCACAATGATAATATTAGGTATAATTGTGGTCTATTCTTTTATATAATGCATTTTTCTTTATTTCCCTCTCTTCCTGCTCGTATCACCAACAATGCAAAGCAGGAGATGCAGAAATCAAACTAGGATGTTCCTAGCAGCTAGCTGCTTGAAGTTAAATTCCAAAAGTTCACATTAAAATGCAGAAATTATTCCAGATGGGTGAGGACTGGCACTGTCTTTCTGTCCAGGATAGTCTGTGCCATTCTGAAATCTCAGCCTGGGTTCCTCTGTTTTGCCACAGAGTCTGATTGACACCTACATGTGTGTGGCCCTTTCATACAGGGGTGGACTTAAGTTTGAAAATCCGGACATTTTTGGACTGTGACAACAGTTGGTATGGTGTTTCAATCTGTATTTTAGTTTTTAAAAATTATGTAGATTGCTTAAAAGGGAGTGTAGCAAATTATTGCAAAAATCAGAGAGGAGAACAGCTTATAAAAACAATTTAAAAGTCTCTCTCGGTGGAGCGATTCTCAGAATATGGAAAGAAGGACTTGTACAATTCAAAAAAATTCTCTTAAACTCGCAATGCGATAGATGAAGCCGGTTCGGAGAATGTGAAAATGTGGGCTCCATGTGCTAAAGCTATTTGAAAAGAGGTGTGAGTGAAGGGGCCGAGGCTGGTGTGAACGTCAGACTTCCTGCCTCCTGCTCGCTCTGGGTCGCAGCTGCAGCACGTTCCCAGGGTGGCCTTTCCTTTAAAAGGGACTCTGAGCCACCCCAGCCTTGCAGGAAAGGACTAGCTGCAGCCAGAAATCCTGGCCCACTGCAGGAACACCAGAGGAAGAGCTTTGTTACTAGCTTGTGTTTGATCTTAGCTGCTTTTTTCCCTGCTCTCGGTAGCGTGCTGATGATACCTGTGGGAGGTGAAAAACCGGTGAATTCCTGCGAGGGTGCAGACAAGTTTGCAGTTTAGGTCTTGTCCTCTTCTTCCCCTCTGGTTTAAAAAAAAAAAAAAAAAAAAAAAAAAAAAAAAAAAAATTGGGGGGCTGTCCCAAATACATAAAAAGGAACTTTTTCATAGAATAATTTTCTGTCTTACATCTGTTGAGGACTCTGAATCAGAAAGACAGTAAGCAGTTGACTCAGTTTGTTTTGTCTCCTCTCCCCCTTTCTCATGTTTAAAATGTGTATTTATGGGAAATGACTGGCTCGAAAGTGTAGGTCAAGCCTGAGCTGCCCAGAAGCCATTCCTTTGCTACAGCGTTCACTTTTGCTTTATTTATTTTAAAGTTAAACCTGAAATGCCAAGGGTACCCTGAATTCCCGTTCTGGTTCAGACTGACAGAGCTGCCGGTCGCACGCCCCGTAGCTGTGCCGCTCCTGGCACTACCCCTCCTGTGCCAGGGAGCCTGGCGAGGGCTGGTGAGCTGCACCCTGCCTTGGGGTATTTGCAGATTATTGCAGTCTTTTCCATCCTTGAAATTTTACTCTATTTTTCCTTCTTCAGTTGGGTATGTTGGACACACTCTGCTACTACCACAAAAAGCTACTCGCACTCTGATTTCGTACAGCAAGGCAGGGCCATGGGAGGAGAGAGGAGAGAAGGATGGGGTGAGGGGGAGAAAGAAGAGTGCCAAATGTGGAGGCAAATATGCCCCGGTTTCGGCTGCTGCCCAGGAAGAGGGACTGCAAGTCTGTGATAAGGAGAGGAAGGAGATGAAAAGGGATGGGTGGGCCCCAGAGAAGGTGATCTGGATGCCAAAATATCTTGCTCTGGCTCTGTGAGGAGCAGCATGCAAGTGCTGCAGAGGGAGGGCTAGCTGTGGTTTGTGGTTTCGGGAGCTGACACAAATAGTCTCTGGACTCTTTCGATGGGCCTGCAAAGCAGTGTTCTGCCTGGGGAGCCAGAGCCGATGCTTCTTGGTCTAATCCATTCTCGCTTAGCAGGTTCCAGGCTGTGTTCAGAGCAAGCAGTGATGGCAGGCTGTCAGAAAGGCTCCTAGCTTAAGAAATAGGGTTTAGCATCCCACATAGTTTATGCTGTGCTAGAGTTAGATTATGCTGGACATGGCTGTAATTAAACACTTGGGTTTGGGTTTCTGTTTTTAAACTGTTGTTGTAAACCAGCAGTAAATACTGCGGCAGGCAACCTATTACAATGTTTCTGTGCCCAAGAACCACATGGGAGGCTAGGCTATCTTTTTTTTCCTTCTTTCACTAAGTGAACTGTGTAACTTTTTTGTGGACAGAAAATACAGAACAGTATGTTGACCTTCATTGCTGATCAAACTTCAGTTGCACCCAGATGTAACTGATAGCAGGTCTTACCTGGATTTACTTTCTCTCAATGCACATAGCTGGTCATGTGGAGGGGAAGTGAAATACTCCAATAATGTATATTGTATAGATGTCTGGATGGAATAAGAAGAAACAAAGCATGTTAGAGTGCAAAATACACTGCAAATATTTAAAATTCAAGAAAACTATGATAGTTCAAATATCTCATTCTTTATCAAAGGCTGATGCTGAACTTGATAAAAGTCATCCAGATGGCGAGAGATTTCTTCTCTGGTGCTAAACCACCAGCGTGCCTATCGACCAGTACTGTGTTCCTTGTACCTGCAGAAGTGTTGGTTATGCTAATCTGCCCGCCTGCTTCCCTTCCAACTGAGTGTTTTTCTATGGGGATGACCAGAGGGAATCATAGTGATACTACAAAGAAGCCTGTTTGCTTAAGGGGGCATATGTACATCTTTTAACAATTTGGTTGTGTATCTCTTTTGTGGGAGGATCCCTGATCTTATACAGAGAGGGACAACTGCTAATTAACTTAATTCTGGAAACAGGAGGTGGTATGACCTTTTCCAAAATGATTCCTTTGAGCTAGAGTTCATGGAGAGTTATTTGCTAGATCTGATGCCTGAGTTAGCTATAAAAGCATTATTCATAGAGAGGTATAATTCCCTGGTGTGACTGAGGGGAAAAAGTTGACCTCCAGTCTCTTTGGTTTGGATTCATGATTCCTTGTCTCAAAATTACCAGCACTGTGGCCAGGATTTACATTACTTAGTGTCAGAACACATTCATGCTTTCTATCTTATCTTTCAGCACTGAACGCAGCAAGTAAATACAAGTTATTAGACCATAGTTTTGGCTATCCCTGCCACCACTTCCCATATATTGTGAGCATTCAGACTTTTATTGGCCCCCTAACAGTGAATTCATTTTTCTGGCTACCAAGATGTCTGTACTGAGCATCTTCCAAATCTCTCCCTGTTTTGCCAAAGGAGCATTAAGGATTCTTAACACCACCTCTCTGCTGTACTCCCTCTGAGCAGCCCAGTGGCACAATTACAAGCACCCCAAACATGTCTACATTATTATTATTATTTTCTTTTTCCTGCTTCCAGGATTGAGTGATCCATTCCAGTTGCCCTAGTGTGGACACAACCAAAGAGGCAGCTAAAGAGGCTTTCAGCACTGCCTTAGCAGCAACTGCAAAAAGCCAAAGTTATGTTCAGGAGCCACGGCTGAGAGCAGCAGGACACAGGGCCACTGCTCTGACTGTTAAGGCAATGAAACAGCTCCCTCAAAGCAGGCGAGGAGCTGAAGACCCTTTGGCTTGCCATATGCCAAGCTCACAAAGTGTCTAGGCAGCCTCCTTACTGACAAGGGAGCAGAAAGCCAGCCCTTGGGCCTTATTAGTTTGGAAGAGGAAAGAAGGCAGCTGATGAGATGGGATTTTCTTTGGAGAGTGAGCGAGCTTCAGTCCTCATTCTGTCTTCTCATATTTCAAGAAAACCCCCAAACCAGCTCTTTCTGATTCCCTACCACCACCCCCTACAACAAAAAAAGACCAGGGTGGCAGCAAACGCAGGTGCCCTGCTGGGGCCCACGGCCACCCAGCCTTCCTGAGGCAGCGGTTAAGGGCTTGGACCTCTCTTAAGCCTGTTCGTAGCCACATTTTGTGCTTTTCAAGCTCGAGAGATGATAGCTTAGGAAAACAGAAGCAGTGCCTTTACCATACAGAGCTTTCTGCCATATTCATTCAAAGGTCTAGTCCATGTCTGAAGTCTTGCCAGACTAATATATGTCCTATTAATGTTGTGAAGCAAACAGCTGCCACATCCGCATCCCACTCCTTGCCACTGCATCGCCAGCAGAGCGGGAAGTTGTTCAGTGATGTAACCGGGGAAGGGTATTTGTTTAGATCAGAACAAAGTGAAAATCCCTATTTCCCAGTTGGTTTGACCCCTATTTACAAAGATCTATTAATGCATGTATGTAGAATAAAGATCTACATAAATGAAAATGTGCCCTGCTAATATTAAAAGGTACACTGTGGAATTTTGCCTAAGGATAAAATGTATTTTTAATTGAAAGCTGCTGTAACTTGATAGGGAATATCCAGAGCAGTCTTGAGGATCTACTTTAAAAAAATAGTTAAACACAGAGCCAACTCCCACCACTCCGTCTCTTGGAGCTACATGCCCTCTTTGATCCATCCATGGTGCTTACGATTCCTAAGAGACACGCGTACTGCCAGCAGTCAGAGCTCATTAATATTTATATGATGCCTTCCATCTGAAAATGTGCACTTTGCAATTATTAATTAAAGCAATTTCACAAACCCCTAAAATTTAGCTCCATTTTATAGCTTGCAAAACTGAGACCCAGACAGTTTGTGTCCTTGCGTGAAGACAGAATGAGGTTAGGAATGAGGATTTTTTATATGCTGATTACTGCGAGTATGGACTCATATTATGCCATATATATTTATCTTTCCTTCTCCAATAACTTTTGAAAAAGTGGCACAGGTTTCCTTTGGGAAGAAGGTGCGCTATGTGCCTGTACTGCCTAGAAAATAGTGATCAGGTGAGTGAGGGGAACCTTCTCTTTTGCTTTATTTTGTTTTTTTGTTTTTGGGGGTTTTTTTGCACTGCATTTGGTTGCTTTTTAGAAAGCCTCTTTAAAAATACAACCTGGGAATGACTTGTCAGCCCTACAGAAAGGAGCCTGAATGAGTTTTTACTTGAAGGTGTTAAACCCTTCCCTAGGATGCTGTATTTTAGTTCCTGTGTACGAGCAGCCAGAAGGGATGGTGGGTTGTAGTGCAGGTCAGATGTGGGCTCTCTCTGCGCGGTCCTTCCTGGTGCATATGGAATGAAGGAGCTTGGCCGAGCGCGAGACTGATAACGGCAGGGAGGGCTTGCCATGCGATTAGACCAGTTCACTGTAAACACCCAAGTTGCACAAGTGGCTCAAACTTTGATCTTTTTTGTTGTGGAAGAGAAATCTGAGACTGTGAAACCTGCCCTCGGTCACAAACAAGGAGGTGGACATTACTCAAACCCCACTGTGGAAATGCAAATACAGATAAATGTGATCAAAATGGAACAAGCCCTTCTCTCTCCCCCATCCCGTGCTCTCTGGTGCACAGATCTGCTTTTACCAGGGGCTTCTATTCTGACTTGTCTAGCTCTGTGAATGCAGGCCCCAGTCCCACACCTGAAACGCCCAAATCCAAATGCTCCCAAATACTGTCTGGGATAAGGTTTAAGCCACAGGTGCAATTAAGCTTTTAAGTGGTAAGCCTATTTGGTTAGGGGCACACCTAGAGCCTACAACAAGCCGAGAGAAAAATGATCAGTCTTTCAAACTGACAGGCGGTTCCCGAAATACTGCTGGAAGGGTTAAGAAGAAGCTACAACATTCGTAATTCTCCTGGTATTTATTGTAACAACTCTCTAAACAAGTTCTCCGTGGATGCATCTCGCTGCCCTACTGAGGTGGGACGTGATTTTAATTACAAATCTGGTAATGGATCGTCAAAATGATGGTGTTGCTAAGGTCCTGGGCACGCTTTTCTTAGCCCTCTCTTCTTTCCCCCACCCCCTTCTTCCCAAACCTGCCTGAGCAAACACTGAAGCAAAAGGAGAAGTTTCACAAGAGCGTAGGCTATTAGCTGTGATCTCTTTTTCCCATTGGCATGTGGAGTTTTCAGTAGATTGTTTCAGAGAGAAAAATGTCATAGCAGGTTGTCCGGTAAAATGTCGGTGACTATCTCAAAATGCAAAGGTTCAAAGACATTCACTGAGCGTATGGCAAATACTGGATGTAAGGCTCTAGCTATTGCTTGGCGTTCTGGTTTCTTTGCGCTGTCGCAGCTCTGCTCGTACAATCATTAGGACAACATCGGAGACCTTTGCTTTGCATAGCCTTGAGTTCTTGGGCAAGGATTTAAAAGTGGAACATTAAAACGTGTTAGCGAACACATCCTAATTAGTCTCTAACTCTTACCCATGCTCAAAGGCCATGAGCCTTGTCTACACTATGCCTCTCAAACATGTTCAACAATATATCTTTTTATCCTAGTCTAGACAAAGTCTTAAGGTTTACGTTGTCTAGTCAACTAATGGCTCCTTTTAGTGGGAAAACTGCTTTCCTTCAGGATCGTTTCTGTGCCTGCTTTTTCCTCGTTGCTGTCTCTTTTCTCCTCCTTCCCTCTGCATACCTTCCCTGCAGCAACTCCAGTTCCATCTGCTGTAATGTAAGCATTAACTATTTAATTGCTGATTAGGAAGATCTCATCACTTAAGCTTTAGAACAATGTTGGAGTGAGAATAAAGGGGTGGGGAGCAGAGGAAGGCGATGGGAGAGTTCCTGGTTCTCTATCGCCGGCTGACCTAGGAGGGCATTAGTCACTGTTGATGCCACAAGGGTGTTTAACGTCTCTCCAATCCAATGGGTAGAACTGTTGGATTTGGCTGTAACTGAGTCCTGGATCATCTTCTGCTGTTGAATGTGCTATTTGACCTTGAGCAAGTTAGGCCTGGCCTTTCATCCCCTAAGTGGATAGAGTGCAAGTACTGTAGCTAAGTGCTTTGAGATTCTTGAGTGCAGAAAAACATATTCACACAAAGGTCTAGTTGCTTCTCCTGTATAATAAAATACTGTAGGTTTTTTAGATTTTTTTCCATGTTTCTGTACCAAGTTGCACAGAGCGAGGTGAGAAGCTGGAGGAGATCTGCAGTTCTCTAAACAGTGAAAACCCTTTTAGCTCTGTGTTCCCAAGCAACCATACGGGGGCTTTTACCCAACTGACTTGCTTCACTGTGTGATGTAAATTCAGCTGGTGTCCCCCGTCGCTCTCCCTGGCATCAGCTATTCTGAGCATTCTCGCCTTATCAGCATTTTGGCTCCTCTTTACACTTGCGGTACATACTTGCCACAGTCATCTGTGGTCTGCAGAATAAAACTTCTGAAATTTCGGCAGATTCCTGCGGAGCTGCGGGCAATGGAGGGAGAGAAGGTGTGCAAGCAAGCGCTGCAATCCACGCAGCTGAGCTCTGTCCTGAGGATTTTTGCTGGCGAGTCACATCAGTCGCTTTCTCACTTGCTTTTGCAGGACGCTGAAAGTGGACTTGGAGATGGGAATTGGACCTTTTTCTTTATGTTGTGAAAGAGAAAGTCCTGAAATATTTTGATAATTGATGAACTAATGAAATTACCATTGCAAAAGACAAGAATATGATGTTCTTAGCAATTAACAAGGGAAAGCATTTTAGTCAGACTGAAACTATCTTCTCATTTGTATGGGGATTTTATTGTTAGCAGATGTTTAATTTCCGTAAGCAATTAATATTTTGGAAAGCTTAAAAATTATTTATATGTATATAAAAAACCCTTGCGTTTGACTTCAGCCAGGGAGTAAGCACTCGCACAACGCATCCTCAAAGACCCCCCCAAAGACCATAACTGTCATTCTTGATACTTTCGGAGGACAGATGGGCCTATCTGTAGGAGAGCACAAAGGAGAGGGCAAGTATATACGTGAGCAGGGAGTGAAAATAAAGGAAAATATATCTCTGAGCTGAGGGACAAAAAATGCCTATGTACTTATAATGCTGTCTTCACCACAAACACTCCCCACCTCGTCTCCCCATTGCCACGCCAAAAAAGCCCAACTCGGCTTAAACAACATCCTTGCAGATCACGTGGCAGCTGGCAAAGGCTGTTAGCCCTTCTGCCGAAGAGAGCTTAAACTCCTGAAACAAAGCAAACTGGGTTGAAATTTTCGGCATTAAAAAATAATGCAGCTGCCTCCCTGACACTCGGAGTTGAACTCCGATTTCAGTTTTGCTTCTGCTAGATCTTAGGTAATGTGACTGCTACGGTGTAACTGAAATCAGAATTGGATCTGCTAATCTTGACGTTGGGTCACCTAATGGTAATCCATCTGTTATCTCTGTTACATTCGCAGGAGCGCACACACCCACTCCTTTAGACTGCAGTAATTTATTTGGCCTATTTTATGTCTGATGGTCACTTGAAACTGTACGTCTTGCCTGTCAGCAGCTGTAGTTGTTTTGCTAAGTGAGTATCTGAAGTGAGACTTCCTTGTGCAAATGTGTATTTTAGACACTGTCACCAGAAATCCAGTGGTTCTCCTCTCTCCCTACCCCTCCCAGCCTCTTCAGCTGTTTAAATTTCGGGACACATGGCTTAAATGAACGTATGTTTGGAGTTTGCAAAATGGCTTGGATGACAGGAGAAATTGGATCACACAATGAAAGTTCAGAGCCCAGCCACCACTTGGTACAACAGGAGTTTGCAACTCCCCTGTGCTTATTATTGTCTCGGCATAACATCTAGCAATGCGCATTTCTCACGTCCCCCTCTTAAAAATGGTAACGCAATTGAAATGAGCAGGCGGAGGAATGTCACCACCTCCCTCTGAGTGGCTGGGCTGTCAGCCCTTGCTTTCTGCGGTCCCCCCAAGGGCTGTGGGTATCGGGGTGGAGAAGGGCCTGCACACCTTATTGTGCCTTCTTGCTTACGCTGGAGAATCTCCAGCTTATCCTGCCAGTGCAGTGACTGTATGTGGAGGAGGGGGAGAGGTTGTGTTGCAACCTCTCAGAAAATTAGTTGTCTCTATTTTATCTTTTGCAGCTGCAGCACTTTTTTTTTCTCCCATCGCTTCTCCCCCCCCCCCCCATGTGAGTGGTATGTCTGAACCATATCCTTCAAAACCAGTTTTCTAAGCAGATTAGATGGGTAGCAGAGACAGCTATGCAATCAGGCAAAAATGTGCACTCAAGCCTGCATTTTGTGCAGTGGCCGGAGCAGTAAGTGTCTACCACCTGGGTTTTTTTCTTTATTCTCTCCTTTTCCTGTTATTGCACAGTGCTGTGGTCTCTTGCTGTTGTAGACTGAAACTAAATGCTTATCCTGGTGCTTAATATTATCAAAAATAGGGAGGGGAAGGAAACTGGGTTCCATGTTAATAGATGTTAACATGAAAAATAGTGTGCTCCAAGGCTGGCACACTTCACTACGCAAAGTGACATTTGCTCCCTGTGAGTGTGTCGGAGGATAATCTGGGGATTACCCTCGAGTCCTCCAGTACCAAGCTTCCCCTGCCTAGGCTGGAAAACCAGTGTCTAAGTTTAGTGCCCCTCTGAATTCAGCCCACTGCACATGAGTTTGGTCTCTCGCTGCCCCGTATCTCTCAGTGCTCCAAATCAGTCTTGTTGCATGCTAGGAATCTGACAATAATGGTCTTCACCTGCTTTGAGATGTCATGGGAACTCTTAAGCATCAGTATTGGTTTCATGTCTGGTCTCTTACAGGACAACAGGCTGAATGTAGGGTTAAGCTCTTCAGACAAGTTTGGAAACCTTACAGCGTGTTCAGTGTGGGTGGAAAGTGGGGATAGGTTAGTGGGCTGAGTGGCAGACCTGAGGAAAAGAGAGTTGAGTAAGCTTTGGCTCTCCTCCAAGAGAGGAAACAGAGCAAAGTGTCCCAGGAGCCATTTGCTGCTTCCCTGGAGGACAGGAAGGAACCCGGAGCAAAGTGATCCAGAAACGCTTTTCACTAAGCCCGGAGAAACACGGGGCTTAAGAGAAAGAGGGAGAGAGCTCAAATGATTAACCTAGAAAAGAGAAGCTGGGGATTGAGGTTTGGGAGAAGAAGAAAGAAGGAGAGAAAATAAAGCCTAGCTTCTTTCTTTCCCAAATAAGGCATGGAGGAGGAAAGAAAAGAGAAACTAACCCAAAGACATTGGTGTGCTTCATGGGTTAAGAAAGAAACTACCGGAAGCTCAGACAAACTAAGTTATATCTGAAATACTGAGAGAAAACTGAGTTTTGAAATGTTGGCTCAAAGCACATGACTATCTTCTGCCGATCCCCCAAAGCAAAATATTTCTCTGAGAGGATGTAAAAATTGCAGACAACATGAAGACTCAATCTCACTGAGGTAAAGGGGGTGAAAAAGTGGGTGGAAAGCTGGTTTGATGTGCCAGCCATAGAAGCAATGAGAAGGGATCATAAAGAATTCAGGTTTTAAAACACACGGACATCGCGTAGAGGCTTTTCACGCTGACTTGTAAGCAGAGCTCTTGGGTGTGCAGCACTGCTGCACTCACCCCGGCAGAGGGGCAACTTGCATTTTGAGTTCCCACCACAGCCATACGCCATCTGTCTGAATTACTCGGAGAAAAGGTTCGTCTCCTTATTCCCCTTCTATTAGATGTGACAGATTAATGTCTTTGAGGGCAGATCACTGTTAGGCTAAATCTTTCTCTGGTTATGATTCCTTATAACTATAAAACAGTCACAAGGTTATGGGGTTTAAAAAGAGGTTTACTACAGTTTCCAGCACTGAAACTACAGGCTAAGTGTCTCTTTTTCTTTTCTTTTTAAAGTAAATCAAAACCATACATGTGTATATGCTCTACCTTCTCTCGGATGCATAAACCCGGGGTAAGAACACACATTACAAGACGAGCATTATACAGTCTACAGGAAAACTAGTAAAATAGCTTTTTGTTAATCTATACTAATCCTCACACAGAATCCTCTCCACCGAAGACCTGTTGGTCAAGCCTGAGTTGGTGTCACCCATAACATTTGGGGCAGAGCTCAGAGCCTTCAGCGACTCTGCCAGCACGGGTTTCTACCCCGCTAATGCACAAGCCGTAGCTGTGGCTCAACCAGAAGTAATGCTCAGAAATCTGTTGCAAAACCTCTGCTTCAGTGCTTGTCTGGCTCTCTCTAACCTAGACGTTATACTCTGACCTCGATCCTGCAGTCCTTGGGTCACAACAGGAGCTGCACAGGAGGAAAAGGGGTGCTGATGTTGCTGTAATTCAGGTTCTCTATTGGGGAAATCTCTGTAAGCATGAGCTTCATTCACCGGTTATTTTTTAAGACATTTTGTAAGAGTGCCTGTAGGAAGGTGCTGTTGTGGTCAGTATGAGCCTGGTTTAAATTTTTCTTCGGAGGGGCTTTTTCAGGCAAAAGTATTTATTTCAGGCAAAAAAAAAAAGTATTTATTGCAGGCAAAAGTATATATTTCTTTAAAATAGAAACTCTTCCTCTAGAAAAGCCTAGTTCTTCATTTCTTTTCCCCCATAAAATTAATTTTCTTTCTTTTTTTTTTTTTCTTTTTTTTTTTTTTAACCAGAAATACCATGCTGACTTGTGCAGGCTGCTTGAATGGGAATATCTCTTTGTTTGGCTTTTCTTCAACTAGTCTAAAACGTTTCACTCCATGTTGGTTCAAAACACTGTGTCGTACTCGTAGCAGCGCAGTGCCGCTCCCGCCTGCTCGGAGAGCAGCAGTGGTTTGGCCTGCCCGTTCTCTTCTGCCGGGTGCCCTGAGGGCCTTGGACTTCTGACACTGCATTATAGATCTCCCTGAGACCAAACTGCACCACGGGACACCTCTGTGCGCTATGGGAATTGTCTTCCAGCCAGAAAGACTGACCCAGAAGTGAGAACAGGGTTATCAGGCTGCCAAGCTGCAGCGTCTGTGAAGCAATGCAACGTTGTGGGAATAAAAGCAGTTCAATAGTGTACTGACTCAGAACAAAACTTCTCGTGTCAGGTCACCAAACCAAAATGAACCAACTTTGGTTTCAGTAATGTCAGAATATTCCGTTTCAAATGAGACAAAATACATTGATGTTCATGAGTAATTTTTTTTTTTAAACTTGTGAACTTTCGTCTACAAAGAGTCTTTAATTTCAGTTTTTCTCCCCGATTTGGGATGAGAGCAAATGTTGAAATACTGGAATTTCTTCCTTCTTGGTGAGGAGGCAGCTGATGAGTATGAGCAACCAGTTTCAGGGTTAAGACAGCTGACTCCAAAGACTTGTACATTGGAGCAGAGCACGTGATGATGGGGCAGATAGGTGATGGAGGGGAGGGGAAGAGAAGAATGTGAAGCAGCAAAGAGGGCAAGAACAGAAGAGTCAGGAGAAGAGAGCTGAAGTTTCTGCTTAGCTCCCTGAGCTCTAGGAATGGCTACACTTTTGCCCTGTGCCATGCTGTTGGCCATGCCTAGCACAGCACCTCCTGCTTTGCTGAGTGATGGCAGAAATGTGAGGCCGTGCCACCCTGCGAGCTCCCTGCCGAGAGCTTGAAGCTCTGCTGGGAGAGGACAAGGGCCGGGCTAGCTGGAGCCTCGCGGTTCGCACCAGTGCAGAACTAGGCAGTGCTGAGCAGTTTCACTTCTGCTCCCCGTGAGCAGTCGAGCCCTCCCATGCTCATCAAGCCAGGGTGTGAGCGCAGGTCTGGAAGACGGGCCTCTCGCAGTTCTCGTCCTGGCTCTGAGCAGGGCTCCCTCCAGCACCATCTCTCCGCCACCAAATCCTTCTCTGCAAAATGTAGAAAGACTAGGAGTATTCCTCTCTCATGTGACTGGGCAGGAGCATTAGTTACTGTTTGTAACATGCTGCAGAGAGTTTATTATGCTGATGCTTTTATTATTTAACAAGTTTCTTAACTCTTTTTTTTTTAATATGCCAAATTGATACACTCCATCCATCAGCAATGCCCTCCAGGAATGAGTACCTAATTAGAGAGAAGGACTTGTGAAAAGACAAACCCGGGTTATGCACAGAACAGGTTTCTCCAGTATTTATTGCCTACATTACTGGCCAAGCTTCCTTGTAAGTAATAGTCAAATAATCGGCCTGGGTCCTTTTGTGAATGGTCTGAGTCTGTGTGGTCCTCCTTTGTTAGAGCAGCTCATGGTTTCTGAAAGCTTCTGCACCCCCTGTTCTGAACAGCAGAGCCTGGTGGCACCAGCTGCTTCTGCCTGGAACAAACATTTGCATGTGACATTAAAAAAAAAAAAAAAGCCAATTTCAAAATATATTTGCATTTTCTTATCCTCTCATTTTTCAGTCCTTCTCAGAACTGTAGAAGTGTTTGAGACAAATGTATTTAACTTTTGCTACAAGCTTCTTTTAAACAAGTAAAGCTTGAAGACGGAAGAGAAATCTTTCCTTCAGAAATAAAACAGCAGCCAGTGTTTGGAAATATTTTAACAATAGACCATATGGGAGTCCCAAACTATTAAGCTTTATTATTCAGAAGGCGGAAAATGTGGTTTGATATTCAATTGATATACAGCATAAATGAGAGCCGCAAACTCGGCTCCCTTGTGCTGGGATTCAGATGTTCTCTTGAATATAATAACTAACGCTTTGGCCTAGTTCCACAGAATGCATCCAGCTTGCTGATCGCAAGCCAAGAAACTGTAGGCTTTTTTTTTTTTCTTTCCCTCTCTTCTCCAAAGTACTTTCCTCTCCTGCCAGTGTGAGCTTTTGGCCTGAATATAAATCTCTTGATATTAGATGCTTATAGAAAATGGGGAGGATGCAAGTAGTGCACAGCAGTAGAGCTGTGTGTGTGCATGTGCGTGTGTGCATGTGTGTTTGTTTTTCTTCTGCTTTAAAGATAATCAGGCTTTCCCCCTGTGATATGCTGTTGGGGGATTACGCTGGTCATTCTAGGTGGGAGCTGCTTTGTTCCTGCTTCGCTGTTGGTTTCTTATTGCTGTGGGAGCAGGTAAACATCTTTAGGGTTACTGTGAAGCGGTGCCAGAGACCACGAGAGTGGAATTTGTTGGATAGAGAGACTGGAAGTGGTTTCAGTTTCTTTTTTGCCTGATTTGACTTGCGTATATTTGTAATTGTCTCTTCCTTTTCCTATCATGTCTCTCTCAACTTTCTCTCCTATGGGGAAAAGAAACCATAAAAGTTGATTATAAAATACTAAATACCTTGACTAAGATCACATATGTGCAAAGAGGGACTGAAGGTGACGCAGATACTGTGATCAAGTGATTGCAGGCTGGATCACCTGCTATTTTTTGACACAGGATCCCTGATTTACTCAGTGTACGGGATGGACCAGCTTTGTCTGTGTGACACTGGATGTGGGAGGTGCGGTGTGAATAAGGAGTTGCAGGGGGACGAGAAATAGTCTTGTGGGTCAGGCAGCTGAATGTCGTCCTGAAATCCTCAGCTCCGCATCCGTCTTTGTCAGAGAGTTCCTCTGAGACGCTAGTATCATCCTTGGAAGTGGCATCCATGGCATCGTTTGATGCCCATGGAGACTTTCTGTCCTACACCCCTCACCAGAAGCCAACTGCCTGTGGCACAGACCCCTGACATGGAAAATCATGCAGGTGGTCAAAGTGGGAAGTGCCATTTATCCCTGGAGTCGTAGGGTAAGGTGACACAAGAGCATGAGGCTGGGCCCGCAGAGCAGGACCTCTTCCTTGGGCAGAAAAGGGCGGAAGAGCTGCCTCCTGAGCGTGGGGTGCAGTTACCAGGAAAGATGCCAAATACGCGGTGAGGACCGTTGCTTACTGGATAGGGCTTATCATCAGTTGAGGAAGTGGCTGTGATGTTTAATAGTCAGGTATACCAAAGCCAAACCAGGTCATATGCTAACAGCCTGCTTCTGTTCCCTCCTTATAACACATGCAACATGTGATGGCTTTGAATATATTTCAAGTTGAACATGTTCAAGACTTTTTTCTCAGATCTTTGTACTGCAGGAATTCACAAGTGATTATAAGTAATACTCCCCGCTGGTTTTGTGACAGATGCCCTCCGTTATATTGGGTCCAGCTCTATGATTCTGAAATCCACCAAAAAACTTATTTTATAGATCTGTGATTTCGCCTAAATAGAAATCAAGAGTTAACTTATCTCACATTTTGCTTTATAAGTGTGATGAGCCCAAGGAAAAGTCTTTCACTTTATGTTTAAGTCCAGGAATTGCTGTAATACAGAACACTATAGAGGATACAAGTTGCGTACTCTCAAGTTCAAGTTCAGTTTTGGTTTCTGTCCTCCATTTCTCTTTTCAGTTTGTCATGATAGCTGAAATTTTCCATGTTTTTGTCTCAACCCCCACGCAATTTTTTTCCTTTGGGGAAAACTGGAGCAAAATCATTTTTAGTGCAATTTTTCAATGTCTTTGACTTACACCTACATCTGTTTGGGGTGGGGGAGTGGAATTTTATCATAAAACGTTTGATTTATTTAATGTATTCAATAAGCGTCCAAGATGTGCCAGGTACTTTCTCAGTACTTTTTGGATGAGAAATCTTGCAAGCTAAGAACTTAATAAACAAAGAAGCTACAGAACTCAAAACTTCTCTGTTGTTAAGGTCTCCAAATATCTAAGGGATAAACCAAGTTTGAAGAAAACAGATCCAGAGACCTGTCAAGTACAAAATGTCACATTCAGTACTGACAAGGACTTACGTTACAGGAACAACTATATTTTTTAACATATTTCTTGACCCTGTTATCTGCCCAAGTTACAACAAACTGAGTTATGTCCACACAGCAGCTCTACTTTCACTGCAACTGTGAGCCTATTTTTATCGATGCACCCATAGATGTGATTGTATGATACTGTGCTAAATACGGGCCCATCTATAAACAGGGTCATTGATTTGGACCAAGGCAAGTTACAAATTTGAGCGGAAGAGCTATTCCTGTTTAACTTTGGTATCCTAACAAAGAGGTGATTGGGAATAGTTAATAAGGAATAGCTGTTCTGGAATAACCCCCTTTTAAGACAAACCCTTACTCTTTCTATAATTGCTTTCTAGGAAGCTATTCTGTACTGAATCAGCATGGGATAGAGTGCCTAGAAGACATTCAGACCAAGCACAGCTAGCGGTGAGTGGGGCAATACACACTGGGATGCCCTATTGCAAGTATTGTGAGTGAGCAGAACAGCCAAATTGGTTGCCTGTGCATTTCTCTGGGATGCAACAGAAAGTTTTAAATCAAACTCATTGTACAAAGGCCTCTCTCAGCAGCAATGAAATCTTAGCTGCCTGTTACTGTCCAAGCATTAACCCTGTGTTACGGACAGAGAGCACGTGTTAACTTGTAACTGATTACAGTTCCATTAAATGTTGGGGTGTGGAAAGGACAAGTATGCTTTTTTATGTGTATATTTACTGTATCAGGTGTAGAACAATCAATTTATCAAATCCACCTGATTACCCAGTAGCAGGAAAAGACAATTATTTGGCTGTGTTTTATTGTTTCTAAGGTGGATAAAAAGTAACTTTATTTTTTTAAAAAAAATTGCAGTCTTGTTTGAGAAGAGCCTACACTAGCAAACTAAATAAAAGGAAGGAAAAGCCAATAGTTTATAAATCCAAAGAAATTTTTCCTGTAGTGTGAAATTTTGTGCTTGACCTTGTTGAGAGACAGTGTTCTTGTGTTTCAGTGTAATATAGTTTATTTGATATAGTTGCTGTCAATTCATAGTTCTTCTGACTTTTGGAATTCTTCCCTTCTCTTAAAAGGGAAGGTGGCAGGCTGGAGTGGAGAAGCTCCAACTGCAGCCCTTTGGATGTTAATCCACTCTGACTTTCTTAAGCCACCTACTTAAATCATTATCTTAATGAATCACCATTGCTGCTGTCTTCGGTGCTACACAGGAACATGCAAATTTTAAACAGCCTGGGGGAAAGGCCTTTTTGTCTGTAAAGTGCTCTGATACTTGCATTTAGATGCTGCCATGATAGGTACCTTGGATACTAGTTCTGCCTAGCGCCGTGGATAGACCATGGGGTGTATGGTGTCTCACCGGGGCATGCTTGCTGGGCGGCTCCCGGGGCTGGCCTCCGAGCCGAGATGGATGCGATTCGCTACTGAGTGTAAGAAGCAGCTTTAGCTCAAGTGGTTGAAGCCAGATTGCTGTGCAGGTTTGTGATTTATCTAACTGCCTGTTGGCTATGCTTTTGTTTAGTTGCAAAATGGCAAAGAGTTAAGGAGTGAGGCTGGGGGGGAGGGGGTCTCTCTCCAGCTCTGCAGCTGCTGTTGTGACTTTGGGGCAAGTTTCTTCACCTCTCCACTTGACTTTTTTCCAAGCACAAATATGACATGCAAATATTAATTTACCAATAAAATTTCTCCCAAATAGGTAAAGTAGGGAAGGAAACTTAGTACAGCAGGAAAATTATCAGCTTGCTGGAAAGTATTACAAGCATTTGAAGAGAAACATGCATGTAGTGAAACCACTGTGAAGTATCTCCAAGACTTCCAGCATTGTGGTGTTCACATTTTTAGATGAAGAGTCAGCTTGGCTAGGTACTGAGCTTTGCCCAGTTCCATCTCCCCTGGATGACCACTCAAGAAATGTTTACTTGTCGATGGTGGATGTGGAGAGAGAGCAACGTATAGCTGTTTCAGATGGCAAATCTTTGCAGTGATGTTCTATACATATGAAAATATTTGATTCCTTTATCCAATTAAACCAAGAGTTGAGAAAGTGGTTTTACAGAAATGTCCTAGATGATAAGAAGTACTCTTCTCCAACTGCAAAGTATATTCACCCATTGTCCCCTTTTTGTGGCTTACAAGAAGAGCCCATTCCCTTACTGTGGGTAACCAGTTCTGACCAGTAATGGTTCTGCATTCAGAAAGAAAGGATAGATATTGAAGATATTAGGTGAATGGAAATCCTGTACTGTCAGCTGGGAGACGGAACTGAGCTAACGTGCATTTTCTGCGGTAACATTATCGATAGTTCAAGTCATGCCCATGCTGGGCTGCTGGGAGAGTTACACCCACAAGAGGCCAGAACATCTCGCAGAGGGCATCCTCATTCTTCTCAGCCAAATCTTGTCTGAAACCAGTTGAGCTGGAACTAGATGTTTTTAGACTAAGAGGAAATGCATTATCTTGGCTCACACTAAAGCTAAGTAACATGTCCTCAGTTAGTTACCAAAGGAAGGAGATATGAGCAAGCAGAACATGCTGACTTTTTGCAGCTCAAGGCCAGGACAGGAGTCCAGTGTGAGGCAGGAGATGCTAACTGCTTCCTTATCCATTCGTGCTCACCCTCCTGGAGAGCAGCAAATAACTAGTCCTGCGACTCTATTTTCTTCCTGCCTGGCATAGTTCTGAACAGACTGCTGCTTTCTTGTTTGAGGCACTTTTTGAAAACTGCTTTACAGTAATAATTTTTCTGCTCATTGTGAATGTTTTCTGTAGTCAGCCTCCTAACTGGTTCTGCTCCCTCGTCGGATGGCAGCATTTTATAAACAAGGAGGTTCATTAACCGGGAAGCCATCTAGTGGATTCAGCACTTTAAGAGTGGGGATTTCAGAAGAAATACCAGAAGTGATTTGTGTGTGTGTGAGAGAGGGAGAGATTTCAAAAGAGAAAAAATTGAGCTGACTAACATTTGAAGCAAATGTGTGCAAAATTTAAGTGCAACTTTCTCTCATTCCATTCTCAGAAAGTAATGGTGATGGGTGTGACCAGATCTTTGGCTGACTTTCTGAGTTGCCTCTATGCCAGAAGCCTAGTAAGGGATTTGGTGGAATTTCTCATCCCACTGGGTAAAAATGATGTCCTGTCCCACGTTACTTTGCTTCAAACAGAAGGAGAGGGACTCTTCCCACCACCACCACCACCACACTTAAAGCACCCAGTTGTAGCTGAATTATTTTTGTGGGCACTCTATGCAAAACATTCAGAAAATGAACTATCCAGAAGGAAAGTTCAGCTTCCAGTCTGTTGAACTGCCTTATGCTATTCACCCAGCTTTTGCGTGCTACCTTATGCTTGTAGGCAGCAGTAGGGTTGTGTCCGTGTACGAAGGTTATTTCAATAGTTTGTTCATTCAGATTGAGAGGTTTCTAACTATGGAAGTAAAATGTGTCTGTGCTATTACTTTGTTAAACTGTCTTGAGCTACTTTTGTTAAGTGCACTGGATTCTGTGTTTGCTCAGTCTTCTGCTCAGGTACCTCAAGATGCAGTGTTCCAGCTTATAACTTTATGCTTTATATTATCTTTCTCGTGGTGTGTTATGATGCCTCCCAGAAATTCTGAAATTGGGGTCAAATAAACTGCTCTGATATTTCTCCTAGCTTTCACTAATTTGGAAGTGTCTGAGCTGCTACTATGAAGCACGGAGAAACTGCAGCCGAGCATTGTGACTGACAGTCCTGTTAAGAAAAAGTGATGCACAAGGTATTACACAGGTAGATGGATTTGGATCTGCAAGTATATATCTCTCTAATTTTAATGGCCTTTGGAGCCATGGCAGCTGAGCTAAGAGCAGGGAGATAAGCCAAGCAATTATATGGAGCGGGTATATTTGGTGGAGCACACCTCTTGGGACTAGTGATGACTGATGAGGCAAGGTAGTGAACTGTGCATCAAGGTGCCAAACCTGACTGATCCTTGCAGGAGAGTCACCCATAGTAATATGCAGAGGCCTGGGAAATTTCTTAAGGCCGGGATATTTGCTGCGATGAGCTTGAGAAAGTTGGTGTGGTTGGTCAACGTAGATTTTAAAGCAGCAGTGCTTTCCCCTGCCCGTTGGGGGGATCCATGTACCCCCTGCTTCCCTGCCTTGGGGAGGTCTCACTGGAGGCAGGGGTGAAAGAAAGTAGCCGTGAGCTTTGAGTAGCTGCGGGCTGGAAGACTTGGGAAGCCTTTGCAGGGGGAAATGGCAGGGATCTGAGAGCTGCGAGTTTCAAAAAAGGCACGTGATAATGGGAGAAAGGGCCCTGATGCCTTGCGTGACCTTTTTGGGAGCAAAGAAAGGATTCTGGCAGATGGGTAGGAGAGGGAAGAGGAGGGACCCCAGTTATCTCCCCTGGCCAGGGAGAGGGTGTTTCTGCCTTTGGCCGCTTGTGCGTTGACCGAGCACCGCGCTCTGCTCCCACGCCGAGGCTGGGCAGCGGCGGCAGCGAGCACGCTGCAGGCCAGGAAATGGGTGTGTGGCTTTGGCTGTTGTGTTGTTTTTTTAAATAGACATTTGACAATAAAGGAAGGGTTTTCTGTTATGAGTTTAGTATACCTTCACGAAACAATCAGCCAAGTTGCACCAGCTATGAACGTAAATTAACAAAACCAGCAAGTAATGCTTTCGGGGTGGTGGTTGTTGTTGTCTGCTTATAAACAAAGCAAGATTTGTTTTAGGGCCTTACGTAAGTCCCACTAATAGTGGCAAAATCAGGTGAGAACTTGGGCACAAAAGTCTTTCTTTGGGACTAAATGCAGAAAATACATATGTTTCTATTTAAACAGCAGAGAATTAAATAAATGTAAGATCAAGAGACCCGAGGAAGGGCAGAATGAAGGGGTGTGTTCACGGGGACGTGTTCCTAAGGCTGGTTCTTCCTCTGTGTGCTACAGAGTTGCAGACAGTGGGGTAATGCTCTAACTGGGTGAACTGGGATGTTGCTCCTATAGAGCATGTTTTATATTTTGGCCTGTGACAGAGCAGGCTCTGTTGAAGCTGGTTTTGTGCTGTCTGTGCTGTCCTCTCCCAGGGGCCCGAGGCCCATTTGAGCCTTGGGGGGAGCTCCAGGTGCCCACCTGGGCATGGGCTTTCTCTTCTGTTGGGATGATTCCTGTACTTCCACAGGCAGATGGTATGCGGGGGGTGCGTGGCACTTCTTAAAGTCAACCTCTAGATAATAATTTCTTTCTTTGAATTAGTCAAAGAAGGTTTCATGTGAGCTGAGGGAAATTACTAAGTATCTCAACCTTAGCCTCCATACAGATAATTAGAAAAGGTTCTTTCCTCGCGATTTTAGGATGCCATTCTCCTCCTCTCTCTTCATGATGGAACAATATTTTCCACATTATTTCCTCCCACTGTAAGCCCTAAGTATTTAGAGAGAGAGAAAAAAAAAAGCAATGCACAAATTTTTTTTTCTTTGACTTCCGTTGATTGGGTAAAAAGTTCAGAGATCTGTGGCAGCAACTGTTGGGAGATGAAAAATTTCACTTGCCATCTCAGCAGACTGCTCAGAGCACTGTCTGAAATGTGTGCCCCCAAATTCTTCCAGAGAGACTACAGTCCAACTGGGAGAAAACGCTGCAGTCCCTGAGTGATCAACAAGCTCTCTGGGTGTTTACCCAAGCTGGTAACCCAAACAGAAAACATCAGTGTGCTGCTATGTAAACTCATGGTGTGCCAGTATCTTAAACACGGCGCAGTTCTGATTCCCCACTCTCAAAGGCAGAGCAGGCCCAGGGGAGGTCCAGAGAAGGCCATCAAAGATGGTCTGAAGTCCGGCAGCAGGATTTCCCTCTTGACCACAGAGAAGAGATGACTGAGCACAAGAATTGCAGATGTTTTACCATCAGGAATGGGGTGGGGAAGGGGAATAGGGAACAGCTCCTCATAATACTTGTTTTGTGTTAACTCAGTGGATTTAGAACAGGCAGAGAGGGGCATTCTGTCCAGCAATAGTTGCCTTGTGAAACTCCTTGCCAAAGAGTATTATGCATAACAAAAGCCTAAATGGATTGAAAAAAACTGATGAAGGATAGATAAGTCCGTATTAAAAGTGGTGGTCTGGAAACAACCTCTGGATCAAAAAATCTTTAACAATTGGGGAAAGTATAAGATGCGAAAAGATTGCTTGTACTCTACTCTATCTCATTGCATTTTTTTGGCACTGTTCTGGCTATCGAAGACCAGACAGTGAGCTAGACCTTTGCTCTATTATAATAGGGCTGTTTTTGTAGTTCAGAAGTGGAAGGGGAACTAGGTACACTGCAGTGCGGGGAGCTGGCTTTGCCTTGCGGCTTATGAGTAATGTAAAGCACACTGAAATGAATAGAATTAGGAGCCAAATGCTTCCTAATACCTTAAAAACTCTTATGTTACGAAATGCCTCTGTAGTCTCCTTACTTTGTTAAAATTCTGACTTAACAAAAAGCTGAGCGTGTTAACGAAGCTATGAGTCACTGGAGTGTTTCTAGTTATTTTTCTCACTTTCTATGTTTGCTGCTACAGACGGTTGGATTGCCTGATACTGTACCTAATGTGCTGGCTTAGGCATTTTAACCCCTGCAGCAGTGACATGCTGGGCTGGCAGTCGAGGATGGCTGCCCCAGGGGAAGGGGCTATGGAGCATGACGAGGAGGGAAGGAGGCTGAGCAGGAGGCAAGTGCTGCCCATAAAGACTCTAAAATCTCTTGTATGTGCACAAAAACTGGGGAGTCTAACACAGAGCAGGGCGTATAGCTGCAACTGCAGTGGCAACAGTCCGTCGGTATTTGGAAGGGGGAAAAAAAAACAGTTTTACATTTTGCTAGACGATTGTACTGTAATACAGCAGTGCCTCCTGGCAGGGAAAGCAATGTAATGTAAAGCAATACAGCGTGGAAGAGCAGTTGGAGAGCTGTCAGAAGCTGAGCAGCTTGGACTGCTTCCACGTGAACCTGAAAGCGAGCAAACTTGCTGCAGCGTGGCATTCCTCTGCCCCGCAGAGGAGCACCGACTGCAGCACGGCAGGAGTAACGTGCTTTGCAAACAGGGCAGAGCCTTGCTGTGGAGGGGAGCTGCAAGGTGCTTTTTAAAGCAAGATAGTAAGGTTTTTTTTTTTTCTTCTCTTGGGCCTTGCCTCCTCTGGGGAGTTCAGCGATTTCTTTGCCAGCTCACAGAGTCCTTCTGAGTTCCCAGGCCAGGCAGCCCTGCCTCCCAGGGCACAGGAGTGCTGTACCTGCCTGCCGTCCCCGCCTGGCACCCGGCTGCCAACGGGGCAGCAAAAGGCTGGGGTGCTCCAAAGCACGGGCTGCAGCAAAGCCTCTGTGTCTGAGCTGATTGGGCAAACGAGGAAGTAACGACTCTTTTTTTTTTTTTTTTTTTTTTTTTTAACAGTTTGTATTTCCAGAGGGCTTTGGTGCATGGCATCGACTTTTATTCCAGTTTTTAGTTGTTGGATATACTTAGCAATCTTACTTGTGGTTTTTAACCCTCCCCCCTTTCCCTGCCGCCAGCATTTTCCTTCCCTTCAAATCCTTGGTCTCTCTCTATGTATTGCTACTATAAATTGTTTGGGATGATGGGTCCTGCATCTTACTTGGAGCCTCTGGATGCTATTAACAAGTAATTGCTGGGAAAGCTTATTTAAACATCAAAAACTCGCATTATTTTTTAAATTGCCCTTTGAGGTGGCTGAAATGCTACTGAAAGATTACTTTCCTTTAATACTGGGCAAGGAACTGCATTAGGTAAGGGAAACAGTGTTCCAGCTACAGTATTTCTCAGGTACTCCGTCACCTTCCTTTTAAAGAAGGGACACGTAGCTCTATTCCCTCTGCTTGTTTCTCACCCCACAGCAGCAAAATAATGTATAGAAAGTGTATAGTGAGGAGGTTTTATTGGCTTTACCCTTTCAACACGTCTGGATTTTTTTTTAATTAAATTTTGTAAGACCTCAGCCATTCATTCTCCATGCCTGTTATCCAGCCACCACCTGAAATCCAACAAAACTGGTAAATCACCTGGGGAATTGTCATTTTCTCAATGGCAAGCTGCACGGACGAGCGTTGTCCGCCAGATGCAGGGCCAGGGCACTGTGTCCAGTACGCTGCTCCTTTCCTGCTGCCATCGCGGCAGTCTGGTTCCTGGGTGGCTGACCTGCCGTCATGGGCGAGCTTGACTTTGAGCCTCCGCCATTCAGAAAGCAGGCAGGTCACACGTAGGATGCCCCTCTTGTAGCTAAGGCCACTGCTAGGCTGGCTAAAGCGCAATAGGTCTCGCTCAAAATTTAACTGAGGTGTATTTTGTCAATGGCTGTATGATGAGTTAGTCTACTAGTAGCCATCAGATAATCAGGTGAAAATCTGCAGTTATTTCACATACTGGAAACTGTTAGGCAAAGACCTCCTCACAGGATCGGTGTCCCCTGACTTCAAGAACAAATGGCTCAGTTTACACTGGCGTTTACGCAGCTGCAGGGACACAGTAAATGTATTGACTTTCTATTCCTTTCTGCTTTTTCAGATAAGTGTACACACATTACTACAAGAAAGCAGCATGTGAGCTCAGAGCTGTGCCTCATCACTTAATGAAGTGTTTGCTTTAAAGAAATGACATGGACCTTCTGTGGAGCCTACAGAAGCAGTAGAGGGGCTGCCCAGATCTGAGCCCAAGCAGGCAGAAGGAAAGACTTAACTGCAGGTTTCCTAAGCTTTGCAGGTGTAGCAGCCTGACCTGCACGAGGAATGAAGATGTGATTTTTATAAATGGAAGAGCTACCTCAGGGAGGAATAAGCAAATAATGAACTTAGTATAGAATGGCTTGAGAAATGCTGTGGATTGCAAAGACAAGCATGTGGATTTGAAAGTAGTACAGGAGGGTTTTATGAATACCTGTCACTTCTGCTCTGTTTCGCATAACGTTGTGTCTGCTCAGGTGCAGGTCTGTCTCCTACTCTTCTGCCATCTTCCTGATAGCAAATTATGCTTCATCTTTTTACACATGGCATGTGTATTAGGATTTTTGAGAGAGAGAAAAAAAAAGATTCCGCTCTAACCGAAATTGCCAAAGGAAATGTGGACAGGCACAATCCCAGCCTCCCAATTAGTATGCCGGTGCAAGGGGACTAGCACAACGCTTATTGTTGGAAATTGATACCCACTTCTTGCTTTCATGGCACACAAGTGATTTTTTTTTTTCTCGTTGTTTATTTCAACTCGTTTTAATAGCCTGTATTTTAGAAACTTATGGGATATTGAGCTAAAGTGAAATGCTGTGCTCTAGATCACACATTTTCTTCTTAATAACAGTGGGATTTTTGCCATTTTCCCCTGTGAAACTCCTTCAATTATATAACACATGCATTTGGTTTAAGGGGATGCTGTCTCAAATTTTATGCCCCAAGACAGGCATGTCATGAAATAGCTGTAGGTTGGTGAAGAACCTCTATTGGATTAAACGCTTGCAAGTACTGACAAGAGTGGGAGTTGAGCATTTGGATGGAGGCCTGTACAGAGGCTCTTGGACAGCTCTGTTCTCAGCTACTCCTACTTGAAATGAGTTATTTTATTCTGCTCTCACCAAGAAACTCAAAACTTCCTGAGTTTTAACAAGAAAATGAGTGCTGCTGGGTCTCCCCAAGGGAACACACAAGTCTGCCTGGGTACATGTAGAGCTTGCTCATAAGAGGGCCTGGTTTTCCCAAAGCCTGAAATTTCTGTTTGTAGAAAAATGAAGCGAGTGACTGCACTCCTGAACTAAATGTTTCTGTAATGGTTTCTTAAATAACTATTTCTAAATGAGAAGCAACTTTAAGTATGAAGGATTTTCATCCTGTATGTTGTACAATTATGAAATATAGCTGGGTCTCCATTTGTCTGTTGGCGAGACAGGCATGCTCTCGTGCTCTGGTTTCAAGTTGCCGGAGGAAGATGTGACAGGGTATATTGTAGGGTCCCGTGACAGACGTGTAAAGTTAAGTGCTCTTAACCAGGCTGGCTGCTAACTGGCGAGAGAGTCACTGACACTGAGGTGGCCAGAGAAAAAAGAATGTAAAGATGTTAGATCTTGGTTATGGGAAGCTGCTCAACATTTAAAGTCCTGTTGTCTGAGAACATGGGTGGCATTTATAACAGATGCTTGCCTGGTAATCAAAGACCCACTGTAATAAATAGTTGGTTAAAGAGTAAGAGTTCATGTGGTGGTTAGGGCTGATATTTATGGCTGTGAACTTGAGATCTCTGGAAAATGGGAAATGGTGGCAATAAGAACTGTATCTGTTTCTAGAGGTAGGTGGATTTGGGGTCCTGCCTATTTTTTTAAGCCTTAAATATTATGCTCTGGCATAATTCTGGGCTTCATCTGAACAGAGATGGCCAGTGAGATGAGCAGATGACAAGTATGTAGACTGGGTGAGAAATTTTCTTCCGCCCTGTGCTGGATTGATGAGTTGGGTTTGTTGCACCTACTGTATCACCCAGTGCTTGAGGGGTTATTAAGCAGAGGTGGACTGAAAAAGTTCAACCTACGCCACCTCAGAAGAACGCTTAGTTTGGCACTGCCAAGCTGGCAGCTGTTGGCTGCTCATGATGCCTGGAGCCCTTTACTGTGGGGAGAAGCAGACATACTCGGTGTGTGCTTAAACTTGGAAATCTGAATTAATTAACCAGTGGAATAACTTACTTAGGGATGTGACTAAATTAGACTTTTCATCAAGATTGATGTGTGCTCTCTCACTTGTGCACTCTCTCTCCTAAAAGCTGTTGCCTGAATGCAAGAATCACTGCCCTAGAAATTTCCTCTTTGCCTCTTTCAGCTGCTCGGGCCAGCAGCTAGTATTCTCCGAGGCTTAGTGAAGACCCAGGCTGAAATTGCCAGTGGGTGCCTCTTCTTGTCCTGACTCGCCTTTGTCCTTCCTTCATCCTGCCCTAGCCATGTCTGTCTGGTGCCCTGTCAACAACATCTGCTTGGGAGTGGCTGAGTGAAGTTTTGCTGTTATCCATGCATCTTTTTTATTTAAAGGAGATTTCTGAGTCCGTTTGGCATAAGTCAGTGGAGAATTAGCTAGCAGTGGGCAGCAGGGTAAAGAATACTTGGAGCCCTCCATTTATTTTCCCTTGGCAGTACCTTGGTGTTGCTCTTGGAGGTCTTTTGCTTGTCCCTGCATTGCTTCAGCCCGTGGAGCACAAGTGCTCTGAAGCTGCCGTTTCAGGGTTGCTGTCTGTCTCCGGGAAGTCATGTGGCAAGGGGCTCTGCATGGTATGGAGAGCAGCTCCCCCCGTGCAAGGAGTTACAGGATACTGCTGGGGGTGAGCTACAGCTGGTATGCACTGGTACTAATATAATCCCCCAGGACTGTATCCATGAGAGACAAGTGTGACATGGGAGGTATTTAAGGAGACACACCTGTTCTAGACACAGGCCCGCTATTGCATGCCTTGGAAATGGAAGTTTTTGGCGGAGCAGGAAAGACTCTCATTTCATCCACAGGAGGGTTTTTCTTTTTTCTGTCTCCCCAGTTTCACATTATTTTACAATTCCCTCTCCTTGCTACGCAATCCCGCGGCCCGTTAGCGCTGAGCTGTTTCAAAGGCCAGGCTAGTGCTTGCATTTGAACTTTTTTTACCTTCGTGTGTGATTCCAGAGTGATTTGCATGAGAGAACAGCTTCTGGACTGAGTGATGGTTTGGGTGTAACTGCTCCCAAGAAAGGGCAGAGAATTCAGAGAATGTCATCTATGTGCGGGGTTGGGCTTTTTAATCCTTCAGATAATTTAGATTTTGTGTTTACCTGTATTTTTACTGTAAGACCCCTGGCTTGCAATTTGGAGCAGTACATCAAGTAGAAGTGATATCATCTCACCAAATTTTGTACAAAAATATTTCATCCCGTTTGGTTTGAAAACTTTAGGTCTTTCCCTCTCTTCTGTTCCCCCACCCTCATCCCAAGAGTTATTGTGAAATAGCTACTTCCCACACAGAAGAAAAATCAAGCAAACGTGAAATAAATCTGGTGGTTGTGTAGTAAAAAGAAATTAACTTGCTTAGATTTTAATTCCTCTTTGTCAAGTTAATTTGGCATTGCTTGTAAAAAAGCTTTTTTGGCATTGAAAAGGGGATGTATTAAGATGGAGGAAAAACATATTTTGTGGGGTTTGTCACAGGACTTGATTACATCTGTCTTTTTTGTCTTCCAGTTGGAATGGAAATTTTCTCTCAAGCTTTTTTTTATGTGCCTTCATTTGATGTAAATGGGGAATTGCCTAGTTTGCCTTGGTCCTGTTCTGCATGCTGCTGCTTTCCATGGATTTCTGCTGTTGGTGGGGTTTTAAGTCTTGTTAGCATGGAAGAGCTTCCAGGATCAGGGCCAAGATTTCTCCTATATCTGATAGATGCTTGTGTGAAAATGGTAGCACCTGGAGGGTCTTCCTGTCCCATCTTTATTTTAAATAGAATTTGTCAATAAAAATCCACTATACCAGTTGTTTCTAGAACTAATAATGTCTGGTAGGGATAAGGAAGACAAGGTGAGAGGCACCTTTTACTTCAGGACTTGGTTAGTTAGGTATTGGGGGGGGGGTTATTATTCCCTTCTCTAAAAGCTCCAAATTCTGAGTGGGGTAGACTGGAATAAACAGATGCTGAGGGGAAACCAGATTCTTCTTTTTAGGAACAGAATTGTGTTGGCAGGGGAGAAGATCCAGGGAATGGAGACACCGTGCCTCCAGCCTCACCCAGCCTGTGGGGTAACCTCACTGCGAGCAGGTCACTCGACCCTTGTGGCAGGGGAACAGAGATCTGGAACAGTGTTCATCCTCCTCTGAAAGGTGGCTGTAGTGGGGCTCTGCCTGCACGGCTGCAGACCTGCTGACCAAAACCCACGGTCCTCTTTAGTCTCTCTGCGCCGGACTTCTACAGTTTGATCAGGTTTTGTGGAAGGAAGGAAAGAATCCTAATAGCATTGCAGTCTCAAAGGGGGGTGTTTGGTTTGTGTTGGTTCCCCCTTCCCCCAGTGTGTATGATCTATTCTGACAGGAGAACAAGCCCAAGGAGGAGATAAAAGCCTGAAATCTTGTTTCCTTCCTGGAGGAAAGACACTGGTTTCAGTCCAGTGCAGCCACACTTTTGTATGGACATATGTGAAAATATCTTTGATCCTAAGAAGTACAATATCTCAGTGTAAGGGAAGCATCAGCCTCATCTAGGTGCGGTGCCCAGATGTGGACAGATGTGGACTACCTTTGTATCCCTGCGCATCACTGCGCTGTGCTGCGCCGACACAGCCTACAGTAGACGTGGCCTCACCACCCTTGCTAGCAGAAGGTGGGCTCTCTCCCACCCCTGGATTCTCCCAGAGCTAATCAACTTTCAAACAAAAAGCAAAAACATTTATTCTGGGTTTGTGTGTGTGGGGGGGTATTTGTTTAGTTTTTGGGGGGGGAGAGGGTGTTCTTGTTTCTTAACTGCACCCTGCAAAATGCCCCTGCTGAGCTGTTTCCAAATACTGGCATCTCTAGGGAAGGGGTTATAAATTGCTAATTTAAAGCCTGCAACAGGATAATTAACTAACCAGTTTGATGTAAATGGCTTAATGGGGTTTTACTAGCCCCTTTGAACTTAAAGTAGCACTAAAAAGTAAACTGTAAATACCTTCAAGGAAAGTACTGGCATGCTTGAATGTGGTGCTGCTTGGCTGTAGGCAGCAAGCCTGTTTGACTTGCCAGGAATCTAGGGGCCTGCGTGACAGCAAACACGTCAAGGGGGCGAGGGGACCAAGCCAGCACCCCTTCAGGAAGGCTCTGCAGCTACCGAGGTCTTCAGGAAGCGCACAAACTCTGAGATACCAGGCTTCCAAACCTGCCCTCCCTGCTTTGGAAAATTTAAATCAGAACCTCAGTTTAAATGCAACTGTAATGAATTTCATCAGGATTGAAGAAAAAAACCCCCGAGGGGGAGGCAGCCACTAGCGTCCACCCTAATTTTCCTCAAGTTGTATTTGCATTAAGGTCTTTTGGCAAGTCCAGGCAGAAACACTTTTAAGACTTTGTTTCAGAAGACCTTGTTACCCACTGAATCTGCTGAGACAACATACCGCAGCCCTGCAGCAGATTCCAGTTTCCGCTGCATCCTGGGCACTTTAGGGAGAACCTCTAAACTTTCATTTTTCCTGAGCGATTACAAAATTCCAAGGGAGGAAGCCAACAAATGTTAAGCATCTAGAAATGGAGATCATTGCAAAATGGAAGCATCTCGCATAGTTAGTGATTGATCTTACTTCTGACTCTGCGAAGTGGGGTGTCAGAGAGGAAAACTTCGGGCCCGAAAGCAGGCAGGAGCATCCCGCCGTCCCTGCCTCAAAGGGAGAGGAGAAGCTCCTCCTTGGTCCCAGCGCTGCTCTGCTCCATCTCCTCGTTCCACGCGCTGCCAACAAGGCCTGCACGGGGGGCAGTTCTTCTCTTCGCTGTTTCTCTGTTTCACCACCATCTTCCCCCTATTGCCAGCAGCCTTCCTGGATAGCGGAGGATGTTTTGGAGTTTGAAGCACAATGCTCAATTACTTCTGTGACCTCTGACCCATGGGATTTGGCTTTACAGCCAGCTTTGCTGATGGTTGTTCCTGCTCTCTGGCTGTGCTTTCCTGCCTGCTCTCTTGTGCTGGCGCTGAAGACCACCAGGCTGTATGGCTGAACCAGACCAGGGCTGATCCAGGAACAGGGCAAGACTTTCCCTTTTCAGTGGCAGCCCTGATGTAGATGGGCTAAAACAGATCATGATGCCTCATCCTCTATATGAAATAATGCATCTTTTCCACTAGCGATGTTAAAGCTAGCTTTAAAAGAAGAAACAGGAAAGCACTGAGGTCTGTTGTGGAAGGTGCTATATCTTATTTTTAAAAACATGTCTGACATAGGATTCAGTCCTGTACTCTAATTGCTCATGTGTCTGTGGCCTATTATATGCAAAGATTAAAATGCTTTACTGTGTCCTTTAAAAGGAGAGGCAGTAATATGGCACTTCTTTGCCCCTGCTTGTTGACTGAAGAAGTTGGCCGCACAGCGCTACCTGCTTGCTGCGTGTGGGTGGCAGCAGCGCGGGTTTAATTTGGGGTTGATTGTGTTGGCAGGGATCTGGGAGCAGGGCTTGCCCAGCTGCCGGTGCTAGGCTGTGGATGTTAACTCCTGGCTTTTACGAGCACTAACCTAGATCACATGTTTAAAAAAATTAAAAATGCATGTGCTATTAGAGAGATGCACGCGAGCACCAGAACTCGTACATGGACAGCGTTGGTGGCTGGGGACTCCCTTCACGAAACGCCAGAGCACCTTAGCACGCCAGCTTTGATATCTTGGCATCTGACTGGGAAATGCTGCAAATACTCAATCCTAATCCTTCATTCCCACACGCTGACTTGTATCCAAGGGGAACTTTTGTGAATGTTGTTGTTATTCCCATGTAATTCCAGCTATTTCTTTACCCCCCGGCCTCCCCCGTCATGTGGCTGATGGAGTGCAGCGTCTTCCAGGCCGTTCACGCCAGATCTCTTGGGTCCTGCCTCCCCGCTAGTCAGCCTGCGGGCGCAGCGGCAGGAACAAGCCTGGCATCTGCAGGGGGGTCTTTTTATGGGGCTCTTCTCTCTCTAAATTATTCCCCCTCCAAACTCTCCTCCAAATTTTTAGATTCCCCTGTTACTCCTTTGATAATATGACCCACTAAAACATAAATAAACAAAAAATCCCTTTTCAAACGTCCCAGGAAAATAAAAACTAAGTTAAAGAAAAAAGTGGACTGTAATAATCAACCTTTCTTTGAAATTAGAGATGGTCAGAGTTGGGGCGTCTTTCTGAAGTACTGGTGTGCTTTATGCTAAGCCCAGCTCTTTTAATACCCATGGTTTTGTCTCTTATAATGAAAGGTTTATATGAATAATAAGTATACATGAAAAAAGGGCCGGCATGAGTAAGAATTTCTGCTGTGCCTTGGGTACGTATATCCTACTGAAAGACCCAGATGTGTCAGTCACTTTTGGGCAGCGTGTTTATTAGGCCTGTCCTGAGCTTTGTGCATCTCCCCGGGACCCAGTCTCTTCTAAGGGGAAAGAAGTAATATTTGCAAGATGACAAGGCAGAACTTATTTTCTCAGCAATTTCACTGTTATGAGCAACTATCTTAAAAAACCACGATCACACCCCATCCCCTACACATTTTGCTTTGAAACCTACCAAACTTGACACCCCTATTTTATTCGTTGATTCAAGAACAACAGGCGAAAATGTGAGCAATAAACCCTGGCCCAGCACTCTCAATTGCTGCTAGAGAAGGAGCAAACGACATGTGACAGGGCTTTCTTGACCTCTCCTCTGCTTTTGAGAAACCTGAAAAATGTCATGAGCATTTTTTTCTGCCTATGGCAAATAACAGAAAGCTGGGTGAGAAGCAGAACAGACTGCAGACAGGTTTTAGAGTGGGCTCCTTTGGGTTTGTTGAATTGCCTCCTAGTTAGAGAGGACTTGGATTTTCCAAGTCCTCTTGCAACATGTCAAAACCAGCTTCTTCAAAGGATGCAGTGGCTGTGCCAAAACATCTCGCCTGTTTGTAAGCAAACGCATACTACCGGCACTATCCCTGCTCGAGCAGTGTTCTTACGGGCAGGTGTGCTGCATTAAATCAAGCTGATGAATTACTGTATTTTAAAAATTGTTCTCTAGGCAGGTCCCTGCTATTCCCCCCCTGCACAAGATGAAAAGCATTTTTACATTACATATCTTCTTACAAGACTTGAATTGCCTGGAGTGCGTGCATGTGCAATGACGGGTCCGGGGATTTGGGATTGTCGCCAGGCGCCTTACCCTGAGGCAGCAGAGCAGGAAAGTGTGCGAGAGCCCTGGCAGCATCGTGGCAGCCTGACTCCAAAAGACCACAGCCTCTTTCAGGGGACAGTCGTGTTCAGTGATGGAAGATAACCTGATGGTAAGAAGGATGCCACCTAGGCTTGCCATGTTCATGGTGGTGACTGGTGTTTGTTTTGGGATTTGGGGAATTTTTTGCTACTATTGTAGAAAAACAAACAGCTCTTTGAGCGGCAGCAGCGCCCGGCACCCACCCACCCGCGGCCCGGCCGTGCTACCGTCCCTGCAGCCCTCCGCCGCGACCAAGTGCTCCGCGCCACGCTGCCAAGGGCCAGGGACTGAAAGCAGCTGGGTACAGGTGTTTGGGAACACATGATGCGAAGAGAGAGGTTTTAGTCCCAATATATCCTCACTAAACACACTCCTGGCATCCTCGGGGAGGCCCTCGAAGCTCGTATATGCGGAGGCTCTGCTGGAGTGGCTATCAGAAGGCCTTTTTTCTCTTTCTTTCCCTCCTCCCAATCCAAGGTGCAGTATCGGTGTTTCTTGTGGCTGCTAGCGGTAGTTTGTACACGTATCGCTCCTTGGGCCAGATCCTGATCCTATTTACGTAGTTGTAAAACTGCTGAGTTGTTTCACCTGTGTAACGGAGGTTTCAGTCCCTCTGGCTGTTCTGGGTTTTCTGTTTTGGTTTTTGTTTTTCCTTCAACCGCTTTCCTTGCTGACAAGGGAGAGCTTTATGGGAAGTGATCCAGAAACCTTTTAAAATAGCCCTTTCGTTTTTTTTTTTAATTCTTGCTCAAGCTTTTAAATATGCCTCTGAGTTCTCACCGGAGCGCCTACGAAACCTGCCCGCCAAGCCTAAGTCTTGCCGGAGGCGCAGCCACATGTGTGCTCGCGGAGCCGTCTCTGGCACCCAGACCTGGTACACCCGTGTCTCCTGCTAGTTTCAGTACTGTCACGACTTTGCCCCTCATGCCTGTTTCTCTGGTACCTCCTGTTTTTCCCAAGGTTATCATCTTCTATAAATAGAATCTGCTCCAGCTTTTCACTCCCCCACACCCGTCTTAGGAGAATAATTACCAAATGAGATGGTTTTAATAGTGCTGAAAGAAGGAGGGCGATCCATTCTGCTGTGCTCTTTGAGGCTTGTTTCTGACAGGAAATAAATGCACAAATTGCCTAGTGAGTTCCTTAGGTGACAACTGTAGAGTGAGCAGCTTTTGAAATACTTAAGCCTGAGTATTTAGTCATTTGATAAACTATAGGTTATCCAAAGAATAAAATTCTTCCACTTGTTTTGGAGCCCACAGAATGCCATGCAAATGGCTCAATCTGAGTGTAAAATCTAGTATTTTCCTTAGTTGTTGTTATACTGGTGGAGATAATTGTGGAGATATCGTTCACCTGTCCAGAAACCAAAACCTTGCTCACCCCAGGCTGACAGAGATGCTTTGGATGATGCAGGTATCTGGTAGCATGTGATACAGCAGCCAGAAGATGCAACCATTTCAAGGACTCATAAACCAGAAAATTTCCTTAAAAAAACAAATAAATGAAAGCATGTGAGGATCTGAGGTGGCCCTGTGCTTTAAACTACGCCTGCAGCAGCTCAGAGCTTTATGAAGTATAAATCTAGAGAACCGAAGAAGAAGCTGTCTCTATAGGCTCCGTTATGCAACCGGTGAGCAGCTGCTCAGGTATCAGGGTGCCCTGCATGGGATAGGTGCCTAGAGATACAAATGCCGTGTAAAGGAGTCATTAGTGACACATAGGTACATGCTGGCAAATTAGACTGTATTTGGTGGAAGGATAAGAATCTCCTACAGCTTTTTTTAATCATCCTCATCATGATCACCTGATGATAAAACACTCATTTCTCTAGTGTAAATAAAAGCATAGCACATTTCCCAGATAATCTCTTAAAATAAAAACAGATTGGCGTGTAAGCATAAACCAGGCTCAAACAACCAGTCTCGTCCTACAATGGAAGTACCCAGAGCATAGGATGAAACGGGAACGGCGGTACTTTTTCAGGTTTTACAGCCACATCTTTGCTCTCCTTTGACAATTATTTATTACCACTTATGTTGTGCTTTGTAAACTTATACAGTGCTTTATGAAGTAAAACATGTTTCCTATTTTGAAGATCTAATGATCTTGTGAACTGCTAAGGGATACAGACTATCCCTCGGATGTTCATAAATAATATTAGCAGTGAGAGTATTATTAGTGCCGGGTCCTTTCCAGCCTGCGGCTCTTTTTCTTAACAACAGTTTCCTAGTCAAGTGCTGAAATAAGGATTTTGACACCTTTTTCTGCCAAGCCTGAGCAATGTGGGCATTTTTTTGTTTTGCTTGTAGTGAAAGCAAAACCCAAGCAGAGATCTAGTGCAGTGACTGTTGCTCTGTATAGGATTAATCCACTGCCTTTGCTTTGCCTCTGCCTCTGAGACGACAAATCTGGAGTTTGGATGATGGCAGCAGAGAGCAAGCTTGTGAGGTTTGTGTGTGTGCGCTTGTGTGCGTGCGCGTGTTTTAAATAAACAAACAATGGAGCAGCAACTCAACAAATTGTGAGTGGTGCTAATTTGTTATAGTGCTGTCTTGCCTTCTGGCAGTGTTGATTTAGGAGAAGCTGAGCAAACTGGAACGGATGCGGGAAGCGCTGGCTCTTTTCTGTGGGGTGTGTGCATGGTTCAGTGTGCAGTGCTCCTGGGGTCCTGCTCCGAGGAGCGTCCAGATTACAGGGTAGCACGCGTGCGCAAGCTGCCAAGCCCCCTTTCCAAACCAAACTTGGGGCAAAACTACCTTCTCTCCTTGCCTTGCCCCTCCCCTTCCACTTTTTTAAAACAGAGACTTGGTTTAAGTCTTGGTTTATGACGAGAGCCTGTAATTTGTGTCTTTTGAGAACTGCCAAAAAATTCTTGACCTTGACAAGAATAGTGTGCAGGGAAGGAAAGGAGGAAGAGGCTTTGCTTTGGATTGTAGTAAAGTTTGCAACGCCCCATGACCTTGCTGGGCTGCTTTTCATAATGTGCCTGGGTTTGTAACCCCCTAGCTCAAAATCCTTCCGATGGAGAAGGCTGGCCAATGCCCATGAGATATCTGCAGCCCTGGACCAGTGTTATGCAGTGCTGCAGAATAACCATGGCAGGATGGGAGCCCTGCTGAGAAGAGGTGGGTGTTGGAAGCATATTAAGAGTGATCCCGTTACAGTCTGTGAGCTGAGTTTAAAAAAGCTTGAAGCCTCAAGCAAAGGAGACAGAGTAATAAAACAGTTGAAATTAGAATTTGGGGCGCCGGTAGTGTTTGAGGGGAAGCACTCAAGGAAACATGAAGAATTTTGAAAATGAGTAAAATTACATAAAGCACCAACATTCATGTGTCTTGCCATAAGCCCTGCTATCCCTGTAGGACATCCTCAGCTTGGACAGATTGGGATGCAATGCAGATGGTTTGCAGGACTTTGAGTCCATTACAGCTTCTGCCCTTACAAGTGATAATGGCTTTCTGGCACCTTCTTGTTAGCCAGGCTCAGAGCTGCAGAAACACTTTTGTAGTGGTTACAAAGGACCAACTGTATGAGGGTTTGGGGTCCGATTCGGAGGGATGTTTGACAGGCAGTACAGTGCAAGGTCTCGATACTGTCAGGACCAATTCTTAAACAGTGGTTCACCTGGCAGACTTCACAGGAGCGTAATGTGCAGGAAGAACCTCAAGCCAGGTTAGCACTTAGAGGCAAAGACTTCTACAAGGTTGAGTACACGGACGATTCTTGGCAAAAAAGAAAAAAATGGTGGTTGAAGTGCTAACAGTGCTGTATTTAAGGAATTATTCATTTGTGTTAAGGAGAATCACTGCTGCTGCATCTGCAGGTAGGGATGAGGTAACAGAATGAGATTTGGTCTTGGAGAAAAGAATGAGACAGTGAAGTTTGTTTCTGTGCTCACTGGTGTCTGGTATATGGTGGCAGTGATGACATTTCGGTCCAAAGCTGTTACTGTCCTTGTCTTTCCTGCACCCCTCAGCATGGAGCTTACTGTAAATTGCTGCAACAAGTTCATGATATTAACAGCATTCTCTATGCAGACTGCTCCTCTCTGCCGTTACCAGAAAAATTTGCTCAGTTCACACAAGAAATAAAAAATAAGCAGGCCAATTGGGAGAATCTTTTTCAAATCTTCTCCCATTTCTTCCAGTGCTCCAAAGCCTTGTTTGCTCTAACAAACCCTGTAACTAAGGGGTCTGAATCACAATAGCTCATGGATTTAACACTCCCAGCTGTCTGCTTCATCCCTGTCCTGGAGATCCCCCTGCAGTTGCAGGGACAGCTGAAAGGGCTACGCATTTGCTCCAGTGTTGCTGCAGTTCACAACCCAGCTATCAGCTTGTACTGGCAGTGAGTCAGAGCCCTAATGCTGTGCTGCAGCGGGGAGGTTGCTGCAAGACAGTCGTGGCTGGAAGAGAGTCAGGGCTTTCCTTTCTCTCTACCATGCTGTGTGCTCTTGCCCCCAAAGCAATGCCCAGCATGAAGCTGCCACCTTGTGCGTCCCCTACCATACTGAAAGGCAGGTCCCAGGCTTTTCAGGCCAGAAGCATCTTCCCACTTCCTGCAATTCATAGGTTTGTTAATTCTGCCTAACACTCTCTAGGATTAGCTGGAAGGTAGCAATAATCCTTTTGTCAAATCTGAAATTCTTGCATTGTAAAGGGAGAATTCCATACATCAAGGCTCAAAGGTAGCCAGAAAACAGAAGAATTTTGCATACCAAAGGGAACCAAATTGGTGGATGGTAGATTCTGTCCTTCTTCCAGTGTGGGCTGGGCTGCTCTGCTGAACCACATGGGTGTTTTAATGCAATAAGGAGTCATTAGATGAGCATGGGGCATTGGGGCTGCCTGTATCGCGTGTAACACAGTATCAAAGAGCAGCTGGAGCTGAGCTTGCTCAGCTGTTGCAGGGCTGCAGAAGGGTCCAACATCTATTGCCTCTCACTAGCTTCTGAGGCTTGCTTTGTTTTGTGCCATCCTGTGGTTTTGAGATCAGCTGTGCTCTGCAGATATGCAGAAATTTTTATAGCCTGGCTCTCTCTGACAAGATCCCGGTGTCCATGCCTCTCCTTTTCTCCTCCCACCTAAGGACTTTGGGTAGTCCTAAGCTCCTTCATGTTGACAGTGAAGCTAAATGTACGCTATATAAGAGCTCTGCTTAGGAATTGGCAGAAAGCTTCATTTCTGACCGCAGTGTGAAGTTCCAGCATTAGGAAACACCTTTGTTTTAAACAATTCTCTGTTAATCTCTGCCCTAAAGGGTAAATACAACTATGGAGAAAAGCTTCTTGCTTCATGGTAGCAAGAAGTAAATTGCTGTAATCTGGGTGTATATCTGAATTAGGGCTACTGTCTCAAAACCAGTCCAAGAAATACCTTCATGCAGCATTCAGCACCCCTTTCCTGAGCTGAGTATTGCCAAGTGTTTGGCAGCTTTCTGACACTGGCAGGTGCAGCCAGGACTGGGTTGTTGCCTGCGCTCCAGCCTGTGTTGGTTCACTTGGAGAGAGGGGAGCTTCAACTCTCTGAGGCTCAGGCCCTTTATGCTTAAAGCAGCACACTGTTTAAATGTGGATTGGCCTGTTCATGCTGGCAGTGGTCCGTTCAAACTAGTTCAGCAAATGCTTTTGGCTCAGCATACCCCAGATCAGTAAACAGACACTTGCTTACATTCCATTTCTTTATTGTATTGATCAGATTTAAAAATCTTCAGCCTACAGCAGTCAAAACAGGCCAATCTGAATCAAAAGACCTATTAGTTCAGCATGAAAGGGATTTACCTACAGAACTGTGGGGATGAGGATGCAGGTGGGAATGATGGGAACCCTCTCTTCTGGGCCTGAGCCCAGCAGATGTCCAGGAAGAATGAAGAACTATCTCCTTACGTTCAGTGTCCTTTACACGAAGACACTTTCTATTTGCCAGGCCGGTGTACTCCTATGCTTTCACTCTCATCCAAGTAGATTAATTATTGCAGGTCTTTTTTGTTGGCCTTTCATCCTTTAAGGTTGAAATTATAATCAATATTCCTCTAACTTTTAAAATGTTTGTAAGATCTGTATCTCCAGCAGCACAGCTGGAAGCATGCAGCTGTCAGCGTGACAAGAGCTACGCAAAAGCGCCGCTTTGCCATGAGTGTCTAAAAACCTATCTTAAATCCCTGCAAGGTTGCAGGATTCCTTTCCTGTGGGTTTTTTTTCCCCCCCTCCACTGGGGCAGCAACACCACTTGTAGGGAGGGACCTGTACTTAGCATCTACCCTGAGACCATCCTCCTCAATAACGCTGCCTCAGTTGATCACAGGACCTCCTGGGGAGGGAGGATACGCGCTGCAGAAGATACCTTAAGTTTGCCGAGCTGTGTGTCTCTGTGGGATGTGCCTTTCCTTGGCACGGGAATGATGTTGTTGCTTTTTCCTTTGGGCAGGGAAGGTTGGAATTACACATCTTAAGGTACAGAAACATTTGGTATTGTGACTCTTCTACCAGTTGTAGTTCACCATGAATCAACTTATCTCCAGTCTCTAAGAACAGGGAGACTTAAGTATTGTCAGTGAAACATCATTATAAATAGGAGAAGGGTACACAGTATTTTCTTTTACCTCAACAGATGTAACAAAGGCAAAGAATCCTGCCTTGCTCATTGCCATGACATCTCTAGAAAAGCAGGATTTCAAAGGCTTGGGAAGTGGGACAGGGAAATGGAGACAACACAGAGGATCAGTGGCAGTTTTTAAGTGTTTCTTCCATTGCCTGTACTGTGTGGGGAACAAGACCATGACGCTCTGGCACCAGACTTTTCTTGTTGTAGAAGCATTTCTAAATGGTGATATTTAGTTGTCTGAACTCCTGGGCAGAAGGAGGCTGGTGCAGAAGTCCTGGGATCTGCCGTTCTTGTATCTGAATGGCCTGGTCCCCCTGAAGCTCAGTGCCTTTGGAGTCCTGAATGGAGATGGCCAGAAAGAGCGATCAAGAAACTTTCAGAGACCTTCCCCTCTGTTTCCATTGCAGTTCAGCAGTCCCGGGGAGATGGGTGGAGGGGAGGTTGTTCTAGTAGTTACATTTTTAAGGCAGGTGGCCGTTTTAAAATGTACATTTCAATTTTGATTGCAGTTTTTTAATTGCATTTAACAGCGTCCCTGCTGGTTCTCCATTCTGCATCCGTGCAGCCACGTTCTATTGATGGCCTGTTGTGATTTCAATGGAACATCATGGGATGTACCTGGCACGTCGGGCAGCACTGGATGGAGGTGCCTTTAGCCCAATGTACCTGGCATGGTAAGCGGCAACCAAGTGGTTAATCTGCATTCTACTGCTCGTAGTCTCAGCTTGTATAGCAAGGTGTTCCTGCTTTGCTGCAGCCTTGCACTGACTAGAAATCACTTTGCTCTCCTGATGTTAGTGCTTTTGTGCACATAGAGCCCCTGCCCTCTTCACCCATGGAGATTCCCCTTCCCTGTGCAATCTGCCATGGAGGAGCAGGGACGGGACTAGCCATGTCAGACTTTGTTATTCTAGGACAGGAGAAAGAAGGGACTGGGGACATCATGTGACTCTTTTTCTTTTCTCCTTCTTGGGCCAGGAGCTGGTGGCAGTTGAGCATGTGTTGCCCACGTACTTAATGTCCAAACGTTGCCGCACAAAGGTACCAAACAGGTGCTTGTGTCCATAAGCAAAGCTATATTGAGCTATATTGTTTCTGCGGGAGTTCTGCAAGAGTTGCTTCAGGGGGCAGGGAGGGCAGTTCTGCCTGGCACTAATTGGGATGTAACAAACTAAATAAGGGCCACTTTAAGTCTGCTGATGTGATCTCCTCCGTGAAATGATCCTCCATTCTCCTTCACACGTGCAACATCAGCTGCACATCCTGTTCTGCCCTGCATGCCACTTTCCCTCCCTTCCCCTGCTCTGCACTCACTAACTTGACACGTTGGTCTTACCCGTTTTGAAGTATGAGATATTCCTGTGTGAGAAACAAGGGTGCTGCATCCTGTTTTCTGCTTGAGCCCCCCCTGCACAGCTTTTGCTGCTCCACTGCCAGTGATGAAAAAGTGCACGTTCTTGCCTCTGCTTTCAAGTCCTGCTGTCTGCCTGCTTGCAGGAGCTGCGGCAGGGAACCATCTGGGCTAACACAGTTTGTGCGTTCCTCAGCCTGCCGCTGCTGCCCTGCGGTGTGAGTACGTTTACAAGGCATGGGCTAATGACCTGCCAACTGCAGCTCCTGGGGGGAAGGTTAGCGGCCCTGAAAGCCTGGCTCCCTGATACCTCAGGAGAATAGTGGAAATAGGTTCTGCGGGGATGTGGGAGAGGAAGGTCAGATGAGGCAGTGAGCAACAGGAAAGCTCTCTTCCCCTTGGGGTCTTCAAGTGCTCTATAAAAGTTAGATCATCTGAAACTGCAAGGTGAAGAAGTGATCTGTTTCAGTTTCACACAGTAGCAGCTGGACATGCATTTTTTATGTCAAAAGTCGGAGAAATGCTGTAAATTTGCTGGGAGAGAGCAACATAGAAGACAAGTGATTTTGTTTTGCCTTGATCTTCTCTGTCCTCACTACTGCGGTATCTGCTCCATGCAGCAGAACTGCTTGGGAAGGTGGAGAAATAAATAAAAAGGCCACCGTCTTTTGTAGGTATATTATACCATGCACAGTAGGCTAACGCTTTAATGGCATCTAATTTGATACATCACATCTAATCTGTTTGTTGGTTTTTATCTGCAGTACCGTTAGTTCACTATTCAGGTGCTCGCTGTCTAGCCTTCTCATCCATCCACAAACCCTCTACGTGAAATGAGTGATTCCTTAGATCTGTTTTTGATTGATTCTTTGCTTCACTGGTGTTGCTTCTTAAAAGGTAAACAATGTTCATATATGCTGCAATCTATAACTCACAGGTGAAATCAAATAGCATCTCCTGCCAGAGGCTGCTAAGATAACACATTTAGCATTCATTCTGCAATTAATTTTAGGAAGAGATTTAGCAGTATTTCAGAGAATCAAATCTGTAGTGAACATGTAGATTTTACACTTTTTAAGGGGGCGAAGGGACTCCTATTCTCCTGTACTTTGGCAATCTAATTTTCAGTGACTTTCAGAGTCTTTGTGGAAATGGAGAGCAAATTAAGTTTTTCCTGCTTTGTAGAGAGAGCAGCAAAGCTCCCGGAGCAGTTGGTGTGTTCCGCATAATCTTCATGCCCGTTGGATCACGGTGCGGCCCAGGCTGGCTCTGAGCCACTGATCAGTAACTCGCAGTTACCAGTTCCTTGGGCAATATTGCTTATGAAGACGCTATCAGCTCTCAGCTTGCCTAGCTCTAATGTGTGGCATCCGCTTGCAGCATTACCGTATTCTGTGATTTGTGCCCTGTATTTTCCGCATCTCTGCATGTGCTGTGTCTGTGCCTCGGATGTGGTGGAGGTAGTGGAGAGCCTTTGTCTTGCTTCTTTCCTCACTCGCACAAGAATCCTTGAACAGGTTCATTGCTCTGAAAACTAAATGCCGCAAAGGACTAGGAAGCAGCCCGAATCTGAAAGGGACCCCCTCCAGTGCTATTTGCCAGAGCCTTCTCTGGTCCTGTTTTGCGGCCAAGAAAATGTAAAGGAGTGAAATTTTGCTCACCAATTTCAGTAATAAAAGATTGTGGCCCCAGTGAGACATTAACCTTTTCCTGAGGTTTTTTTTTGTTTGTTTTTCTTAATAGAAATGTTTCTGACCCTCTTCTGAGCCAGGGCTCCTCTGAACTAGGAACATGTTTTTCTCACTTCTTCCAGAAGGTAGAAAAGGACAGCTTCTTAAAGATGATAGCCAAATACAAAAAATATAGAGCACTGTGATTTCTCAGGAATGGGGGCGGGGGGGTGGTTGTTGTTGTCCTTGTCCAGGCGTTCAGGGGTTGTTAAAAGCCTGTCCCCGCAGAAGTAGCGCAAAGCGAGGCCTCTGTCAGGAAGGCTGCACCTGCCGTTTGTTTGAGAAGATCTCCTAACTTTTATACTGTACCTAATCTCATAGTTATGTTTGGGCCCGTGCTTTCGACTAGGAGTGAGATCTTGGGAATGCTGCAGGTTGAGGAATAATGTCTGCTTCTCTTCTGCAAATCAGGTTTCCAACACTCCCCTCTTCCCCCGTCGCTGAGATAGATCACTGCTGAAGAAGGGTGCAGAGTTGGTCAGCTCCAGATAAACATCTGGAATGGATTTATTTGTGTTCAGGAGTGCACATGATACACAAGCCAGGTTGATGCTATAAAGTTTTTGCCAGCAGAGATATATCAGTCAGAGGTGTTTTCTGACCCATGCGTCTGTCCTGGTAAAAGCCCCCAGTGGGGATTTCCTGGCAAGCTTTTAAGCATGGGGCTTTAAACTTGGCTAAAGGTTTTGCTGCCTTGTTCCATTACATGAATTTTGTTGGGGTTGCTAAATCCACATTAGACTTCAGCTCTGAGAACTCTTCAAATTTTTAGACAGTGTTGTAGTGCTTAAACCTGACCACTGCTTTTAAAATCTACTGAGGGTAGTAACCTACCCCATGCTTTTGTCCTTGTGAACACAAATACTTTTTAAAAATTTGACATGTGGGATAAATAGTGGCAATTTAAACAACTTGTACTATGTTAATTTTTCAGTTGGAGAACATACGAAGGTTTAATAATAGCATTATCTTCCTCATGAAGGTCAGTAAATAGCAGAACTATAATTCTACCCCTGCTCCTGTGGCTTTCCCCTGCAGACTCATTACCTTATTTTGGTATCATTTAACACAGAAGGAAAAACCAGAAATAAAAATCTAAGAATATTTCCCATTAGTAGCTGCAGCAAGCCTGTACTTCTTGTAAAGACTTAGACAAACGTGTATACAGAGTTTTCTAGACCTCTGCTTCAAGTGCCACATGAATGGGGAGTAAGTTTGCTTTTAGTTCAGTAACACACTTTTTTTTGTTAGTCTGCATAGGCAAAAAATATTACTGGCTGCTGTTTCCCTTCTTGCATTTCTCCTTTATGGAATGAATAAAAATCATATTGAGGGATTTTGTTTCATAGATTCATGCAGAAGGAACATTATATCTGTAGTGAAAACAGTGTAGTAGCAGGCTGACTGGCTATTCTTGAGAGCAGTATGCATTTATATATATAGACGCTTGGTTATGTCGCAAGCCATGTTTTTGTCCTTCCCTATCAATATATCTTTGTGACCCAGAAGTAAGTCCTTTTACTGGCCCGGTTAGATAAAAATGGGTATTTGGTGCCTCTATGCTGTTGCTTCTTCCTCTTAATCAGCAGTTTTGGAAGCAAGCCACTAAAACCAGACACATTGCCTGCGTGCTGCAACTCTGATGTAACCAATTACAGCAAAACTTGTTTTTAAAGTGCTCAGCACTGTTCAGTGGTAGTAATCCCCGTCTCTGTCACGTTTTTGTGATGCTGCAGGGTGAGTTTCTATGACAGAAACTGCGCATGGACAAAAATAAGTGGCTAAAACCATGGCAAGCTTGTATTTCATTCTTTGCTTGCCACCCTTTCTAAGAGCCAGCTACACTTGGGAGCAAAGCGAATGTGCGTGAAGGCGTATTGTTGGATTCACCATCGACTCGGGTTCCTACCCATTGCTGAAACAAGACAAAACAGAAAAGCAGAGCAGTCGGTTTAGCTGGGGTCAAGGTCAAAAGCTTCTAAGATGGCTGGATGCTGGATTAGGTGCCGGTGCACTGAGCAGAGGCCACAGAGTTCTGCCAAATGCCTAACCGAGCACCAGGCCAAGCAACCTGGCGGCTGGAGAAACGTGTCCTGCAGAAGCATGGAGGTACCCGCTTGGCAGAGCTGGTGGTAACAGCACAAGCACCAGGCTAGTCAGCCAGCAGAGTTGGTGGAAAAGCTGCATTAGTTTATTTTGGGTAGTTTTTTTCACAAAGCAAAAACTTTTTGTTGTGTAAAAATGGACAATGTAAATTGACCACCTTTTTCACAAATGAAATCCTCCTATTTATCACCAGTTGGTGAGAGTCAGGTCTGGGGGAGTATTTTTTAGCCTTAATATTGAAAATATTACTCAATATTTCTTTTTCTTGAGTACACATACTTGACCCAGAGGGAAGATAATGCAGTCTAATGCTTCATCATTTGAAATCTGATGGGACAGCATGTGGTACTGTGACTCACAAGCAATAAAAACATTAACTGTTAATTAGGCTACTGATGTTAGGAGAAAATTCAATCTCTTCATTTCTGTGGAAGTATGGCCTGCTCCTCTTTCAACAGGAGAAATCTATTTGAATAGTAAGATGAACTGGAAAAAGAAGAGAGAATGGGAAGGCTAAAGGTGCTTGTTGTATGCTTGGTATTTAATTCCTGTATTTGAACCTCAGAAACCATTTTAAGTCAACTATAAATAGAAAACTTAAACAGATAACTGCCTATTACAAACAGTAATTGCCACTTTCAAACAAAAACCTCAACAACAAAAGTCAAAAAACTGATCTTGGATTTCTAATGCAGCCCCAGCTTTAAATTCAAATTCTTATGAACTGTAATATCTACTAAACTTAAAATTGCAATTGGTTCTGATAGTCCTCAAACTAGGTTATTTCAAAAGGTCGATACTGCTGGGAAAGCCAATATAAATATCTAACTAGCTCAGCATCCCGAATTTCAGCCAGTTCAGGGTTGATTCTAGCCCTTAATGTCAATGGATTGCGATTGGACTTTGCCAGGGGACTGGTTTTTAAAGCTGGCATTTCATACTCGTAAGGAGATTTTCCATTCACACCTCAGTGTGATTAATTCCATCTTCAATGGATTTAGTTGTTACATGTCATTTTCTTAACCCCAGAGCAGTTGGGTGTTGTAAGAGTTCAACATGCAAGAGCCAAGAAACAAACTACAAGTTAAAGCAGGGAAGCTGCTGATGTTAACTTTTTCACATGCTCAGATATGCAGATGGCAGTAAAATAGGTGTTTTTTTTCTTTTTCTCTTTCCTTTTCTTCTTTCTGCTCATCTTCCCTTCAGATTTGTTTCAGGGAAGAGAAACAGCCTTCCCCTGTACCTAAGTATTGTTTTCTGCTGACATCTTTTGAATGGTAATTCCAGCCAAGCATGATTCCTTTTGTTTTTTGTTTTTGTTTTTTTTTTAAAAAAAAGCTATTTGCAAATCTGATTTTTAAAGACCTGAAATTTTAGCATGAGAAATGCTTCTCTCTGTATTCCAAGCAGGATCACAACTTGCAGAGCTGGAATGTGCCCAGAGCTCCTTAGTCAGTGTCAAACCTAACAGCAGACTGCACTGTATTAAACCAGTCTATTAAACGTAGACTTGTTTGAGTGGAAACAGCAGGTTCATACTTCTCATTCTCCTGTCTTATAGGTGGTAAAGTGAAGGTGAAAGGAAGAGAAGGTGGAGATGGAACTGCCAAATCATGCCAAACAACTGCTACTGCAGCTGAACCAGCAACGAGCCAAAGGTTTCCTCTGTGACGTGATCATTGTGGTAGAAAATGCCCTGTTTCGTGCCCATAAGAACATCCTGGCAGCCAGCAGCATGTATTTCAAATCCCTCGTCCTGCATGACAACCTGATTAATTTAGATACGGACATGGTGAACCCCACCGTGTTCCGACAGATCTTGGACTTTATTTATACTGGTAAGCTCTTAACGACTGACCAGCCCGGTGAACAGAACTTTAATGCTCTCCTCACCGCAGCAAGCTACCTCCAACTGCACGACCTGGCAGCTCTCTGCAGAAAGAAGCTGAAGCGGAACGGCAAGTCCTTTGCTGGCAAGGCCGGTGGCCTTGGTGTCGGGAGATCTGCCAGGAGTCAGAGACTTTCCACTGCTTCGGTCATCCAAGCTCGCTATTCAGGGTCAACCGAAGGGTTGAAGGGCTCGCACTCAAAGGAGCTGTCAAAGGGAAAGCTCTCCGATGATGAGGTCTTCATCAGCAGCTCCAACCAAGAGAACTGTCACTCCTTAAGCAGGGGAGCCAGTAAGAACGGCGGTGGGGGCAGCAGTGCAAATGGGAGCACCGGCGACCAGGAGCTAGGCCTCGACCTGTCCAAAAAAAGCCCGTCGCTCCCTGTTGCAGCCTCCCACGATGACACGCAGCACAGCGAAAGCCAGCATGGCTCTCCCCAATCTGCCTCAGCCCCCGCAGCCAACAGTGCCTCATCGTTTGACGAGTCTGGAGTCGGAGCCCCTCACAGCATGGCGGACAGCAGCGACCCCATGGAGATGGATCTGAGCGAAGAGTGCCACCACTCACTGACGGAGAGCAACCAGCGCAAGGGCCTCCGACACTCATCCCGCAAGAAGGAGTGGATCAAGAAAGACAACGCCTTTGACCGAAAGGAAGGGAGTAAAGATAGAGACGAGGGCGAAGGGCTGCCCAATGGTATTCTGCTGGGGCCCTTGTCCAAGTCGGTTGAGCGGAGTCTGGCTGGGGCCTATGGCGCAGACTTACCGTACCCGTGTAAGGAGGAGGTGGAAAATGGTAAGGAGAACAGTGATGACAGCGGCCAGAGTGAGAGCGAGAGTGGTGGGCATACTAGTGCCAACTACGTCTACCGGCAGGAGGGGTTTGAGCCTGTGGCCTACGGTGACAACTTGTATGTCTGTATCCCCTGTGGCAAAGGCTTCCCCAGCTCCGAGCAGCTCAACGCCCATGTGGAGACGCACACCGAGGAAGACCTTTACATCAAGGAGGAAGGCACATACGGCGGCAAGGATGAAGCCGAGGATTTGTCCAACCCCAACCAGTCCTATGCTGCAGAGTCCCGGCCCTTCAAGTGTTCAGTGTGTGAGAAGAGCTACAAGGATCCAGCCACGCTGCGGCAGCACGAGAAGACTCACTGGCTGACGCGGCCTTTCCCTTGCAACATCTGCGGCAAGATGTTCACGCAGCGGGGCACCATGACACGGCATATGCGCAGCCACTTAGGGCTTAAGCCCTTTGCTTGCGAGGAATGCGGGATGCGCTTTACCCGGCAGTACCGACTGACAGAGCATATGCGTGTCCACTCAGGAGAAAAACCTTACGAATGTCAACTGTGTGGTGGGAAATTCACCCAGCAGCGCAATCTGATCAGCCACCTGCGAATGCATACCTCTCCCACATAAGCCAAAGACTCCAGAATGAGCTTCGAGCCCATCCGCAGTGATTTACCTTTCTGTAGACTTGCTGCTTAAAAAAAAAGAAAAAAAGAAAAAAACAAACAAAAAAGGGGGCAACTCCCCATACTCTGTTCAGTCATGGGAGGCCTAAACAAATGTAGCTTTAACATTTAAAAAAAAAAAGTTCCTTTTTTTCCTTTTTTTAAAAAAAAGAAAGGTCCACAGCCAAGCTGATGCATTTTGCCCAACTCTCCCTCCAAATCTTGGGGATCTGGCAAGAAATGGCACTTCATTTTGTGCATGTTGACTTCATTCTGAATATTTGAAGCAGGAAGGGGGACCAGGTGGAACTTTTGACTTCTGTTGGCTGCCCCCTCCCTACCTCTTTCTTTTTGCATTACTATCACGCTACTAATGTCTTCTCTTAAAGCCAGACTTGAGAGAGGTATTTCTTGCCACTAAAAAGAAAATAAAGTCCATCTCCTTTTCAGGGGCCCAAGTAGCTATGGAACAACATAGCATTGCATTGACAAGTGCAGAGGCTGTGTCTGTGGACCATCCCCTGGGGTTGGCAGCCCCTTCTGATGCTGTGGGAAAGCCGTGGCAGTGGTGGAACCCATTGCACTGCCCCACGGGCGGGCGATGCAGCGGTGGTGAGAGCAGTCTCCCCGGGCGTGCACCGACTAGAGTGTTTCACTTAAAGAAATGGCAATGCTTCCCTCACCATCCCTCCCTCTTTTGGTTTTGGTCTTTATCCATGGCACACACAACCACATGCCACCTTTTCCCACAAAACACACAAACCTCTTCTGCCTTACCTATGACTGAACAGGGCCTGGATGCCCCAGGAATTTCTTTCAGTGAGCAGGGGGTCGTCTTTACTTTTCTAGTAGTTTCGTATGAATATTCTTTGCTTAGAGGTACTTGTTTTATTAAAGGAAAAACCATTGTAACGTTTATGTGAATGTTTGAACTGGAAGGTCTGAGGTTAATTCTAGGGTGGGTGGGTGGGGAGGGGGTTTGATGTAGGCTGGACTTGCTACAAGTTCCTTAGGTACTTTTTTATTATTTTTTATTTTATTTTTTGTGTGTGTGTATGTTTTTAGCTTTCCTCCCTCACTAAAGAGCGAGTCTGTGTGGACAGACTTGTTACCTTTGCTACCTCTTGAATTCATGAGAACAATAAGATGGTTAGTGAAAGATTAGGCTTTTTTTTTCTCTTATTGTAAGTAATTCAGTGTATAAAAGTAGAAGCTAAATTAAAGTTAAGGGATTTTTACCACCCTGTCCTTCCATCAAAAGTCAGCTAGAAAAATGTTAAAGCAAAGCTCAGCCAAAGACAAAGCAAAAAATACATGGAGCCAGAGGCTGTGCTGGCTGCTTGGACTGGCTCACTCAGCAGTCTCTTGGGTTTGTGTAGTCACTTTTTAGATAAAAAAAAGAAAACTTCTCTGAGCTTTCTGGGCCCTTTCCAGCTTTGTTTATTGAATCTGGATCCTATGGGGAGGGGAAAATGTCTCCCTCATCTTCCACTCCCCCAGCACATCTGGGTCAGTCTGTAAACACCTGGCAGGACAGAGGGTGAGGGCACAGCAGCCTATAATTTACTAGAATCCAGAGTGCAATAAGGTGGGGGAGAGGAGGAAAAAGCAAACCAAAGTGTTTCATATCCTCCCTTTTAGACAATTTAACACACGCACACAAAAAGTAAGAAAAATGAAAAGAAAAAGAAACAAAATGTTCTTGCAACATCTGCATAAGACATCACAGCCAACAGCTGCTATTGGTTTAGGAGAGAAGACAGAGAACTTAGCCCACCGATTCTTGGCCCCCTTGACTTTGTTGGCGTGACCTTGTGGAAAGCTATGGCTTATTTCAAGCCTCCCGTGACTGTGGTGGTAAAAATTCACAGCCAGTAGAATCATCCTTTCTGAACTGAATAAGGTTTACACTTGTGTTTTTCGTTTGTTTTTTTTTTTTTCTCTGCTCAAAACCAGTATAGTCTCTATGCGTAGGGTTTACCAAACCTCACGTTTTGTCTTTTTAAAAAAAACACAAAACCAATTTTTTTAAGTTTCGACCAAAAAAGAAAAAAAAAGAGTGAGCATGTTTGACTAAAACAAAGAAATATAAGCTTCATTTTCTATTGTTTTTTTGTTGTTTTTTTTATTGTTTTTGTTAAGGTAGACTAGTCCATAAGAAGTTTTTGGGTCAATTGAATGAACTGAGGAAACTGGAATCCAGGCTCCAAGCAATAGACAAACCAAACGGCGCTGCGCCTCGGCCTGGTGTCACGTTACAGGGACCACGCTGGCCCCGCCGCCCGCCCCTAGTGCCATTGTCTGCCCGCTCCCGCTCGCGTGAGTCGCGCAGCCGAGGGGAGCGTGGACTTGTTCTTTTTGATTATTTTCTAATTGTGCTGAGATGCGCTGTTTTCTTTTGGGGGGGCTAGGCGGGATTTTAGTGTCTTTAGCACTTCCACATTTTGAATATATATTGATTTTTCCTCCCCTCGATTCCTTGCCAAACCCCCAAGAACGTCCCCAGAACAGTCGCTGGGGGGAGGACAGGGAAGGCCTTGCCATCTATCTCCCTTTTTCCCAGAGCAGGGCTCAGCAGGGCCCAGGACAGCCGTGCAAGATTGGTTCCTAGGCACTTTTACCCTGCCTCCGGCTTTCACCTCCCCTCCAGCGAGCCTGCAGCTGCGCGAAGCCGTGCTGGCCCAGGCGGCAGCCAGGGCAGAGCTCCCCTGCTGCTGGCTGCCTGCGGACCCAGCAAGTCCAGATTTTCAAAATGATTTTTAGCTCTCTCCTAGAGAAATGCGGAGCAGCCCGGGGTGTGCGGAGCACAGCCAGCCGGTCGGCGGCCATCGCTTGCTCCCCCTCGTTTAAGCCAATTTTTACAAGCATTCGTGTGGGCGATGCATCCTCCCCTTCCCACCCCCAGGCCCCCTCTTCATTTGTTTCTTATGCCTTGAAAATCATTTTGAAGTTTCAGGACCCAATGCTATTTTTTAATTTTTTTTTTTTAGGAACGTCTTTTTTTTATTTTCTCCCCCCTCCCCCAGCACTTAAACAATACGACATAAAGTCTGTGTACAGCAAGAGTATTGTACAAAAGGAAATTTTGTTCTTTTTTCCAGTAGCTGTGTAAAGTTGTGTTCCATAGATTGAGTATAAACAACATTTTCCAAATTGTGACAGTAATAATGAATAATAATACTCAAAACTTCAGGGACTGTTTACGGCCTGCTTGGGGCCTAAACACTCAACTGCATTTGTACGACATAGTATTGTATCAAACATTTTTCTGTATTTTAATGAGAAAGCAAAACACTAGTTTCATATTTAAGATTTTAAGAGTTTTAGGGTGGGGGGGAGGGAGTTGCATTTTTGGTTTTTTTATTTTATTTTAATTTTTTTTGAAATACACAAAGAGCCTCAAGAGGAATAAAACAATTTAAAAACAAACAAAAAGAAAAAAAAACAAAAAGAGGCCAGGCAGCTTAAGTATATGCTTTAGTCACTTAGTTCCAGAATGTTTTCGGAATAACAGGAAAAAAAAAGATAAAATAGCAAAAGTTGTATAAAAAAATAAAGAAGCTCATACCCAAATTCACAAAACTATTTTTTAAACCAAAGCACATTTGAATGAGTATGGAACCTCACTTGGCTCAGAAAAGTACTAATATATTTATCTCATTGTTTACATAAACTTTTACAGTCTCAGACCTCAACAGATCTAGGGGCCAGTCAAAATTAATCTTTGCTTTTTCCATTGGTTTGTGTCCCGCAGGCTCCGGCAGCCCCCGCGCCGGGGGAGGGGGGCTCTGCCCCAACCCGCGCTCCGGCCCGGCTCGGGGAGGCAGGGCAGGCCCGCGGGGCGCTCAGACGTGGGCAACCGAGGGGGTTGTCCCCCAGCCACGAGCCAGGGCGCTGGGAGGGAGCCGAGGCACTCCTGGGGTGTCCCCGCCTGGGCCAGGAGCCGGGGGCCGGCTGCCCGCGCGGGCACCGCTTGCATGGGCCTAAGACATTAAACGAAGCGCCGCCCCGGCTCTGCACCCGGGGCAGGTGTCGATGCCTGTGTCCTCAGGCAGCCTCCCGCTTCCTCTGACCAGTGTGAGGGGGGACGAGGGAGGCGAGAAGCTCTGGAGCTCAGAGAAGATGGGAGCTGCTGTAGCCAGCACATCTCCTTAACGTTAGCCGTGGGAGCTGGGCCGTTAGTTCTGATCCTCTATTGCAAAACCACCAAAAAAGAAATTCCTGGCAAAAAACCAAAAGCCCAGCTCTGTGCATTTGGGGGAGTCAGCAGGAGCCACAAAGACCACAGAAGACACCAAAGAGCTATTGACACGCAGCTTCTGTGAGGCTTTGGGGCTGCTGGCGAGGGGAGCGCGGGCGCCTTGGCGCTGCCCTCCGCAGCGGGCGGCCGAGCGGGGCGGCGCAGCTCCCGGGCAGCACGAGGAGGTGACTTGGGTAGCTTTAAAGGTCTGGCGCCAGGGCGATAGCGCAGATGTGTAACGTCCTCCTTACGTTTGGAAGCGTGCCGGGCCCTGAGCCGTACTGTTTGGACTGCTTGAGCCACCTTTTAATTCAACAGCTGGATTGATTCACTCCAAACCTCAGTGTCAGGTGCAAAAGAGTCCAACCAAAACCCTTAAGGCTTTCTAGGTAGAAACCTAAGCTTGATTTGCATGTTAGAACAGTGTAAAGATTACCAATGAAGATAGTTTGCTAAAATACCGCTGAAGCCAAAAAAGGATAACAAAAACTTATAAACAGAAAGCTCCCCATAATTAGTTTTGACCCCTTGTAGCTTTTACCTTCTACACCAAAGCCACCTCAGGCATCTGAGGGGGGGCTGATGGAAAATGAAATATTAATTTTGCCTGGTCTTAATATCTAACAAAGATGGTGCAAACACTATTTGACAGTGTTGTTTTTGTATCAATATGTATGTGCAGTAATGAATGTATTTATTTCTCAGATTCTGTATGCACAGTTTTGCAATGTAATTCAGAAAGTTGCAAACACAAAGATGTGTCCGCAGGGTCTTCTCTACAGGATTTCAAAAAAATGAAAAAAATATATTAAAAAAAAAAAGAATCTCAGAGACTCTCAGCATAGCCATAAACCATAACCTGTGAAGACAATACAAAGACTGGACTTTTGTAGCTTTGCATAGAAGAGGAATTTATGTTTTGCTGTATTTAAATGTTTCCAGTTACAGTGTCATTCTTTTAAGATTCCTGTTTTGTTGGGTTTTTTTTCTCTCTCTCGTGTGTGTGGAAAGCATTGTTTTCAAGCAGTGCAGGTTCAAAGTCTGGGTTAGCAGTATTTTGCCGTGTCGCTTCAGTTATGGAAAGCAGGAGTATGGGTCTTGACCAGGGAAACATCCAGGGCACTCAGTGAAACAAAATGTTTTCTGAGGTGACTGCTGGCAAAATCTGGGGAATGTAGAAGTCATCAGAGGAATGGCTGCGTGCTGCCGATTGGCACTTGTGACTGAGACAAGCCCAGTGTCCCACCGGAACGGCCTGCGCTTTCCCTGAACGCCCTCCCCGCACTTACTGTTCACCTTGGAAGCAATAAGGATCTCAAAAGTGGGGAGCTGATGCCCCAGGTAGCTAGAGGAAGCTTCGTGCCAAACCCAGCAGCTTCTGGGCCATCTTGTGATGGGCCCTACAAATTATATTGAAGCATCAGATTCCCTAAAATATAAGGTGATTAAAGTCCCTGGGAAAAGCCGTATTTACAGAGCATCTCATTCCAATACTGGTAGAGTTACCAGTTGTGTGACCTGCTATAGCCCCCAGAATTAGCATGGAGAAGGATGTCTGTTGATTTCTGGATATATGCCAAATTCAGAAACCCTTCCAATCAGCTGTGCTGGAGGTAAGGGAAAAAGCAAACTGAAAATAACCAGACAGACAAAACCTCCCTAAGTTTTTAATGGGTTTGAGAAGATCTAGATTGTAAACATCTAGCTCTCCCCAGATAGCAGAAATGTTCATGACTGAGATAGATGGTGCGTTTGAATAAACACTTGTTTAAGAAAGAGTTTAAATCCTAAATGAGCACTGAGCTGTGATCCTGAAATAATCAAATGGACTCTAGCATTTTTCTTATTTTTTGTTTAAACTTGTTGATTTGCTCAGTAAAATCTCCCCTTTTTGTAAAGCCCTTTCTTTTCATAAGCTTACTCTTGCACTCCAAAACTTGCCATATTCTTGAAACAGAAAAGTTGGGAGTTGCTTTCAATAGCTAAAAGCAGCTCGTTGCAGTGTTTTAAGTCCCATGGTACTTTATTGCCCTGATTTTAGTGCAAGAGACAAGCAGGCAAGGAGTAGCTCATTCCCAGCCCCTTTCCACTCCTTGAATTTTGCATGTTTCAGGGTAGGGAAAGAAAGCAATTTCACCTCCTCCCTTTGATGATTTCCCATGATAGTCACTAAATTTACTGCTTTTCTCATAAAAGGAAAAGATTTGGGCTCCCTTGTGAGGCCGTGCCAGCTCTGCTTTAGGGCTCCTGGCTGGACCTCCTAGTCGGGAAGGCCTCTTCCTTTTAGCCTCAGTTCCTCTCCGTGCTGCAACACAGTTGCTCTTTATTCTGCTTTCCTTGTTCTAACTGGACTTAAAAATACTGAATCATAAAGTGAGAGATAGAAATGCATTTTCTGTTCACTTGATGCCACTTCATTATTGTCTCTGCCCTGTCACCATCCTCTTCTTCCCTTCCTTCCCCCTGTTCTTTCCCTAAGCATTTTGAAGCCCAGTGTTGAACACACGGGGATCAAGGCATCGAGGTTTTTTGAACACAGCAGACTGTGTGGGATGCAGTAGGAAGGGTTTAAAACAGAATACTCCATGCTACAAAATTTGTTGGCAGTGCAGGGACACACTTCATAGTGCTTGCCTTCCCGAACGAGTGGGGTGTTTTCTAAACTTTGCCATTCACAAGTCATCAATCGAAGCACCCAGGACAGCTGTTGCTCTGACTTCCATAGGAGTTTCGACTGGCTGAGGAAAAGTTGTCTGTGATGAGAGGACCTTGTTCTAGCTGGCTGGATATTTTTCCCTTTTTTATTTTAATATTTTAAATACAACTGTAAAAGGGATGTTGCATCTCTCTCTCTCTCTCTTTCTATCTCTCTTTTTAAAATTTTTTTAAGCCTTAACTATCAGTCAGCCTAGGAGCCCTGGATGTTTCCTGGGGAGGGGAGAGGAGGGCAAGGGCAAGGCCAACATTCCTGCTGCAATGTTCTGTTCATTTCCTTCAAGAGCTTGAATTCAGGTCAGAGCCACACATAGTTGTGGCTTCAACTCAAGTGTCATATAAAAAGATACAGAAATTATAATATGATCTCAGCATTCAGAAATTTGCAGTCTTAATGTACAGTGATGAGAAACTGTTATTTTATGATCTTTTCATTAAAAGCTTGATTGAAAAATTATATCTTTTGCTCCAGAATTCACCTTGTTCCTACAGCAGCCTGTGTCCATGCGTGCTCCCGCCCCGTCATCACTTATTCTTGCCCAGGGATCTGAACCTGCTACTTCATGAAGTAGAACATCCCCCCCTCAACACCCCCCCCCCCCCCCCCCCCCGTAGCCTAAAGAGCCACACGCTACTTTCCACGGTATGCCCCTGCCTGCTTTGCTCGCGAGCCCAGATCGGATGCTTGCTGGGATGTAAGAGAGGCGAGCGGCATGGCTGAGGTGCTGGCCACGCAAAATGGGGGCATCAGAATTTGACCTTTCTCGCTGCGACCTTGAGCAAGTTGAGGCTGTTCCTGACAAGCTACTCCAATGGATTTCTGCTCACATCCTAACCACAGTTTGACAACTGTGTTTGTCAGAGATAGTAGATGGTAGATGGACCAGCTGGTCCACAGATCCTCTCAGTCTGCTTGAGCTGTAAGTCTCGCTCCTTGTGCGCACCTTCGAGGAGCAGAGAGGAGCTGAAGTAGGAAAGTTTCCTAAATGCAATTGTGATTCTCTATCCATGGGGCAGTTGTGTAGGTAAAAGAGGAAACATTTCCAGAGGAAGATGGCTGTAAGTAGTGACAAAAACACTCACTTCAGATTTCAATCTCTCAGATGTTAAGAACCAGGCATTTTTCTGGGGCAGGTTAAGTGTGATCCTAGCAAAACAAACTGCAGCCTCCTTGGTCTGAGTTCTTCATAGTGTTTTCTGGTTCCCAGGCCACCTTTCTGGATCTAAGAATCCTTCAGCTAAATATAATATACAGTTAGCAGAGCCAAATTAAGTACCTTCGCTACAATGCAAAAGCCAAGCCAGTATTTTGCAGTGATTCCCTTTGTCACACTACTCAGCACAACGGGTTTGCTGGTTCTCCCAGAGCCTGGTGGAGTGGCTTAATATGCAGCAGAGTAACCCTGGCTTTCAATTCATATATATATATATATTTTAACACAATGCGGACTGTATTTTAAAGTGACTGACTGAAGGAGCTTCAAGTTTAGTCAGTTTTCTGACAGGTTGCAAAGTCAGCAGCACTGGTAAGAAAATCATTTTTATTTGTCCTTGGAGATGTGTTTTACCCAGCAAGGTTAAAGAGAAGGACAAAAATGAACAGAAAAACAGATGAAGAGCTACAGAAAACCGGCGGCTGGTTTTCAACAGTTCAGCTGTGGTAATGAGTCTGTACTCTTCTCCCAGCTACCAATGTCCTTTTTTTTTTTTTTTTTCTCCTTCTTCTTCTGGAAGGTTTTGCTTCCTGGCACCCATTCCTCTGTGGCATGAGTGGTTTCCAGCATAGTTAATAGATTGCATGTTCTGTTTTACTTTCTTTGCCGTGGTCAGCTCCTTTTCATCTCATAAGATCCTATGACAACTATACAAAACTCTGCGTATAATAACTCACAACTGAAACGCAGCTGCCTCTGTGGTGGGACACTGAAATATGTACAACTGAACTGCACAACTCAGGATGTAAAGGATACCAGCTATGTCTCAAATACCTTGGAATTTGTACTTTCCTTCCTCTGCTTTCATTGTCCCCATTTCTTCATAGGACTTTTCTCCCAAAACTTACAATTTCCTTCTCTCCATTGCCCTACTGCCTCTTGAAGAGCAAACAGACATCAGATCAAATCCTTGAATAATAGGTTTGCTTTTTGCTTTTTTGGAGGAAATACACTTTCACCAGAATTGGAACTTTCTTGTGGTAACAAAATTTTTTTCTAAATGAAATTTTGTTTCAGCCATTGTCGAAATCCCATTTTGACACTGTTGAGCAGCTACTGAGGCAGAATGTTTGTTTCTTAAGCGCTCTGATTACAAATATCACATTAAGAAGTTAAAAGGGAAGGATGTATTTTTTTAAAAAGAATAACTTGAGGTCAGTATAAGACAAAAGACTAATGCCTCATTTTGTAAGTTATTTCTAAAATATGCCTGCATCTTTTTTTGGATCAAAAATAAACTTCGAAGTGCTGGAGCTTTTATCTGCAAGTAATGCCAAAATTTCAATAGCTCTAAGAATGCTGAAGCTATTACCAACTATTAATTTTGCACACCTACCTGGGTTTTGTTTGTCTGAATGTACTAGAAAAAATGCCCAGATTTAAACAAACTGGTTTTGTGTGCACTTGTGCAAAGCCTGATGTGTATCAAGTTTAGTGTGACCTGGCTTAAATCAGTAATAGCTAAAACTCATTGTTCTTTGTCTAGAAAGTACTTCTTAAAGTGCTATAGGGACAAAAATCTAAGCATGCCATTTTTCTCATTTTCCTCTCTTCTGAGAGAGGAATTCTTCTCAAAATATATTACATATACTCTCTCAGAGCCTTCTCAGAAAACGATGTGTGAGAAATATCTAAGAAAAGCCATTCTCCTGCTGGGGTAGGAGTCACCGGCTGAGCCCTTGAGCAGCATGAGCTACCTCCCCGCAGCCCCCGGGAAGCTGCGCCCAGAGAAGCCCAGCTGACGGGGCTCCAGGCTGACTGCTGGCACAAGAGCTGTTCGCTGCCTTCCTCCTTCTCTACAGTGTATATACAGTCTTAAGCTCCCAACATGCCGAAAACTCAAATAATGCAATGCTTGCATCCCATTGGGAGCTTAGCCCCTAACTGCAAAAGCAATGCTGCTTTCATCCATCTCTGCACCTACATATCACTGTTCGCCCGCAGTCACAGTTTGCTCCTGGTAACACTACTGTATCTTTGTGCTAATGGCCTCAAGACCGTGCCCTTCTAGCATGTGAAGCCAGCACCCCCTTGGTGCTCACCCCGAGGTACCGGTACTCCAAAGCCCAGGCCAGAGGGCCAGAAATACTCCAGAGTTGGCTATCTGGGCCAGAATGGCTTCCCTCTGCGCTCCTTTGGGAGCTGCTCCTGCCTCCATTCGGCAGTTTGCCTCCTCCTATAGGTCACCACACCACATCTTCATTCTGCCCCTTGGTGGGTCTGTAGCACTGATCTGTTTTGTTGTTTTTTCCTCTGCAGCTGTGCTGTGTCTTAGTGATGAACACTGCTGGAAACTGCTGCAGAGCAAGGTCTGAATCCATATGTTTCAGCTCGGTAGGTTGAGCCAGTTCTAAGAAAGCACGATCTCCCTGCAATTACAGTGCATCCATGGCCCCAGTACTACACAGTGAAAAACATTCATCATACTGTCTTCTGCTGTTCCAGGTGCTAAGAAGAGAGGCCAATGTTGCTGGTATGTATCAGCCTAGGAGGTGATTGATGGTCCTGCCTATTTCCTTCGCTTTCTGCCTTCTCAACATTTTGCCCCTTCCCTTTAGTTTCTTGCTTAGCTACAGAGAAGAGCACTAGGAGAAGAGAGGTGGTGCTGCACTCCCTCAGCAGAACATAGTAAAATTTTTCAGAATTGGGCTCTGGTCAGCAAAGGCCTAATTAATCCTCCCTCTCTGTTCACATTCACCATCTCCTTCTTGTGCACAATAATTAGAAAAAAAAAATCTAACAGAACCCCACAGCCCTTTCCTCTGGCTTCAAACTCTGCCTGCATGTTAAAGCCACACGATCATTTACTTTTGGTTACAGATTTTGGATTTGATACAAATCAGGGACTCTTCCAGAAGTTGGACTCGAAGCAACCAGCAGACAAAGCTTATAAAACCATGGCAGTGGCTTCCTTTGATGTCAGAGCAGAGTGGTGGTAGAGCAGATGCGAGCTCCAAGTTTATACGCTCAGCCTCCCACCCCAGCATGCAACTGCAGGTACGTGAGGTTAGCTCACGTGCGTTGTCCAGTTGTCTGGTGTGCACCGACTGCACTGTATGGGAGCCGAGGATTCAGACGCAGGAACCTGGCCAGACTACGTAACCACATCCCTTAGCCACACAGCAAGCACTCTGTGAACACCAGGCAGGAATCTAGATCCACACCTGGGCTGATGCCACTATTTTGTAGCGGTACAGATCTACGTGCCTTCACTGTAACTGGCCCGGCCATTCAAATGCCCCCTGGGACAGGCTGGACAGATACAGGTACAGCGCAGTGATAAGGGCCACATCACCATGACGTCCCTTTTCAGCCTCCCAGGCAGCGCAACACCACGCAAGCGACAAACAGGCAGAACTAAGCTCTGGGTTTCTAGGCTTGTGGTCATCAGAGGCTCTCGCTACCCTGCCGCCTGGCAGCAGCCTCCTGCCAACGCCAGCGAGTCCCCTCGCCACAATAGCAGCCAAAGGCCAGCCAGGGAAGATTGCTCAACCAGGCCTTGATCTGTATTTTCCACTGCTCAGCCAGCAAACCCCTCCTTTTTTCCAGCGCAGCTGTTTTCCATCTCTGCTCAGGAAACATGCCCTGTTTTTGATTCCTGGGTCTTGCTTTATGAAGCAATCATGGGCAGGCTGTCTGGGTGGAACGGGTCACAGAGTGGCTGTGGGATAGCTTTGGATTCTGAAAGCCAACACAGAACAAAGGGGAGCTTTGCCAAGGCTCAGGTGAGCCGGGGGTCAGCACACAGGCAGGCTACTGACGCAAGCATGAACGCAGGGTTTTCTTTCTCCGGGCCATAGTGTTTGAACTGCCCCCTCCCTTTTCCTCTCCTGCCCGCTTGCCACAACCTTTTCCTTGTCAGATCCACATTTCAGGAACAATGGGCGGCGCATGGGTGATGGTGTCACGTTTTTCTTACATCTTACCCTTGCAGAACTCCTAGGCCAAGTTGGTTGCCTCTTCTAATGTCCCTAGCATTGTGCAGCTAGGTTAATAAACCGCCAATTTGTCCTCTGCTAGGCATCTTGGTTGACGGTACGATGACATGCAGCTTGCAGCCCTACTCACAAAGACACTTAGCCCCCTGGCACAAAGGATGGTGGGGTGGCAGATGGTGGGCAGAGGCCCGGGAAGAAGCACGGACCTGGATGTACTCTACTTAGACACATCAGCAGTCAGAAACACCCTGGCATTGCACTTCTTGGCTCTCTCCCCAAAATGCTGGAAATTAGCCAGCTCACTGGTCATATCGACCTGGAAATTAGCTAGCTGCTTTAAGGGTTAAGGCATTAACGTTAACACCATCTATAATAACTAAAAATAATATGTGTGCAAAAAGGTCTGAGTTACAGCTGTTATGGGAGCCATACCTTGGCTTTTCTGAGTCCTGTAGATGTAAAGTGTAGTCCCTCACAGTAAAGTCCTATAAAGTGTCAGTTCCTGCTTGCCTTTAAGCTGGAAGAGGTAGAAGGGGCAGTTATGATGAACAGTCTTGGAGCTCACAGAAGACATGCTCTGGAGCAGGCTTTGAGATCAGCAAGGGCAGAACAAATGGTGCTGGGGGCTGATCACTTTTTCTTCCAGGATTGGCAGAGGCAGTAACCCCTTCTAAGGCAGAACAGCAGGGCACTGTCACTGGACTGCCTGGCTGTGCAGCTAGGCAGAAGGAACAGACAGAAAAAGAGAAGTGAAGCAGAGTCCCATCTCCTTTTCTTCTACAAATTTATACTTGATCGGTTCTTCTAACTGGTTTAAGAGTGTCCACACAAGGGACTTACTGCTATAAAATGAAGGATTCAAAAAATCAGTTAATTGAATCAGTGCTGTCATCACATGAGCCACAGTCTGCAGCAGCAGCAGCAGCTGACATGCGGGCAGCAGCTAGGAAATCTTCTGCTATAGCTACTTGTTTGCCTTTAGTGGGAATCTTTGTTTCAGGGATGGGGATGCGGGTGGAAAGTGGAGGAATGGAAGGAAAGCAATCAGGCTCAGATGTCTCCAGTCCTGCATTGCAGTCCTGCCCAACAGACAGATGTAGCCTGCTCTTCCAGTCCTGGATCTCTTCTGAGCAGAGCATGCCACTCACACCAGATTGCGCAATAGCAGTTTGGGATGTGTACAAACACTGGCAGGAGGAAGGGATGTCAGTTCGCAGTGTAAACTCTGACCTAGCCTGGCTTCAAGCCACTGATCACAGTGACAAGGTGTGTATACGCCAGGGCTTGCCACATGCTCCCAGTACACTCTACACTTCTCAGCAAGGTTTGTCAGGTTCCTGCCATGCTTTGCTTTATATGCATACACACAACATAATCTATGGGTGCTCTTGTCCTACCTCTTCCCTTTGAAGGCAGCAAAGGCCAGAAGGATCTCCATTACTTTAGAGAGGATTTAGCTTAATCTCCAGAACTCCTGTCTTACAAGATGAATATCTTCCAAACCTCCTGACCACTGTGAACACCTTCCACGGATGGACATTAAGTTCCCTTGATTTGGTTTGAGTGCCTACCTGCTCTGCTTCTGCTTTTGGCCTGCACACTACTGTTCTGCAAACTATCACTCTACAGAAGACCTCTGACCACAAAGTCCAGGCCAGTTCTTGGTCCATGGCAAAATTGCAATACAAGTAAAACAACAATTTTCAGAGGGATCACCTCTTCTGTCAGTGTCACATAGCCCAGTAGTGGCTCATGTGTGGTCCGTGGGGCACATCCTCCCAGCAACATGGCCCTTTCACACCCTAGGAACCAGTGAGGCAACATTCTTGAGCAACAAAGAGAAGCATGACACAGTGGCACATAAAATGAACTTGTTAAACTTCTTCCCCAGCCACGTTCTTTCTGCTGGGCCCTGATTTAACCTTATCTCCAATACTAGCACCTTGCTTTTACCTTCATCCTTATTTCCTTAAGTAGTTATTACAGGTTTTTTTTTTTTTTTTTTGCATGAGATACAGTTAAAGAAGTTTATGGAAAGCAAATACTTGCTTTGTTTTGATGCCAAAGGTCAGTTTTTTCACTTCTTTTTTTTCATTGCTTTTTTCAGCCTAAACAAGAGATGACATACCTTTTGAAAAGCAGCTTTCCTGGGGTTGCTTGTGCCCTGAAAACATGCACCTGGAAATTCCAGTGCTTGAGAGGAGCTGTAAAAGATCAGTCCTTAAATGTTCTCGCTGCACCTGAAGAGCTAGAAGACGGACTGGGTTCCATCTTCAGAGGCCTCAGTCTTCCCTAGAAACAACAATATTGCATGGGTCAGTGCTGACATATAAGAGCAGACTAAAAGGGCAGGCTCCTTTCCCCTTAACAAAATCTCTTGAACGGCCTTCCTCCATCTCTCAGTAGAGTTAAGCAGACTTTCAGATAGGCTATGATTTGACAACTTCATTTCAAATTAAGCACTATACCAGCAGAGGTAACACATCTCTTAACACCACAGCGATGGTACCCGGCCAGGAGCACAAAGTAAATGTTCCCCAAGCCCTCTTAATAAATAGACTGAGCCCTAAAAGCTTTTGTATTGGCTTGTTCCACCTGCCTCATTGAGCCTGGAGAGAGGACAGGATTAAAGTGCATTTCTTTTATATGAAGCAAAGCCTGGCGCGTTCTACTGTTGGAGAGCACTAAGTTCCTCAGACAGCCTTGGGGTGCTTGAAGGGAGGATCTGTGAGCACATATGAAACAATGTGCAAGCACAGTATGAAGCCTGGTATAAAAGCCAGGATAGTTTAAACTGTGCTGCCTTCAAAGGAAGCCTGTTCTGGGCAAAATCAGATAACATCCCATCTAAACCAGGACTGCCCATGTCCCTTACGGCGATGGAACTGAACACGTATTAACTATGCAGTAGGAGGGAAAATTTCAGAAAGAGTCCTTTACATCTACAATGCTTCGATCATTCATTTAGCCTTTTGTGTCTTGGTACTTGCTACAGCCAAAGCACTCCACCAGGCAGCTGATGCCAAGGGTTTGGCTGCTTTAGAAATGTGCGTAGCAATAAGTAAAGTTAGCAAAGCTATGTCGGGCTGCTCAGGTCCTTATCCAATCAAGTTCCCAAAATCTCCAAGGATGGAGCTTTCACCTCCTTGCTAGGCAATCTGTTCTAGCGCTTAACCCACTCTCACTTACATCCTGCCCCTTACATCCAACGGCATAGTTAATTCTACAGGCTGACAGGTTTGTCTGAAATGCCAACTCTGTGCTTTCTTCCCTAACTGGAGGTGTGGGGGTTCCAGGAGTGGGGAAAGTCATGCAGTGGCACTGTTCCAAAGGGAGCCTGCAATGCAGTTATGTACGGGCTGGAGGGGCCCAGGGGTGTGGAGCTGAAGATGGACAAAAGAACTGGTAACTGGCTAGGCCTTGCCTTTGTTTCTCCAGACCTAGGTTAACCATGCTGGGAAGCTGTGTGCACATTAGGTAATGGTATGGAAAAGCTTTCCCTCTAAAGGCACATTCTGTGCTCATGCTCTTTGCTGCTGTGCAGCCAGCAAGCTCTCCTTCCTCTTCCTCAGCCTCATGGGCCTGGGTCTGTGGAGGAGTCAGCACATGCAAGGGCTTCAAGGGGGGGACATCCTCTTGCTCAACTCTTTGGCTTGTTAAGGAGTGGTATTGTGTGATGCTAAAGACAGAAGCAGGGCATGGGTCCTGAGCAGCTGGTGTGGTACGGCACGGAGGGAGAGACAGCCTGAAGAGCTCTGCAAAGCTGAAAGCAAGAGACACTCCTCTTCTTCTCTAGGCAAGCTAAACCCCAGTGACTCCATTTCCTTTTACAAGTTAAGTTAGAGGGATATCTATGTTTCAGAAAGTAGGAGTAGGAGGAATTCAACTAGCGCCACCGTATCTGCCCCCACTGTGCATTTAAAAGTACAGAGGGCCTTGCTTTCCTCTAACAAATGGGTAAAGGGAAAGGCCAGGGACTGGACATGTATTCAGATCCTGAAGTTATTCTCCTGGCTTTGATAGGCTTAGTTATAGTAGGGCTGGGAGCCAAGTACAAATCTGTCTTGAGCCATTCCTTCTCCTCCCCCACTAAAGAATGATCTTTAAGCTCTGGACCCTCATCTCCACCCAAAATGACTGCCCTGATTTATTTTATGCTTTTTTGTTTTTTCCTTTTAAATCACTTCTAAGCTAAGCTTTTGTTTGCCAAGTTTTCAGCCTGGAGCAATTTTTTACAGTCAAATTATAACCTCTTCTCCTTCCCCTTGAAAAAGAGGTGTTTTTCTGGATATGCTGCTGTCCCACCCATTACTCACCTTGCTGCAGTGAGCCAGAGAAGATGGCAGGCTTTTTAAATAACCACATCTCAAAGTTCAGTGTTGCAGGCATGGGCACACATCTGGTTAAGCCATTTCCCTCATATCTTGGCTCCAAATCCTTGGCTGAGACCTCTCATGGCAGCAGACGAGTCCAGGGAGCTGAGAGGGAGGAGAATAAAGGAGACAAAGTGGTTAGGTTTCTCAGAAAGGGAATGGTTGTGGGCTGAAGTATAAAGAAATGCCAGGACTGGAGAGTCTGCTCTCTCAGCATGTTACAGGGTTTTGACTCTCCAGGGCTGCATGATGCTACCCTGTGCTTGGGAAGCCCCCTCTAAAGCACAGGCTGCCGAAAGAAGCAGACTTCTAAGGGCCAGTGCCTTGCATTGAAGGGAGAGATGGGAGGTGGTCTAAAAAGGTACCGTGACCTGGAGCCTCAGGGAGACTTGGACACTTCTCTTTCTTCCTCAGGGATTTCTGTTCCCTCACTTAGACACCAGTGAAAGCCTCAAAATCCCTGCTCAGCTGCCAATGAATTCCCGACACTGATCTGAACTGGGTTAAGACTTTTTATTATTTTTACCAGCTCTTTCCGCCTTGTCCCACAAGATCAGCCAAAGGTTGTCTCTCACTCCAGGTAGACTGCCCACCTCCCCGCCGGACTCCCCTCCTAAGGAATTGCACCATGTTGGGAATCCATGGTGCTGTCATTACTTGAAGGCTCTGAGTTGCAAGCTCAGGTGGGTTTCACTGGTGTAGCTGGAGCAGGAGCTATTCCCAGTGCTCCAGTCCTCTCCTCTGCCAAAAACTGCTGCAGTTCCTGAGCCGCTATAGTTTACAACTTGACATTTTCACAAACTCTGGTTTCAGCAGCCAGTTAAGTGATGTGCTAGACTTTAAACTACTTTTTGCACAGGTCTTCTATAAACATACTAGAAGGGGAATTGACAGGGAAGGAGAACAACCAGCATTTGGCACAACGAAAGGGCCAATCCTGGCAGTGAGCATCTTTGCAGAGAGGGAAGCTGGAGCCAGAATGAGCTCTGAACTTGGTGACATTTTCAGATGGGAATGGCTGCACAGAAAATGGCACACCTTGGAGTCTGAGAAGGTCTAGGGTAAGAAAACCACAGAACAAAACCCCTGTTGCTTATGCTGTGAGTTAGGATCAAAGTGGGGGTAAGAAAGAGGAGTCTCTTCCTACAGACAAGCTCTCAGCTGCGTATTAACTCACACCGCCCAGGGAGTCGCAGACAGTGAGGACTGACAGGCACCCTTCTGGTCCGTCTGCTTGCTCCAAGGCAGGTCAGCTCTATCTGCCATCCCTGACTGAAATTTTTATACCCTAATTTAAAAATTTCCCTGCTAGACCCCACAGCCACCCTTGCACTTTATTCCAGGGCTTCATTAGCCTAACTGCTAGAAGGATTTTTTCCTAATGTCTTGCTGCAGTTTAAAATTTTGACATTTTGTTCTATATGCCCTGGATATGGAGAACAAATTATACCCATCCTCCTCGTATGACTTGAATTGCCCCTTGAGCCCTTTACTACTTCATGATGTTATCACATTTTTCCCTCATTCTTCTTGTTTAAGAGCCTCAGGCTCTTCAAGCTCTCCTTTTCTAGACCTCCAAGATCCTCTTCTCATACCTCGAGGCAAATGCCAGGCTTGCTCTCTCAGCAGAGAATGGCACAGGCCCACACTTGGGGGCAGGGACTGAAGTGTAGTTATGTGACAGATTGCCTTAAGTAATAGAGCCAGCTAGAAAATTTCCCCTTCCACTGTTTTTGCTGCTGTGCTACAGTTCACCCCTTCCCTCAGTTGTGATTATCAATTAGTCTGCAAGCCACGTTCCAGTGAAGCTGTTCCCTGGAAAAATACAGATTAAAAAAATGTGGAGAGTTATTTTTAACTGGGATATTTTCAGGGATCTAGTGAGAACTTCTTAAGATAGTTTCACCTCCCAGGACAGCTTATCACAATTACTCCCTCAGAGGTATTTTGCAAGTATGGTCATAGCATCACAGGATTGCTGAGTTTGGAAACACCTCTGGAGATCATCTAGTCCAACCCCTCTGCTCAAAGCAGGGTCAACTACAGCAGCTTGCTCAGGACCATGCCCAGACAGGTTTTGAAAATCTCTAAGAATGGAGACTCCACAACCACTCTGAACAACCTGTTCCTATGTTCAATCACCCTTACAGTAAAAAAGAAAAAAAAAATTCTTATGTTCAAATGGAATTTCCTGTATTTCCGTTTGTGTCCATTGCCTCTTCTGCTTTCAGTGGCCACCACCAAGAGTCTGGCTCCATCTTCTTTATCCCTCCCATCAGATATTTATACACATTGATCAATCATATCAAACGCCAAAAACCTGCTCTTTTCTCTCCTCTGCACCTCTTTTCTCCCCTTAATACTTGGTTTGGACTCCAGTTTTAGGAAGCGGCCAGGGTGATGCACACAGCTAACAACCACTCAAGGGAGCTCAAGTGTTTGTTCCTGTTCTGATCGTATCTACGTGACCAAGCCTGAGGTGCTAATACGTGTTGTTCTTAACAGCAATGAAGAAATAGGGAGGCAGTCACCATGGACAACAACAACAAAGCCAAAATTAGAAGATGGGGATGGAGAACTTCTCAACTCTTTTTCCATACCACAATCTTGACATTCATTAAAAAGGGCAAAAAAAACCCAAGCATCAAGTCTAAAAGCATCAAGCCTGCAGGGTGATAAATACTCGAAAGCCCATTCTGAGAGTAAGGAATTTTGTGAAGTCTGCCTCAATCTGCAGACTGTCTGAGAGACATGAATAGCCTCTGCTCATTTCAACAGAAGATAACCAAGAGCCATAGTTCTGGAAAGGGCAAGGAAGGATAAGACAGCAGCAACCTTGTACACTCCTGCAAATACTGGGGTTCTTACCTGGCCTCCAAACTTCCCTTTTCCAGGGAAGGAGTATGTGGCAGGGTGGAGACGGAGAGAGTCGGAGAGAGTCGGAGAGGAGAGGAGAAAGCAGCTCTGCTCCTCTCTCTGCTCTCAGTGTTCGAGCGGTGTGCCAAGATCCCAAACTGCACTAATCTGACCTTGCCAGACGTGTCAAGGAACAATCACATGGGTGTCTGTCCTAGGGACTTCACATTCAGAGTCTGCAGCCCTTCAGAGATGTATGCACTTGCTTGGTTTATAGCTGCTCATATCAACAGGATATGAATGAATTACAAGCAAAGAAGAGAGGGGACAGAAAGGTTGGGACATGCATATGTCTCATTACATACCCATATATACTCTCTGTGAGGGCTGTCGAGAGCAGAAGACAACCACAGACCACGTTTCTCTCTACCAGGCGAAAAATTTTACAAACTGTGGTTACTGGTGACCCTTCCCCTTGTCTAAAGCCTAATTTTGCACTGGAATATTTATGTGTTTCATACATTTCCCCTCAGTAATGATCTAATCACGCAGAATTCTTTTGGTATTAATCAGAAGAGCCGGGGAGCGCTCTGTGGTTAATATTATCAATGGGGATGTCACGAAGCCTTTGACAGGATTACCCTTGGAATTTGCCATTTATTAACCAAGCCATTAGCTAAAATGGCAGGGCAGGGGTGGGGCTGGCTGTGTTTTGCATAGGGGAGATGGCTTGGTTGAGGGTGGGGAAGCTGAGGGTGGCGGAGTTTTGTCTCCATCTGATTCGGCGATCTCGAACAGCTGCCCTGGCAGCCCTGAGATATCTCTCTCCATCTGTGTGTCTTTCTTTGCTTTCATCATCTCTTCCCACTATTGGGAAACCATCACAAATCAAGCCACAGACTGCGCTAGGAGAGCTTGCACCACCAAGTGCAAGCCTGTGGTCCCAACGTGGGGAGGAAGGCAACAAACCCCCCGTTACAGGTTGTTCTGCTCTGGGAACCAGAGATAAGTGCTTCAGCCCTTAGGCCAGGGCACCAGCAAGGAGAGACCGGGCTTAGAAAAAGCAACATACTAGACTTGCAGAAGCAGCTGGGATACAAAGTGGGTGCATGCAAAACGTTTAGCCAAGCCAAGAGAAGAAACAAAACCAAAAAATCATTTTCTGTCCTTAAAATTTAGTGCTGCTCTTCACTCAAAGCAGACAGATGCTAAACATGATGGGACAATGGAAGAAGCCAATCAACCATGAGAAAGGAAAGAAATGCAAAAATACAGCTGCCAAAAAAAATCAGGTTTCTACCCCAAACTCTAGGTGCTAGGCATCATTTTCCGTGCTCCAGGAAATTTCATACAGGCTATTTCTGGCGGGAACTTTGGCAAACTTGAGTCTCAAAGATGTACCAGAGAAGAGACAGCCAGAGGCACTTGGCACCAAAAGCGGCTAGGCCATGAAGCAAAGGGCCAAAGAGTTAAAGAAACTCCCTGACACATTCCAGGATGTGTCTTATTCATTCCTTATTCAAGCTGGAGAGGGAAAAGCAAATATGAGACCTGTGTTCAGTGCTGTTCTTCTAACAGCACACCGCAGAGTGATCGGGAAAGCCTGCAGGAATTCCCCTGCACTGCCACTTCTGCAGGATGACGCCCCGGCGATGGCACCCGTTTCCTGAGGCGCCAAACAGGGCGCAGTGACCCTGCAGGACCCAGGGAGCACCGTGCTCCAGCACAGGCGCTCTGGCAAGGGGGCAACACTCACCTCTCAGGACAGAGACGAGTCAGCGCCGGGGGAGCCTAAGGTGGATGTATCACCCGCAGTGACCAGGCTTGCAAGCAATCGCAGGAGCATCTCCACTTCAGCAGCTCTCAAAGACCCGTGAGTTTGTGCACCGCAGCTCCTGGCGCTGCATTCGGATATACCACAGCGTTTACTTGTCATGATTAGCGCAGCGGAGCAATGGGACTCGGCACGGAGTAGAACTGGGCCCTTGCAGAGTGTTTAGACAGAGAAATGTTGCTCTTCTGTAACAGAGCACTGAATATAGAAAGGCAAATGCGGTGCCATTGCTTCTTAAATCCTGTCCTGCCTGGGCAGCTAAAGAAAGAATTAACACAAGAGTCCAAAATACTGTAGGAACAAAAGTACATTCAGTCCATACCTTCCTCTGCTGCAGTACGCACACGCGCAGAGTATATTTATGTAATCTCATGCACTCTCACTTCAAATACTGCACTTAGGCATAGAAAGCGCTGCAAAAAGAGACCCTGAAACTTCAGTAAAATTTGTAAAATGGAGTCCCTAGATCATAAAGCAAGACCTTGCAACAGCCCTTTACCAGTTATTCAGCAGGAATAGAATTAACCGAAAATTCAACAGCTAGTCCATAACTTTTCATAGCTCCTACGGAAAAACCTATCGACTCATGTCTCAAAGTCCAGGTGTGAAATTCCTATTTCTCCATTTGTTCCAGCAATCTGTCTCATGAGGGAACATCCCAGAAAAGGTTCCTCCTCACCAAGTACTTTGCACAAGTCTGGCTTCCAAACCTGAAGCCCCCAGTTCAATGCCACCTTCTCTACCTTAACCAGTCTTGGGTTTGAAAAGAAGGCTACAGGTTCTCCCAAAGCCTCTCCTTGAGGCTGCCTGTGCCAAAGAAGTCCACCCAAAAGATAAATGATAAGCCAAAAAAATGTCAACATAAAATAGAGACTCAACCTAGGAAAACTGCTGCTGATATTCGGGAGCAGAAACCACATGCCTCTTGCCTGAACAATTTCCAAACCATAAATGATGTTTAATGTGGAAAAAGTCATAAATGTACAAAAGTTACTTCTAAAACCAAAAACACAGAGTTTCTTACTTATGGCTTTGATGAATGAAGTGTGTTGTATTCTGGCGTCACACTTTTGGCACTCTAAAGAGTCTTTCTGTTAGGTGGAAATTAAAGGTGCTGCATGTCAGCATGTCCACTGGCTTGGCAGCAGACTGGCGAGTGCCCGTCAGGATCCTAACACAGGCTGTGTCTGATGACTGCTCAGCAAGATGGAGTATGTTCTCCTTCCATTAGTAGAATATCACAAGAAAGAGTTAAACATACGAAAAGGACATAAAATACTGCTCTCCATCATGTTCTCTTGTGCTCTCAGTTCCTACCTGTCTTTCAGCAAAGCACTCGTTTCTGTCTGTCCAATCCAGCAAGGGACAACGTGCGAATGAATCATGGACAAATCAGAAACAGTTCATATAAAGCGAAGTAGATTACGGTATTTCAAGAGGACACAAAAGTTAAGAAAATGGTGTTCTAGTCTCCTCTCCGTCGCTGTTGATTTGCAGACATTTCCAAGAGTGTTCCAAAACTATATCTGAAATTAAGCTTTTGAAGTAAACAGTTTGCAGTGGGTGCCAAGATTGCTTTAATGCCAAAACAGAAAACTCTGCCTGTCTGGCACATGCATCACTTTCCAAGCAGGAAATCCAACAAAGCATTTAATACAACAGACATCATTTGATAGTCTCAACTAAGACGCCCACTTGGCACTGGCAGTAACCAGTATTCCATTAACCGAATGCAAAAGTGATGCTTGCCTAACTCGTTATCATGCAAAACAGTAATGGGAGTATCTTCCTCTTTTGAAGTCCACTGGAAGTGGAAGAGTCGGCTGGAAATGCCTGGTACACAAGCCCTACAGAGCATCTGAGAACCACCCTTGCGAGGGGGAAGCACACAGAACAATACTGAAAAGCAGAGCTTCACAGCCTGCTCTGTACTGCCAGCCGCACCTCCTGCATGCCACACTGGGAAATCCTTACAGGAGCTACAGCCACTGGGAACACAGGGAAGTAAAGCTGATAAATGTTCCACGTATTTGTTTCAGGAGCTGGAAGAGGACAGCATGCCTGCAGCTGCCCAGGCAGCTCTCTGAAGGCTACTAGTGACCTGTCTGCAGACCACATTTTTGAGTAGAGGTATCTGAGCTGTTTTCTTTTTTCCCCGCCACTATTTACTTTTCACATCATGTAAACTAAGACTTTTGTACAAGGATCTTATTCTCTTCCTGCATCGGTGAGAGGCATAGGGTCACATCCTGACCTAGTGTGAAACGGAGCTATATTAACTCCTTCACTTACAAAAAGCAGTGTCCCTTTGAAAAAGCAGCGACGGATATTGCAAAGGCAACTACAAACACGCATACAAACCCTGCCACCAGACACCTGGGATGAGCAGTCATACTATCAACATTTGAAGATTCATCGTTTTTCTAGGCAAGGGTCAGAGCTGACAATACTGCATCATCATATGATTCATTTAAGTGTACTCCTCAGAGATTTCCTGAAGCTTCACCCTTAACTCAGAGAAAAAGAATGCTACCCACCGATGAGCCTTTTGAGCAGATCCTGATTTTCATCGTTTCTAATCCGTTTCCATCATTCCTAATAACAAATGACTCATTTTTTCTCTTTTCCCCTCACCTCACTCAATGGACTAAATCAGTTAGGTTGTCAGTGGTTCAGGGCAAAGTCTGGCCCTCTCACTCTGACAACATGTTTTAATTTTGCTGTTCAAGCACTTCTTCTGGGACAGGTGCCCAGTAAGTGCTATAGAAACCAGTGTTTACTATTCACAAGAGGAAGAATTTCAGGAAAAATCCATCGTAACATCCATGATGTTTGGTCTTATCACTATTGTTACAGCCACATGCCAGTTTTGGCATGTCAACCTGCATCTCTTTTGGGGTCCAGCCCGCTCCAGGCTGCAATCCCCTGTGCACCTGGAGTGAGCACTGCCTCAGGTCTGATGGACTGTCCAGATCCATGGCAGTGTTCTCCCTAGGACAATCACAGGGGGAAACAGTGATTAACAGGTTCTCTAAAGCCAAGTAGTTGGAGCCAAAGTATTTCAGAGGAAAAATACTGCTTACCTTACCCACTGCAGCATATCTGGCCTCTCCTTATGGCCGGAACTAGAAAGACCCAAATCTTTTGTGTCTCAGCAGACACCTAAATCCTGAACAGGCAACAGAGCTGAGTGTGTCTCCCAGCAGCTCTTGAAGTTCTCTCTTTTTCACTGTCAGTATATTTTGCTATTTGACTTCTAGAAAGTTTTCTCCTCATCATAAGCAATTTCCACATCATATCAGTGGACTGTGCTGCTAGGTCTGAGTCCATACACCCAGCGAAGCATCGCACTCCAGATGCAGCGGGAATTCGCTTGAATTCTGTGTGAATGATGACGTACTCTTCATTGGCTGTGGTTTTGTTTTACTCTCTTGCTCATTATCAAGTGCCATCCCTGCTTCTTATTCATTCTCAACATATCTGTGTCTTTACACCTTTTGTACAGCCTCCAGCAATCCACGCATTGCTCCCATGCTCCTACCTGGTGCTCGCTTGTAATTACCTTTTCTGTTTTTCCTATCCTTTTCCCAAAAGGCTGAGGTACATTTTGCTTTTTCTCAACTGTAACATTTCTTTCCTCCCACTTTTTCAAAATTCACCACCGTAACAATCCAACATGCTGCCACCGTCTGTGTCACAGCAACAACCTCCGAAGCAGTCATTCCTGGAGCTGCTATGGAAACACAAGTATTGCTGAGCTAGTTTTCTGGGCAATCACTGCTCCTCACCTGCAGCCCGGGGGCACACCACCCGAAGCTGCTGTCGTGATGCCCTGTTTCCTAGCTCATTAAGGGCAGAAGGAAGATTGAAGTCCTCTATTCCTCAGCATGGAGCACAGAACTATCCTGAATCAATACTGTTTAAAATATGTTCATTTCTTTTGGAGAATACTTCCATACTTCATCTAAAAATGGCTAGGAATGAAGAATACAGTGGTAAGTTTTTCAAATGGATGAAGATCTTCACCATTATAACACTCTACCCTCTTTCTCGCCTAAATTTACTGAGCTTCAGCTTTTAGCCACTGTACATCCAGTACATCTTTTTTGTCCTAGTTGGATGACTCCATTATCAACATTGTATTCTCTACACAAGTACCAAGAGATGATGACAAAGTCTCCCTTCTTTTCAGCAAATTAAACATATTGTTAGACGGGGTGCTCAGGTTCATTCTGGGTTATCGGACGCAGAAGTCCCCAGCTCATAGCACCCAAACACAAGGGACAGTAAGCGTCGAGTCAAAGCTTTGAGGCAATGGAAACATTGGGATTATTTCCACTGCAACTGGTGAGAGCATGGCCAGGTTATAACTCAGCGAGGAGATGCTCCTGAACCCTAAATTCCTGTGAAGAGTGAAATGGTCTTTAGACCAGGCTTGAAGTATTCTAGCAAAGAGACACAAAAGTTTTTCCTTTTGCCACACCAGCTATGTTTGGTGACTAAGTAAAGAGCCTGAGTATCTTGTTAACATGCCCTACAATCTTGAAAGCTGACCCTTTGCAATAAGAAGTGTGACAAAGAAACAAGCTCTTGAATGGGAAGAAAAAAAAAGGCTGTGTGCCCCAAGCACTGTAACCCGAATAAAGGCGCTTTCTAAAGGAACAAAGATGCTTGTACACAGGTGCCTGCTACAATTGCTGCTCGTTCAGTTCGTGGGTAAAGTGCAAGACAGTTACGCTGTTGGGAATTGAACGGCACAGGAGTTTGAAGCAGAGAGGCTGGTTTCCTCAGCCTCTCGATTTCACAACAGTTCCTGAAAATTTCTGAGTTCCAGGAGAGCTGCCCGACTTCCTCCAAGCCGCTGCCTCCGAGCTGCATTCGCAACACTGGCGGCCTGTGTATTTCAGGAATGTAAAAAACTGGCACAGTGAGGTCTGTGATTCAGCCAAGATGATGTGTTGGGACATGACCGAACTTAATTAAAAGGAGCTTAAGACAGACAGACCAAAAAAAAAAGAGTTTGCAAGACTTCTTAAAGAGCCAATTAATTATTATTTGTGGCTGCACACGCCAGCTGGGCCACAACGTGGAATCTCCCCAGCCCTTACCACTCACCTCTGAGCCCTTACACGAAGCCAAAGAAAAGCCCTGGACAGGTCAGGGTTTGGGACCTCTGGGCCAAACCCTCCGCACTGTAGCTGGGTAGAACTCTACTGAAATCAGCCGCACGGCATCCTTCACACCCGCAGACTGGTGCTGGCTCTTGGAGAAGGCAGTGTGCCCTGACAGTAGACACAGAAGCAAGAGCTGAGCATCAGCCTGGTTTATATGTAAAAACGCATGGCCTACCCAGAGCAGGATCACCTAACTGGCATTCATTTTCCCTGGGTTTGTGGACTGGAAAAGGAAGGACTGACTCAGCATGGAGTCCAGGTGGGGGAAGAGAGAGTAAATACGAGTAATTGCATCCTCTCCATTGCATGACATGATCACTCTCAGAGCTGCACCAGGAGCCCACACTAACAAAAGCACTGTTTCACACAACACACTTCCAGACTAGTTTCCTGTAAGGAATTCATTGTCTCCTTGGCAATTCCCACTGACAGGAGTAACTCCAAATTCCCATTCCTGAGTCTATGGCCTTGAATCCTTCATTACCTCCCCGATATACAAAAGCAATGCTGACACAGCCTAGCGCGTGAGCAACCTTCTTGCCTCCAGCTCTTCTACACACTAGTGTAGAACTGTCCCAGAGAAAGAGCTGAGCAAAGACAGGAGTGGGTCTCACCACAGAACAGGCTGCCCGGGAACTCAGCTCCGTGCGCTGCACAGAGACGGAGAAGCTGGAGCCACGCAGGGCTAGGTGTGCGTGGTGAGCATGCCTCGTGCACGCCTGCCAAAATATGCACTTTTCCTGCTCAAGAGAAGCAGACTCTAATACACCCTGATTGTAACAGAGGAGTGCCTTTCGCACGAGACTGCAAATTTCAACAGTGGGGATTTCTTATTTGGGCTTGCTGTCATTTCAGCGGCTTCACAAGGCTCCTGCGTGCGTGTGACTGGCACGGCTGCTCCCCGTGGCCGGGCTGGGGAGCCTCCTACCGCTGCAGGCCCCACACCTGCTCGCACAGCCCTACCTGCACGTATGCCTTGGCAGCCCCTGTGGCATTTGCTGGGGTGGGGGTGGGAAGACCATGGTGTCATTACCGAGGTTGAGCAAACCAGGTGCAATCAGTCTGGGTTTGGCTGAAGCATCCTCCACCCTTCTCGAGCTATTTAACCCCTGCACTGCCAAACCTTAATGCATGCCCAAGGCAATGAGAAATGTTTAGGTCAATCATCACTCCCAGATTCCCAAAGGCACTACAGGAGGAACACGGTTATATGAGGGATTCATTGCCTTTATGCAGGACTCCAGCTACAGGGCTCTGAAAACACTTTTAACCAAAGCAATGAAAACACATACTAAACATTATAAACCAAATTGTCATTTGAACATGGGTTGGTCTCCCTTGTGCTACCTGGTCTGAGACGAGTTTAAATGATGCTTGAAAGTCCTTTGGAGAGCATGGCTTTGGGACTAATGTGCTTGGAGCGCAACGGGCAAGAAGACTGCAAGATGCCCACTCCTCTCCAAAGGCTGCAGTAGCTCTTCTGGTGCTGCCCTGGTGTGCCGATGAGGACGCGTCAGGATGCAGAGCACGGCCAGCATGGAGAGCCTTAGGAAGAGTTCCCTGGTTCAGCTTTGAGACTCAGTGCTTGGTGACCACGATGCAAGTTCTGTTTGGGAAGTGATTTGAAGGGGCACCGCTTTTATACAACTTTGAAAATAAAGCACCTACTGCATGTGGCAACATGTACACTGAAGCATACATAGACAAACTGAGGCACTTCTGAGCTGCATGTAGCCCAAAAGCAGTTCACATGTAGCTCAGATGACTTGCAGCAAAGGGCCTATGGTGGTGCAGAGACTGCTGGGCAACCCAAGTCCTCAGTGATGGGAAGAAGTGTGGCAATATCACTGGGTCATCCCTGGACACGGCTGCATGTTCGGTCTAGCTCCAGCCCCATCCCGTAGTGGAGAGGCAAGACCCCAGGAGCCACCGTCCTCTCAGGCCTGAAAATTGCTCCCTGGCACACCCACCTTTCACCTTCCCAGCTGCAGAGCGCTCTGGTCTCTGGGGTACATGTGGCTTCCTGACCCAGGAAGATTTTGGTACGCAGTCTGTAAGGGCTGGACAATTACCCACGCCTGAGCTCAAGGCTCCATTGAGTCTGCTAATGGCCGCTTACTTCCAGTCTGTTATGCTGCTCAAATTTAATACTTTCATGGCAAAACCTTAGGATTGAGACCTGCATGGGAAACTGCTGACTGCAGATCACTCAGGCCGAGAGGAGCATGTTTGCATCCCGGCTGCAGAAGCCCTGGAACTCCTTCACTGGAGTTTCTATCTCCATTTGTTCTTCTAGGTCTCTCACAAAAGGGCTGAAGGAGCAGGGTGGGACTTGGGGGGAACTCCCAGCTGAAAGGAGCTTAACACCTTGCTGGATCCTTGCCAAACACAGTTTCAGATTAAGAACTTCAAACTATCAGGAAAAATGATTCCCTCAGCCCCTGGGGGGGGGGGGGGCAGCGAAAGACCCAAGCACAGCACAGATGCGAGGCAGAGCTCAGATCTGACACAAAAAGGCAGGGTTGCTCACCTCTCCGAGGGGTTGAAGCCTGAAGAAAGGGGCACTGCTCCTAGGAGGGGACAAAGCCTGCAAACCCCACAACAAAGGCTACTTTTCAGCCGCACATAAAAGGAGGAGGGCCGGGCTCTGCCCCTCCAGCAGACCCCACCCCTCGCAGCGTGGAGGCCTTAGCCCGAGCGCCAGCCAAATCTAATCAAGCCTGACAGGCAAGACAACGCAGAGCCCCTTGCCTCAGGCACCCCCCGGCTCTCCTGCCCCCCCCCCCCAGGCCTCCCCTGCCCCCCCCCAGGCCTCCCCGACCCCCAGGCGTGGGGTGGTGCTGGAGCGGCTCACGCGCCCGCCCTAGCAGCACCACCACTGCCCGCTAAGGCAACACCCCGCTCCCCCACCGTCACCCCCTTCTGCTCAGGTGCACCAGCCGCGGAGGTGGGTGCAACTCCCCACGACGGCGGGGGGAACCTCCTGCCTCCGAGCAGCCTTGGGGGGCCGCTGGCACCTCAGCTGTTCCAGCGCGAAAGCTCGGCTCGGCAGGGAGGAGCAGCAGCTCCCGGCCTTGCCGCGGCGAGGCTGGCGGCAGGCTCCCCGAGGCGTGGGCCCCTCCGTGCTTACAGCCCCGTTTCTGGGGCTTTGCCCCGCTGCCCAGCCAGGCTGGCCGTGCCTGGCCTTCCCCAGCGACGGCTGCCAGCAGCAGCTCTGCCTGCCCGCGGGCTCTGCGCACCCCCCTGGGTCCCAGGCCGGGCGTTCCCGCTTCTTCGGGTCGCAGGGACAAAGGAGGCTGGCTCTGCCCTCCCGGCCGCAGCGGGCTGCAGCCCCAGCGCGAGGCTGTCCTTGCCTCGGAGGGCAGCCACGCAGAGCGACGGGGGCCGGGCTGCCCCGTCCTCAACGCACTGCACACCGAGCACCCACCAGCAGTGCTCACACCGGGCGAGCCTGTGCCCCCGAGTCCTTACGGGTTAAAGCACAGCCCAGTGCTGATTAAAGCCACATCCTGAACAGTACACGTTTCCCTTTGGATAGACAAAAACAGAGCTTTAAATGAGTTCATTTAAGCATCTCTGGGACAAACAACCAAGTGTGGAAGGTGGAGAACAGCTCAGAGTAGTCAGACCTGCCTCATGAGAGCAGAGAAGGCCAAGTATTTTCCTCAAATTGCCCCTCCTGCACCCCAGCCCCACTCCTCGGGTCAGGGCTCAGTATGCGCCTGAGCAGGCAGAGGATCTAGCAAGGAAAAGCTGAATAAGCATTGCTTGAAAGGGAGGAGGCAGGAATCCACCAAAGTGAAGAGGAGGAGGAAGAGGAGGAGGAGGGAGCACAGGCTGTTTTTAGAAGTACTGGCACCACCTTAGTCTGCAGCAGCCAGGAAACTGGTTGGAAGCCCCATGACTTGAGCAAGACACCCAGACCTGGGAGCCAGGAGAGGAAGGGACTTGGCAGAAATTTCCCTGCAAAGGGAGAAATCATTTCTGCAGCAGAATATTCAGCTTGGCCTTGCTGCAAAGAAACCCTGCCAGATACCTGATCATGCCACAGCGTTTAGCACTCTGTTCCCCTGCTCAAATATAGTCATGACTCTTCTCCATCCACCTCTATCTTCCATCTGATCCTTTTTAGTCAGCTCTCCCCCAGCCTCAGTTGTCCTGCACTGCCCTGGGACCATCGCAGGGCTCCCTGCACCAAGAACAGCAGTTCCCCGTGCCCCTGGCTCCCGGCTGACCGCTCTCAAGTTCCTCCCACGCTCGCCTTTGGGCACTGTTGTTACGGCCCTGCCCCACCCTCTCCTTTGAGGAGCTCCGGCTCGAAGCACAAGGAAGGGAGGAAGTCGCTGTTCTGGTCTTGCTAGAGTTAACAGCAAAGAGGCCGAGCATCAAAAAGCCAGCTCAGGGAAGTTTTGGCACCATGCAGGAAGCTGCGATAACCTGGCTGATGCATTGCTAAACTCCGTGTCAGTTTATCTTTACCCTTCCTCTTCGGGACTCGCCGCACACAGCGCACGTGACGGTGCAGCGCGGTGGGAAGCCCGGGGCAGCCGGAACGCTTGCGAGGGAGCGCAGCAGATGGGCAAGACCACAGCACTGCACTGACTTCCTTACTGCTTGCAACAAAGCGAGTGAGAGGGTTAGAGAGAGCAACGGGGCTAAACTACACCTATCCACACTGCAGAAAGCAGTTTGTGTCAAGGGCTGGTGCTGCCAGCGTAAACCAGAAGGGCAAAGCCCGGGAGGTTTGCACACGTCAGCGAGGACTTCGGGAGGAGAACAATGCAACCTCAAACACATACAGGCACCGAAAAGCTTCGCTGTGCAAATGACAGCCGCGTCCTTATTTTCTGAATGTGTTTGCTCTTTGACGGCACTGCCCTTTGGAATTCATAAAAAATGAAGGAGGACAACTTTAAGTTTTAAAGACATTTTCCAGGGCAAAGCCGCACACTGAATCATTTCTTTTCACCATATTCCATGGAAACAAAAATCTGCATTTTCGAAAGCCTATAATCAGCTGCTTAGAGCATATACATCTTTCTCCCCACCACACATTGAAAAGATAAATCTACACTCGAATTGTAGTCCTGTTTTAACTCGTCATCTAATAAGACTGTCAGTTTGAGCCTAGCTCTGAATATCTGTTGCTAGATGAATAAATTCCCAGCTGAAAATCTAGAGCTAAAACATAGCTACCCTGAAAACGTCTCGTTAATAAGCAAATGACTGTGTAAGACATGCACTGGTTTTTACCATTGTATTTTAGCTCTCTTCTGCGTTGAACACAAGCATAAACATACCCAAATCCACTTGCAAGTACTCTATAGGGAACTCTTAAAAAATGAGACAAAAGAAAGTAGAAAGTTCACTTTGGGCCTGACATTTGCTGCACGGGTTGGACGCCGCACGGGAACAGCCTCTCCAGCAACAATGCTGCTTCCAGATCTTTTGTCCAAAACTCCTGCTGCAGACAGCACCCGGGATTCTTCCCCTTTTAGGGGGAACATTTGCCCAGGCGAAGGCCCGCGCCCACTCCAGAAACGGGCGACTCCAGCAGGCTGCAGCAAAGGACGCGGAATGGGTCTGACCGTGCCTAAAGAGGGTGACTGATAAGCAGAAGAGTAAGTTAAATTTTGTTGCTGATTACTTTAAATCCAAACTGGTCTGTGTCTTTGGGTCTAGGCCCATTTTTTGCAAGCTAGTTGGATTCTCATCCTGTCCTTCCGCATGCTACATTTTGGCCATGAATTTAAGGCTCCTGGAAGGCACCAGATGTTGGGGGGAGGGTGGCTTGTTTGTTTGTTTGTTTGAACTCTCCTTGCAAAAACAACAATAAAAGAAGGGAGGAAAACGGGACGATTTTAAACTTGCTTTCCAGCAGGGTGTGACTAGGGCGGGAAGGCAGCTCGGGGAGCACACTCGGAGAACGCCGGGAAGAACAAAAACGTACGGAGAAACTCGACATAAGAGAAGTAGAAGGGGCAGCAGTTTCCAATCACTGGTGGAGAGAAGACATGGAGACAAGATGGGTGATCTGGAGAAAGTTTTTATGGACAAAGCCTGGGAGCAGAAAAGCAGGAGTTCAGTCTCCAACACAGTGAGTGAGGACCCAGCAGACAGACAGCCGAGGGGACAGGTGAGGAAAGCGAGGACAAGAGGCAGAGCAGTGCAGGGGGCTCACTTGGCGATAAGCAGTCCAAATGTTGTGTTGACACTGTTTTCGCTACTCCGTGTTGTTTTACGTAGGGATTTCACACTGTCTAGAAGTTTATAGCATTCAGGAACCTTCTCTATTAAATGGGCCATGCCTGCACGGCAGAGCACTGTGACCAAGGGGATACACAGACCAGCTCTTTGGAGGTACAATAGAAAAGGTGCAAGGATGAAGATGAGGGAGAAATCCAAATTGATCCTGGGTCTGTGGGACAGGGACGACGCTGAGGAGGAAAGGATAACGTAGGCAAAAGGAAGGTCCGGGAGGAGAGAACAGCAGTTCTTTGAACTGAAATTCTGCTTTACTTTAAAACACACACATTGCAACAGAGATGCGCACATGCACGCACACACACAAACAAGTCAAGCGTCCACATGGACACAGTTGGTTCTGGATATTCCTTCTTTCTTTAATTGGTCCCAGGTGAGGCATCAACAATCACATCTGGAAATTTTTATACAAATGGCAGGAAAGCCAATGACTCGGGTCACAAATATTTCACGCTCTCTCTTTGCCAGAAACACAGGACAAATGTGGTTTACATCTGCCTCCCTATAAATACACACACTTGCAGTTGCAAGAGTCTCTGCTATGGCAAACACTTCTGCACATGACAGCAGAGCTGGTCACCGTGCCTTCCATCTCACCCGGCTGTTACTCAGTCACAGCCACGAAACTGGACCTTGGGTGGCACCTGCAGCCCAGGTCAGCTTATCATTAGGAGAGGACAAGACTGACCATAGAGGCAAAACACACAACCACGTTACATGGATAAGCACTTTCACCAGCCGCAGCCCCAGCCTTGCAGACACAGGTTCTCCACGAGCCCATCAGAGAGGCGCTCTCAGGCGCACCCCGCTCCCGCCTAACGTACAAACCCAGCGTTTATTTGACCAGCTCAGCTTTCAGGGGAGAAAGCTGCCAGTCCTCCTTTAATCCCTTACGCTTCCTGCCCTGGCTGCTAACAGGCTTGCTAAAGAAAGGCAGTGGTGGCAGAAGCAACAGTGTTTGTCCGCTCAGACCCAAGAAGAGTCCATACTAATTTCTTGTCTGTGATGCACCAGTCCAAGGGGACTGCTGGTGTGCGTTGGTGCTGCAGTACACAACTCAGCAGTAAAGCTCGTTCTCACACGTTACAACCAGAACTTATATCAAATGTTAACAGTATCACTGTTTCCTAGTAGTAACAGCGTACTCAGCTTCATCCTCCCCCCTGTCACTGTATAAGCATTAGGGTTGCAAAAGATGGAGACAGCTTCAGTAGTACCTGTTGTATCAGTGTCCCCAAGAACACAGAGGAGATGGACTGCTGTCTCCTTTGGTACTAGCTGATTCTTAGAAGAACCAGAAGGTCTTTGATTCTTTGCTCTTCTGAGATGTCCCTCTAATACAGATGCTGGTGTTTCTCCTTTACAATAAATGCTGTATTAGACAAACTGAAAGATCTGCTGGATACAAGTGAGTGTGCAAGGAAAGCAGAATTAGGCTGGAACAGCTCACAGACTCCTAATGAGCCAACTCTGATCCTATCTATGGCAACTTTGTGCTGCTCCAGGGGTAAAGAGACTGCAGATCTGACCTAACTAGATATCAGCGGGAATCTCCTAATGCTACCATGCAACGCACTTGGCATCTTTTCATTCTCTGTTTGCTCTTGGCAGAGTGCATATGGCAGAGAAAGGCTAGCTATCCACAGAGCTCTGCTAACCTCCGGGTAGCAAGGTATTACGAGGGTCACTGCACTGCACACCTAGAGTAGCCTAGAGTCTGCAACCATATGCCCCAGGATGAGGAAACTGTTTAGTAGACTAAGAGCAAAATATTTTTCACTCACCGAGGAGGCTGCCTACAGCTAAAGACACAGCTTTACCTACCTCTGAATGCCCAGTGTTATCCTTCATGCCAGCAGAATTTGCAATGGACAAAAGAGTAAACAGCACCCAGCTCCTGCATCTCTCCTTTATTTTGCTTGGTCGGTGGCATTTAGCTGGGGCACCTAGCTGTATTTTCCCTTGTCTAAAGCTCTAACGCAGATCAGCAAGTCCCATGAACGTTCAGGCAAGGGTTGGTCACTCGGCAGAACAGCGCAGCAAGACACACATCCCCTTTGAGGCAGGGGAATTCTAGAGGCAAAGCACTTAACACTGACAAGAGATCATTATTCTTTTATGCAATGTTTAATTAACAGATCCAATTTACCTCCTCTCACTGCTGCAAGAGAGCCAAAGAGCTTAACAAGTTTTTTTTTCTTTTCTTTTCTTTTTTTTGTAAAGGATTAAAGAAATTTGATTAAAGGTAGCGGCTGCCATTCCATCAGCCAGGCTAGAACCTAGTGACCCTTCGTGTGCTGCTGGGTACCTGTCCTAGTCCCTCAAGTCGAGAACCGGTACTGCCTACAGTACTGCCTTGACCAACCGTTACCTAGTTAGCCACATGCATTTTGGAGTTTTCCTTGGGAAACCGTACGGGAGTCACTACTTGAAACAAGACATAGCAAGGCGGATCACTGAACCGATCCGTGAGTTCATCATGGATAGCTCACGCTGTCCCCTCTGGAGCTCTGAGTGCCTCCCCGAACCCCAGGCCAGAATGGCCAATGCCACTGCGTGGCCGAGGTAACATGCAGGACTAGGAGAAACTGAACCGAGTAGGAGCACTAATGTTTGGGATCTTCCTTTTGAGTGCTGGCAGACACTGCCTTGCTCTGATTTATTCTCTGTAGCCTTTTTAAGGGCACACATTAAAATGACCTCCCCACGTGTCTCCACCAGTGCTCATCTGGTATGCCACAGGTGTGAGGCTTTGCTGTTCTTCACATCTTTTAAATGTTCCACCAGATGAAGAGACGAATTCCCTTTGTTCCTCGGAGATGGAGTTTCTTTCATTTCCTGCGTAAGGATGCAGGCCACACTTCCAGTAAGGGAACAGATGATGCAGGCCTAAAGGGTGCGGGTGCATTTGCATGGGACGGGTTATCAGGTGTTCTAGTACAATTAATCATTTCTGCCCATTGGGCTGTACCTGTCTGGTAACAGCAGTACACCCCTGAGTGCGATCTGCTTTGCAAGAGCTCCAGAGGAGAAAATCATCCTTTCAAATCCCTTTTCTCTCAGCTCATATACAGAGTCACCTTAAAACCAAAGCTGAATGGAAGGACCCTGATTTGGCTTATTTGCATATATGATTATGTAAATCAACCTATTGCTTCTTATCCCATGGCAGCAGACCTGCCATACTAGGCTGCAGAAGAGCCTCCAGGTCTGTGCCACAGTGGAGAAGATTGGATTATAGAAAGGGACATATGCATGAAAACAGGTCCTAGCTGCATATTCACAGTTCATCAGCAGATGCATGGGAAAAGTGGGATTTAACCCTTTGCTGTCAGAGAGGTAGTGTGGAGGAAAACTGCAGCAACCACAGAGACTGCTTAGATATAACGCAGCAGCCTTTGTTTGAACATGTTTAAGGCTAAACAGCAGAAGTATTCTGTGCCCATACAGACAGCTGCCTGCTGTGTGCAAGAGGGTTAATGAACTTAAGCCACCAGCTTCAGCAGGAAGCCATCAGAAATCAAAATGGTGAAAGATTTCCAGCCCCGAATCATCACAAGGTGAAATGCCACACTCACATATCAGTGTCACCATGTGATGTGTGCATACTCTCTGCTTGCTGCCAGGCAAATATTACTAGCCAGCATGCCCACCACCTATCTCCTGAGCTGCACCTTCTGCATTATCACACAGCTATCACACATCCCACTCCTGTCGAGGCCGTGTCATCCGTCTCTGTGCCTCCGGCCTCCCAGCTGCCATCCTGCATAGGCAGCCTCCAAACCAATGTCACCTGTACTGTCCAGGTGTCCAGGACACGCCGCAGCCCTGCGCTTCCTTGCTCTTTTACTATGCATCTGCCTGCCTAGCACCCCGCTGTCCCTCAGGGGTTCTGGGGAGTTAACCCATTCCTTTAATAACACAGCTTCTTATCAACTAACAGGCTCAACAGGCGCCGTCTGGGCAGCAGCACTTCTAGGGTTAATGCCATCCCAGTCCAGCATATCTAACCATCTGTAGGAAGTGGAACGTTTTTAATGCTGTGAGGAAACTGCTGCGTGGACAACAGAAGCAAAGAGGCCGGGCCCCATCTCCATCAAGAGGAAATAGAAGCAGCATTCAGGGATGCATGGAAAGTGCTGAGTAGTCACAAGACATATTTTGCAAGCTCTAAGTAATCTCTGTCTGGGCTAATAACACACCTCTCACAAAAAGAGTAAGAGAAGTGACAAAAGGAGAAAGAATTGGCACTTCTGGAGAACATGGCCAACATGAATCAGCCATCTTGCAAGAACTGATTTTAAACTGACTGTGGGCATCAGTGACAATAACTTCAGGGCTCCACGAAATGCTCTGAAGCAAAGCTAGCTATGCATCTGGATTTCTCTTTGGAGCTTGAAAATCAGGTTGGTTTTGGCCAAGAGTCGCTCAGCTTTTAAAGCCAACCTGGCCCAATCTAAAGTTTCCAAACCAGGGCAAATAAAGTGGATTTGGACGAGTTTCCTTTGGAGGGTTTTGCATGTGTGACAAACTCAAAGCAAAAGGAGTTTGGGGGGAGGTTTTACTTTTCTTTTCTTTTTTTTAATCCTTCTAGGACTAGGAACACAAGAGAGCAATTTAGCAATACCTTAGGTTGACCAAAACCAGTAGCATCTTTTCAAACACTGCTGTTTTTATCTACTCTGGGTCAGCTGCCCTTACCTACCCTGCATAAATACATGGAGAAGCATGTTGACATGCATTAGCTGACACTGGCTAACTCCAGCTCATTTTCCTACTGCAGGCAAAATCTAGGTGAGAACAGATGGAACTGAATCAAAAACTAACTTACTAAAGTGGCAGAGCCCTAGCAGTCCCAGGAACCTCACTCCAAATATCTGCAGTTTGAAATCTAAAAAATAATTTAAAAAAATTCTTCAATTCTAGGATTCCACACCCTCCTAAGCCAATCCTCAGCTTTGATGCCCCTCAAGGCAAGAACAAGTGCAGGAAGCAGAGCATGTGGATTGTATCTGTGCCCTAATCCTGCAGTTTAGATGCCAGCTTCCTCTTCTGCGGTGGCTGTCCCTTTGCAAAGTCATCCTCAGAAACAGGGGAACAAGCAACCATGAGTTTCTTTTCTCTATCTTCAGAGTTAGTACGGGGGTTTAGCAGTGGGGTTTCTTGCACCCCGGCTGCATTGCCTCAGCCACAGCACTGTGTTGCTTCTGTGGTCAGAAGGATGACACCCTAGGAACAAAGTCCATGTAGCTCCAGCAAAAGATATTCTGGCAACCTGCAAGACAATTACTAAGCTTCCACTTATTTGTATTTGTTCCTTGCAGTGGAATTCAGGGTATGTAGTGGTGGAGTCCAAACAGCCCTAGCGGCTTGCACATGACTGCATGGTCACTACAGAGAAGAAAGATAAAGCAATGCACAGGAAGGAATCCAGCTGAGGGAAGGAACACACATATGGACAAACCCATCCCACTAAGCACTGCAAGGAGGAGCAAGGTGCCGAGTTCAATGCATCCTTAGGGACAGAGCCTGGAAGCAATGGGAAGGACTCTTGGATGTGCTCAACAAAGGCAGTATGAGCTAGCTGCTGGCAAGGACGATCAGTTGTAGCATTCATATGTTATGTTTCTCTCTCCCCCTTCTTGAGTGCTCCCAGCAGGCCTGTGGTACTTGAAGGTACCAAGCCAATACGTTTACCAAACCTCCTCTCTTAGGTTCTCTTTAAGGCTAAAATGAGGACCTATCCCATCACCTATAAGTGAGAAGGCTTGGAAGAAGTTCCCTACAATCCCACTGATCTCTCGCAGTCAGAAACATGTACTGACAAAAATGTAGGGAACACTACTGCACCCCAAAGGGACATCCTGGAGCATGGAAGCTGCACCATCCAAAAAAGCAACTGCTGAATGCTGGAAATCGCTATTTCCATGGGACAGTCTAAGGCAGCTCTTGTCTGGCTCTGACAAAGGGCTTTGTGCCCCAGTGGCAGCACTCCAGGGTGTGCTCTCCCCCTTCCCCGGGAGTCCTGGGGCACTGGATGAAACAGGGCAAGGATGGAGTGTGCTTTGAATGGCAGCTGCCATGGCACCCAAAGTGCCCTGTCCCCAGCCAGAGCGAGAGCATCACCGACATGAGGCATCCAGCCCCCCGCCAGCCGGAGAGGTTAGACTCCAGCAATGCCTTCCCGTCCCCGGCTGGCTGTCTCCCATGTGGCGACGCATAGCACTATTCACCCGACTATTGGCCCAGCCCAGAACTGTTTTTATTAGAAAACACTAAGGCAAGCCTTTCCAAGCCTCAGAAGAATCATCTTGTAAAGATCTGGGCTTGAGATGCCAAATGATTGCTGCTTTGGCGGAGTCTGCACATTCATTTTTTATTGGTCACAAACGCTTTCCAGATGCTGGCATGCTGGCTGCAGATTGCAACTCTGGGGACTTGGCTCCCAGCCCTAGTCACTTTGTTAAACTCTTGACCTGCTGTGGGTTAAAAGAAGCGGGGAATGGGACTGAGTCACCACGAGGGCATTGCTAAGAGAGAGTGCGCACTACACAGCAGAGACCCATTTCAGCAGCTTTCTGTGCTCAGCTGGCATGGAAAACATTTAAGGTGGTCCACAGCAATCCAGCTCAGCTGCCAAAGATGGTGAGAACTGCAGCATACCACCAGTCCGGGGTTTAAGAGCGGGGACAGAGAAGCTGTCCCGCAGCTGGATTTTCCACACTGCAGCCCATACACTTTCCATCTTTTTTTCCTCTGCACAAGTGAATTTCCCATCCCTGCTCCAATCCTAAAGCAACCCTCTGAGCCAGAGCCATGTGCAACATCAGACTGAAAGCTGAAGCCAGGAAACCTTCCTTGGATTCAGGTTTCATGACAAGCCTGAAGCTTGTTCATCGAGAAGGTTTGCAAATCTTTGGAGAAAAAAGACTTTCTGGATTCTGAGCTCTTACAGGATGTCCCAAATAAGGCAAAAAAAGAGAGCGAACAAGCAGAAGGAAACACAATTTTGATAGAGCTGTTTCATATTTTTCTGATTGGAAAAAAATTGCCTTTGGAAAACACAGCTGTTAAAAATAATTGGATTTTTTCTCCCCTCAATAGGGGATATTTTTTAACTAACATCTTACATTTTTTGATAAGAGATTCCTCAACCAAAATTACTCTCCAGTTGATGGCTTTGTTTAATCTCGGTTTTTAAGAAGCAAAAGTCCTTTCAAAATCTCAGTTCAAAGAGAACTCTAATTGAGCTGAAACAAAATTTTTCATTCTGCCTTGAAACACCCAGCCAAAAGAAATGTTTCAGAGAAAATATTTCCATTCAGAATGTTAGAACAGAAGGAAAATGGTTTTTGACTAGCTCTATTGATTTGAGCTTTGGTACACATTTTATCTTCCCCCTGTATTTCACCGCCCACCCTTGGCGGTGGCGCTGGGAGCAGAGTCCCTCTGCACGGCTCCTGCCCAGGAGGTGACCTCAAGGCTTCCCTGTGCATCCAGTTCGGCCTGTCAGAGCTGAAGGTGCTCTCATCCTTGCTCTCCCATCCACTTCCGTAACAAAACGCTTCCTAAACAACCACTGCCTCTGACAAGCTATTGGTCTCTCTGCTAGAGGCAGATGATGAGCTACATTGCATCGGGATGCCCGGCAGGACAGCGGACAGGACACTGATCTCCAAGAACACAGATGAGTGCTGAAGACCCACAGAAATGAATCAGCTCCTTCAGCACTCAGAAAATGATGTGGCGGTGAAATAGCTGTTAACACCTGGCCTGCTGTCTGTTACTCCTTCAGCTGGGGTGAAAACTCCGAGTACAGATCAGACTTGCTCCCATCTACCCTGCCAGCTGGGGCTGGAGATTTTCAAAAGGTACAAACAGGAGCAGGGTACCCAGAGAAGGCTGGGTGCCTCGCTGCTCCTTGTGAACCTCTAGGCTGCCTTCAACCTCCTTGGGGCTTGTTGTCATCAACGGGCCTCTCAGCACCTACAGCAGGCAAGGCCTCAGAGTCTTGAGTAAGAAAAGGGAAGAGAGAGTGAGCTAGTCCTCAAGCCCTCGACACTCATTCAAGAAACAGAAGTCACAGGCTGGGGTTTCGGTACATGGGCTGCGAGCTGTCTCTTGTATTCATGCTCCGCAAGAGAGGTCTGCTCACAGCTCTGCTGCCCGCTTTTCGCGAGCAGTGTGACATCCCTTCAGTATTTCGTGTGCATAGAGAAAGCTCTACAATTCTGAGCAAGTATCAGGGGAAGGTTTTATCCATGGAGCTGGTCCAGTGATGCTAATTAAATCATCACATTAGAGCTGGGGGCTTTCTTGAGTAAGTGTTACCACTTGAGCTGAATCGCACCTCACAGCAAGGCCAGGTGTGCTGCCGAGACTCCAGAGAGCCCTGCCAAACTCATTTCACTTGTGATACTAAGGCCAATTCCAATGCAGTCTCTGGAGATTAATAAAACAGTGAAGCAATCCAGAGTAAACCTGAAGCCTTTTAGGTTCAGCCAAGTGGAAATCCAGCCTGACTCCCCACCCGAAAACAAACAACTGAGAAAAGAGAGAAAGTTTTACATAATAATCTATGCAATGTTACAGCAGACAGGGTTTCTCCGAGGACATTATGTAATGTCTCGTAAGGGCTTTTAGCTGAATTATCAGGTGACTTGCACAATTACTAAAGAGAAAAACAGAACCGCAGGTGAGCAGTGGGTGTGAGAATACACATCTGCCTGTTGTGCATTAGCAGCAGCAGAAGTGATTGAGATTCAGTGAGATGCTTGGAGATAGGCTTAGGCTACAGACCTCAGATTTGGAGTTGACAAGCTGCAAAGCCGACAGCTGTTTAGATCTGACACCCTGGTCCGGGCCTGTCTTCCCTAGCGAAGGACCCCTCCAGAAGCCTTTGCAGAGGGGCAGACTTTGTGGGGTGAATTTCCTGCCTGCTTGCATCTTTCACAGAATCAGGGGGTGGTTGAGGCTGGAAGGGACCTCTGGAGATCATCTAGTCCATCCCCTCTGCTCAAGCAGGGTCACCCAGAGCACGTTGCACAGGATCATGTCCAGGCAGGTTTTAAGTATCTCCAGAGAAGGAGACTCCACAACTTCTCTGGGCAACCTGTTCCAGTGCTCGGTGACCCTCAGAGTAAAGAAGTTTTTCCTCATATTCAGATGGAACTTGCTGTGTTTCAGTTTGTGCCTGTTGCCTCTCGTCCTGTCTCTGGGAACCACTGAAAATAGTCTGGCCCCATCCTCTTGACACCCTCCCTTAAGATATTTGTCTACATTGGTAAGATCCTCCCTCAGTCTTCTCTTCTCCAGGCTAAACAGGCCCAGCTCTCTCAGCCTTTCCTCATAAGAGAGATGCTCCAGTTCCCTACTCATCTTCGTAGCCCTACACAGAACTCCCTCCAGTAGCTCCATGTCTCCCATGTACTGGGGAGCCCAGAATTGGACACAGACTCCAGATGTGGCCTCACCAGAGCTGAGTAGAGGGGGAGGATAACCACCTCAACCTGCTGACAACACTCTTCCTAATGCACCCCAGGATACCATTGGCCTTCTTGGCCATGAGGGCACATTGCTGTCTCATGGTTAACTTGTTGTCCCCCAGGACCCCAGGTCCCTCTCCACAGAGCTGCTTTGCAGCAGGTCAACCCCCAACCTGTCCTGGTGCATGGGGTTATTCCTCCCTAGGTGCAGGACCCTGCACTTGCCTTTGTTGAACTTCATGAGGTTCCTCTCGGCCCAACTCTTCAGCCCAGATCTTTAAAAAATCTCTAAATCTTTAGGCCATCACACTAGGAGGCAGTGTTCTGGGACCGGTCATGAGTGCCACAGAGCCACACGGGAGACTTTTTGTCTATTTCCTCTCTCGTTGTAGTCCAAGATGGGAAGGACAAGGATACTGCACATGAAGTCACACTGCCTACAGGCTGATGTTTATTTGCATGCTATTCTCTCCCCCACCCTCTCTGCTCACTGAGAATGGAGGGGACATGGGATGAAGGGCCTGTAGGTTTATCAGGCCCAGCCTGGTGCAAACACAGCCGGTACATCAGATAACATAACCCCTCATGCCAACTTACTGACTTCTATCTTAAACTGAGTTCACAGCAAGAGGAAAACAAAACAAAACATCATTTTTTGGTGGGAGTCTGTTCCAGATTCTCTTTCCTCTGATGGTTAAGAACCTTCTAATTACCAGCCTAAAGTTATTACTGGCTAGATTATACCCATCTGTTCTCGTGCCAGTGTTGCCTTTTAGTTTAAGCAGTCCTTCTCCCTCCCTGGCATTTACCTCCCCTACTCCTCTTGCCCTGCTGTATTTACAGAATTTCTCTCAGGCTTCATTTTGCCAGACTAAACTTTTTATTAAGGGGAGATTTGTCTAATGCATTTTACACTTGCTCTTGCCCTAGACTGGTCTGTATTTGTCCAGCCTGAATGCCTTAGCTGGACAGCTTTGCTTTTACATTAGCACTGTCCCTTTAGCATGGAGTTGAAGAGGTACCTTATACATTGATTAAATGAACGAATGCTCTATTGCTATGCAGAGTGCTTTCCAACAGAATAAACACTCACAGGAAGACAAATCTATGAAGTCCTAACAACATGGTAGTGATTATTGAAGCAACAGGTAGTTGTTAACACGCAGAAGGCAATGCAGAACAAGGTGGATGGTACTGGGAGCAATTTGAAGGAAAAAAAAAGACGCTTGGCAGAATGAAGAATTAACTTCCAGACATATGGGGAGACCTAGCATTTCTCTTGAAAAAGCCTCTAGGCAACAAACCAATGATGGATTGCAGTACAAAGAACTTTTTCTAAAGAAGAGGAAAAAACAAATGTTGCCACAATTTTTATATTAAAGCTCCTTTTCAATGAGCAGTTCTACTAATATCACAGTAATTTTGCACATGGAATCATCACATTATACCACAGAAAACTTAAATCCGTAATCCCCCAATTGCACCATAATCAAATTGCTAGTATCACAACTCTGTTGTGGTAAAACCAGCCGGACCAGCAAACGAGAATGCCTCTTGGGTGAGTACATACAAGTCTCACATGCTGTTGGGCTGAGATAGCCCAGTCTGCTTTTGGGTTCCGTAATGCTTTCAGTATAGTAAAATAGCTTAAATGCATAATGTCATCTCTGCTGTGAATACAGCTCAGAAAGACATATGTGAACCCAAGCCAGAGTATGCAGCTGGCTTAGCTACATCTCTGAGAACTGCATTCCCAGCAGAAATTGCTTTAGACTCTTTTTTTCCTGGCCAAATTACTGTTAAAATTTTGAAGTATTTTCTCATGGAGATATTTCTAAGGCTAGATTTTGTATATGGGCATAAATCAAGCAATTCCATTTGCAGCTGACAGAATTATTGCAGACTTAACAGGGGCATCTGATATAAAAATCTCAACATGTAGTGCCCCTCCTTTAGTCTGCTGTGAAGTCTTGTTGTTTAACTGACTTTTGTATTTCACCCCAGAGGCAGCTGCATCAGACTACAGAGTGAATACTCTTCACATTAATCCATTAAACTTTCTTGGTTCCTACAGGGAGAGCAGTGCTGCACAGAAACATAGCCTACTACAATTTAAGGTAAATGCACCTGATTAGGTAAAATTCTAGGAGATACAGTCAATCACCCAGGAAGCTTTAAAACACATTCACATCTCTTTTAAATGCATCCTGTTGTACATTTTATAAATTTAAAGACTTTTACGAACCACAGCAGCAAGTCACCAGCAACACCTACTGTTTAAATGATGGGTATCTTACCAACAGCTCTTCTGCTCCCCCTAGCACTTGTTCTCATTATTGCAGATTACTTATTGCATTGCCAGTTACTAATTTGACAATGTTCTGATTACAAACCCAGGTTTCAACCTCCCACATGAAACCTGTGGGAAGGGAGGAAGGGTAAGAGGAGAGTCATGGGAAGATTGCCCTAAATCAGTCGGGGAGCAGGTGGTTTCAGCTCACCCCTGCGCACGCTGGCCCTCACTGCTCCCACACTCACAAGGAACTGCAGAGCTCGCTTATCCGGGGGCCACAACACCCAGAAAGCTCGTCATCTTTGCCCCCATTCTGGAACCTCGTCCTCATCGTGTTGCTCTTTGCACATGGACTGTGGCAAGGATATAGCTCATGCTTGTATGCCCAAATTAGCATTTTCAGACTTACCTACACCTATGTGTGAACGCACACACACACAGCGTGTAGCAAGTTTAAGAGATTCACAGCGGTTCTTCCATAAATTTCTATTTTGAAATCTGTTAAGAATCATTATTATTATTACTCTCCTAACATTATTATTACTATCTTAACAGGTTTACAGGATATACCACTGCTAACGCACAGCTGCAGTGGATCTCAAACAAAACGGACCCTACTCCCACTCTAAACAGCCGCTCCGAGACAGCACCTCTGCAGACCAAACGGAAGGGACCCGCCGGCCAGGGCAGCGCTGCTCTGTGCGCGCAGCACGCTGCTGCCGTGTCAGGGTAGCTGCGGCACCAACATCAGCACCTCGCATCAGCAGTGTTATCCCTCAGTGATGTCCTCTACAACTCGCTGCCTGTTCTCACATTCCCCGCTGGTTCTCTGTAAGCATTTCATTGGTAATAAATAAATATACATATAAATAAAATATATACATATAAATACATATACATATACACACATGCATACCCCAGACATCCCAATACTGATGGGCCTCTAGAAAGCTACAGTGGATTAAAGGTCATTTTAGCAAGGGACAAGGACTGATACTGATATTAGATAGTCTCATCCTTAACTAAAACTAGAGACCAGCCTCTAAGGAGTGAGAGTAAAAGACTGAAGCTTCTAGGGGGCAATCTTTAAAAAGAAAATTCAAAAACCTCCTGGAGAAGTACCATTTAGGTTCCCTGGGGTTAAGGCAGGAGAAGGTTTCCCAGAACATGCCCTGGGGTCAGGGAGATATGACTAATTCAAGTGCATCATATACCTCCCTCCCTCTGGAAATTAAGGAATAAACATTGACTGGCAGGGAGCAGCTACCAGTTTGGGACTGGGACTTAGTCTCCGGGCATTTCTTACTCTCACCTCTTTGCTGACTGGCAAACAAATTTCTCTCTTTTAAACATTTCCCCCTTCCTTCCCCTATCACTCCTTTCCTTCCCTAAGTGTGGAATGAGTCAGTCGGAGGAAGGTTGGCAAATCAAGGAAGAAGAAAAAGATGTTTATTAGAATTTGGACAGAATAAATATTTCTTCAGTTGCAGGGACTGTCAAAGACTCCTACCCATCAAGATAAGCCTCCACAATCTTAGCTGTAGGAGCTTTATTTTCCTCCAAGCATGATAGGCCTCAACCCGGTGGATAGCACAAAGAAAACAGGGATTTCCCCAATATTGGTACATATTATGTTAAGTTTCACCTTCAGGCAATATGTAATGGATGAATTATAAACCCTTGAAATCTTGTTTTCTAGTACAAATATTGGTAGATCCTTGACACAGTCATATTGATGTAACAATTACGCTTGATAGTATTGTTTACTAGCTGCAATAATACATCGTAATAAACTATAATCTACCATGATATTACAATATTGTACTATGATTACAGCTAAAACAAACATTACTCTGAGCTGTGTGCATGACACTATTTCACATACTTCTACTCAGCTACACCTAAGGCAACTAATTTAGCATACATAAAAATCTAGCTTAATTTCAAGTTTCATGACTGCAGAAAGAGCCAAAACAAATCCCACTGAGGTCCACACATGGAATAAAAGGAAACAGAAGATTATGTGACCGGCACATGAAAAAGAGGAAAGACTGGCAAAGGGAATCACTTTACAGAACTTGAGGGGGAAAAATGCTGGGAAGTTATAAAACAACATGGCAAATATAGTCACAAAGAGGTTTGACTTCCCTTTACTACATGGGATTATCAAAATAAGGAAACCGCACATCTGGAATGACAAATGATCAGGTCACATTTGTTTAATATGGATACATCCAAAGAACATGCTAGAGAACATCCAAAATAGAAATATGCTGCTGTCCATGCTGCAACAGCAAGAAGCATCATAGCTGTACTATGATCTGCTATATCCTACTGGGGAACAGTCAGACTATCGCACAACCACTTCTGATGTCCTTTGGCACTTCAAGAAACACCGTGAGAGAGATTATAGAGCTAAGAACATGGCCCCCCACACCCTGGCTGAGAGTAACTACTGAAAGTGCTTCAAAACTATCAATGATTGTGTAGTTTTAAACCTGTCGTCCCCCCACCCCCCCACCCCCCACACATCCCGCCTACTTTATCCTAAGGCTTTCCAAACAAGCGTTGTTGTAATAGTGCTTCAGGGCTTTGAGGCAATTGCTGTGAATGCTTTAGGAGGAGGATTCTTCTTTCTTCCACTCCCTCACCTAACATAAGACTAATCATTTTTTGGCTTTCGCCCCTGCCTGATTTTGCTTAGCAATAGTCAATTGCAGTGTTTGCAGTTAGATGTAGAGCAGACTTTTCAAAATGGGGGTTGAATCTCTTTTGGTAATCTAATAATTGCAGTGAGCAGGCTGAGCAGGTCTTCCTGGCCTACAGAAAGGACTGAACATGCCACCTTTTCATTCCACTCCTAACTCTTCACTCAACAGCTTCTTCATTTGCTTAGTTCAGTGCTGGATCCACCCTGCACATGAAAGGCTCGGCAAGCCACCATGCAAACTAGCAGAGGTTTGCGCCGAAGCCTTACAGTGCAGGCAGAGCTGCAGCTAACATGGTTTTGGGCAGCCCCTTAAAACCAACCTCTCCAACTTTCCATGAAGAGTAGTGACCCTTCCTCTGCTACTCCACACTCTGCCATAGTTAAAATGTAAGCAATTTTCATCCATTCCAGCCTCACCCCATTCTGCATGGATATATGTGAAACATATACACAGTTCAAGGCACAAGACTCTGAAAATCAGGGGGTTTTGGTTTTGGAGTTGGTGGGCACATACACACTTAGTCTGGAACACCATAAACGCAATTGCCCTGAAATTGCCTAGTACGCATTCACGTCCGAGTGATGCTCCCACTGCTTTTTGCTGCCGCTTAAAGCACTGTATTGCAGGTGTGGAGCTGTTACTGGACCATCAACTCTGCACACCTCCTTTGGAGGATGAGAGCAGGGTAGGTCTACCAGAGCTGAGTTTCAAGCTGCTGCAGGTAGATTTATACCATCAAAGTGGTTCTGGTATCTTTACATTATACTGTAGTCACTCTAATTTAGGAAGCAAAAAGATAGACTGGAGACTGATGTTTTATGAAAGTTGAGATTCTCCCCCTCTGCATGATAAGCTCTCCCACATCAGAGAAAGTCCAACAGCCGTGGGCTTCCTATGCAGCTCTGGCTCCTAAATGGCAAGGCTGCAAACAAACTCTAAATTAGGCAATGACTTCAGGTAAATGTAGAATTACCACACATTTGTCAAGCAGCCAATTCAAAGCAGCAAGAGCTGAGGAGGAGGCTGAAAGCTTGATGGCTTTGCTGGCTTGATTGGCTGCCATGATGCCCAGGATGACCAATGACACTTTCTTGGGCAGCAGCCATCTCCTGCAGGGCCCACGCCCTGATCAGAGGCTGCTCTCCCTCAGAACAGCTGGCTTCTGCAGCGGGTTCACTGCCTTGACGTTCGCTTCTTCCCTACTCCTGAAACAGGTCCTACTTGTATGGGGGCTTGGTGTGTCTCTGGTATTTGTAATTACACATTTATTGAGCTTGTGCAATCCAAGCTCCAGCTCCAGGCCAAAAGTTCATTGCTAGAGGGGTTCAATAAAGAATTTCCTCCTGAGAATGCAGCATTACATCACTTGCCAAGTGTGTCAGGCGGTTTTCCAGCCTCCTCCTGGGTCACACCCATTTTGACTGCTCCCGTGGCTGGATCCTGCGCACGCGTGGCCGGTATCTTTATGTTCCATCAGGTTAACCACGTCGGCACCCTCTGGTCATCAGAAGACCGAGTAAGGCTGTTATGCAGCCCTTGCTGTCAGAGGCCTCAGGACCCCAGAACAGCTGAAACAAGGCAATGCATAAAGACGAAATTGGGCTTCCGAGCAGCAGCCAGCCAACTGTTGAATATTCTGTGTGTATATCTCTAAAACACTGGAGCATGCCTTGCAAATCCTGCCACACAGGCAGCCAGTGGTGACAATAATGATATCTTTTTCTGATGAGAATGCTTAATAATCTCAGGGACATATGGTTTATCATGTTACGGACAGTGCATACACTATAAAAAGTGATGGCTCCTGCCCCAAACAGCTCACAATCTCTCTTCAGTATAATACCATATTCCATTCATATTACTCTTGTAGCATCATGAAGAGCTGAATCTTTGATAGTGTATTACCATCTTGCACTTAAGGGAATACAATACTGGTCCTTCCATATGCCATGAAAGGATCATCATTAAAATGCCTGTCTCTTCACACACACATGCTTGAAGACTGTGAAGCTAGGAAAACGGTTCACCTCTAATGCTCTTATGAGATATTGCATCATGCTGCAATGCTGATTAACAGAATAATCCTAGTGCAGACAGATAAACTTTTGGTCTATTATGGGGTCTGACAGCATTACTGGGAGAAAACTAGGGGACTGAGGCTAATTTTGATATGAGTAAGAAGTTTATGTGGATATAAATCCTCTTTCTTAGCCTTTATACATCAGCTCCCTCAAGGATCTTACAGCATTTCACAAAGGTTAGTGAATTAAGCCTTACAACACCTTGCAATGCAATAAACTATTCTGCAGATGCGGAAGCTGAGGCAAGAAGTCAGAGGCTTTTCAGGGGGTCACACAGTGTGTGAAAGCTGAAGGCAAGAGCAGATACCTGCTGCTAGTCTATAAACCCCACTTGCTAAACACCAGCCTAAATTCCCTTCACCTCAAATGGAAACACAGGCGTATTGGCTGATTGTGAGAAGCACGTTACAGGAAGACACGGATTTTAGTAGAAAAGCCTGGAGTGGAAGGATTAACGTGATTTAATGGGTCATTTGGGGAAGAGAATTGCAAAACGTAAATACAATCCTATTCAATGAAACTCAACTAGCAAATAAACGGGGCACTAATTGTAGACCAATACTTATGCTACTGGAGATACAGCAGCGTATCTACTCATTTCCCCTGAAAACTACCTACCAGCTCAGTACCCCCTTGCCCCCCAACATCAGAGCATTTGGGCTCAAAAAGGAGCAAAGGATACGTAAATATGATTCAGGAGTATACAAACAGCATAGCTTGGCAAATCCCTTCCAAGCCCAGGGCTGCCAGAACCGGCATAACCTCCTCAGCTCCAAAGAGATGCAGAGCACTCAGCTCCCACCGGCTCGGGTGGAAAGTGCAGAGACTAAGAACCTCGCAGTATTTGGCTCTTTATCAAGGATTACTCTAACTTTGAGGCCCAGAATCAATGTAAGGGTCTTGTACTGTTCTGAAGTCCCCAGAGCCAAAAGCCCAGAATAACACAGGTTTTTTTCTTTCCCTGTGTCTCAAAGCCTGGAGCCAATATGATGTCGGGCCAGTGACATTTCTGAATGTTTTTCAAGCCCTACCAGAGGTTTTGAACTCAGCAGATCCCAGTGGCAGGCACGTATTTTCTCGAGATTTGAGACTGGCTTACAATGGCTAAGGCAGGCAGCAATACCTGCAGTGTTAGCCCGCTTAATACAGGGCATGTCAGCCATGTCAGGCACCCATCTGGTCTAAAGATGATCATTGAAATGTTCTGTCAATCTTCAAATCTAATCACTATGGCACAGCTGAGCTGGAGAACTCTCTGAAATCCAAAGTAACATTTTCAGGGACAGGCACATCCAAAGTCAGGAGAAACACACGGGCTAGAAGGAGCCTCCAAATACAAACTGCATTATTACTGACCAATAATTGTGCCAGACCACCTTAAATAGACACTGTGCCCATCTGCTCTTCCTCTCTCCTCCCCCACACCTCCTCCCTCAGGGTTGTAAACCATCCTGCAATATTTAAAGTAGCATTGTTCACCTCCCTTCGGAAGCCCCTGGACCATTTGAGTGGCTATATATTCTCTCTGTGCTGTTTGTTATTCCTGAGGACATGCACATAGCTGAACATACTAATAAAAATTTCATAAAAGAGGTTGCCAAAGGGGTGCGTATAAGGGGATTTGTAACCCCCCCCCCCAACACACACACACTCTCATTCACCATTAAGAAAGGGCTGCAGCAGGCAAAAAGCAAATGCCTCTGTACAACAAAAAGAAACAGCTCTGGTCTTGAATAGGACCAGGCAGTCTTAGGTAATAGAGCAAAGATGATCTGTATCATCCAGTGATCCAGTGATTCAATATAAGCAAACACAGAGGCGCGTTCCTTTGTGATCCCCAGCAAGTTAAGTGAAAGGCGAGAGGAATTAGCAAGAAAACGCCTGTATGAGGCACGCCAGTATAATATTGCTGTGTATGCTGGTCAGCATGCTGCCTACGTGTTCATCCACTAGCGAGCCTGCTTGCACCTTTACTGCGTGGAGATTAAAAGGATACGGGGTAATATTGTGACTGGAAATGTATTTATAGAGACCGCTTTGTTTTTCTTTTTTTAAAGCTTTAGTCCTGGATTGTCAGCTCTAGAGACTGACCTCTCCAGCCTGTGCCCTGCCCACCGCAGGCAACACGAGCAGCCCCTTTCAGCCACACGCTGCCGTCTGCCCTCCGAAGGGTCCCCCAGGGCCGGCCTCCTCTCAGCTCGGTATCTCCTGACGCTGTTAATGCTGGCCTGCTCTGGCCATAGCTTTTGTGATATGGAAGTCTGAGACCTTCAGGTTCGTTTCCTTGAAGGTGACCAACTGCACCGAGGTCTCTCTTCTTATTGCTAACTACTGTTGTTTGGGATTGCTGATTTTTACCCCAGAACGCTCCCTCTGCATCCTCGGACACAGCGGAGTAGCAGTGGGGCTGCTATTTGATGCTAAGGCTGTAACAAATTTGAAAAGGAGCTAAATAATTGTTTTAAGCACCGAGCAAAGCCATTAGCCTCACAACTGTCCTGTCTCAGCGCTAATCACAATTAGGTTTCACGTGACTGGAGACCTCTAGGAAAGTGAAGGTGCTAAAGAATGCTTTCTGGTGATCTCTCTGATAATTTTCCTTCTGCATCTTTCCCTTGGTGATCAATGCTCTGCTTAGATTTAACCCTCACCTTCAACAAGTTTGGGATTGCTAGCTGAGATTTTCTGTGTAGGAGATGGAGCTGTAAGCAGGGGAGAAATGTTCTGCTGAAGTTTCCAGCCAGGCCACTGGACCACTCCTTAGAAATGTTCAACCTGTTTTTTAGGGCTGTTTCAAAAGCTGAAGCTGTGACTACTTGCAGTGGTCTTAAAAATAACTTAAAACTATTTTTGCAACAATGCAAGGGTCTTGGCTCAGCCAAGTTCCACTTTCAGTATTTTGATGTCAATCTGAAACCCCTTTTGGAGATTCAAGTGGACAACAGTTTTCTTCCTCACTTGCTCCTTAAACTGGTTTTGTGCCGTATTCAGCAGACGCTGCGCTCCACCTCTGAGGGAGCTCTGTTTCAGTGCTGAAATCACACACATTTTATCTTACCTGTATCTCCGCCTCCTGGATGGAAAGCTCAATATAAATGTATGTCATTATAATCAAATACAACCAGAAAAGAAACAAAAAAACCACAAGATTTGCAAATGCATGTTTTGAATGTACTGAAAAGGTACCCTATTTATCAAATTGTAAATAAATGACCTAGTGAAGTCGTGGTCTTTGCTAAATCATACATTAGAAAATTATTGAAATGCAGGTTATTGCCCTCACAGCGAGTAACAGCCCAGTGGAATGGTTATGACAGAGCATTCAGTTACGCATTAAGGATATTTTTATTATAACACATATTTAGAGACTTCACGATCTGTCTTGTAAATACATATTAAGGAAATGTAAGCAGCCAATTTCAGTGTTTGGCCTTAAATATTTGCCAGTTTTATCTCAGCTAAATACACAGTTTCCACAGAAGGCAGAGCTTTGCTGGTAGTCACCACTATAGGAAACACGCAGGAAGCACAACAGTTATTTAACACAAGCAGCAAGCTTAAAGGAACCAATTGTCTTAACACTTACAAAAGAGGACTTATATACAAAAAGATGGATTGTCTAGCGACGTGGCCTACTCCACTCGCCGAAATACATTTATATTGATGTGGGCATTTGAGTGGGTTGGTGGTCAGACGTCTCCTAGCCTGTTAACCTCTGAAGGATGTCTTATGTAACATGAGGAAGCTATTTCTACTTAATTTTCCACCCAAGTCTCATGCATGATCTTTTGCTGTACCATAACAAGCATTAATAATTACTACACAGGCAAACAGATGTATACTGTGCGAAGTGCCTTGGCTAGAATTTTACTAATGTGCAAGAATAAATTCACTAAGAAGAACAAATTCTCTAGATTACAATCTATTTATGCTGAATATCCCATACCCACTCACCAGCCCAGCAAGCTCCACGTGTGTATATTTAAAGACAAAATGTACAGACGAACACTGTAATTTGCTTAACTGAACATCATGTCTATTTAATCCATTCTGAAGGTCAAATATATTTTAATGTTTCTGCAAACGCCTTTGGAACCAACTTAAACACCACAGTTAAATCGGGCAGAAAGCTTTCCTCAAAAATGCTCACAGCAGCGAGCCTGAACAATTAGCTACAGGCTTAGACCGATGCAGCTGGAGAAGGGGAGCTGGGGTGGCTGCGCGCTGCCAGACCCGCGCCGGCTCTAAGCAACATCGGCGCGGGTGACTGCACCGTCCTCCCGGCCACACACTACACAGCCGGTGACAAGGGGCAACAGCAGAAGACCCTGAGTAGGGCGCACCAAAAGGAGGAGCAAGAGCTGGGAAGAGAAGAAAGTGAACCAAGGAGGAAATTCGGCAACGCTCTCAACCCCAGAGAAGCTCATCTACAAAAAGCCTGCGACCCACCGTCAGTAACACCACACTGGTACTACGGCAAAGTATTAGCGCTCCCACCAATGAAGGGAGCCAAGAGCTGGGGCTAGAACTCAATTGTTCTTAGCAGATGCTGCCTTTGTGTGAAAGATATATATATAAAAATATATGCTTATCTCATGGTATACGTATATAAGAGTGTAGATGCATTGCTTCTTCAAATGAGCGCTCACGCAAGACACCTTTGCATGTCAGCAGGAGTTTATGCAGGATTTTCACATGAAATCTCTACCTTATTTTCACACGTCAGCTCGACAGCGTGTATGACCACCAGATTGTAGGCACATGTGCACATGCATGTGTACTTGCGAGATACTCTGGCAAGCAAGCAAGCTTTAGGAAAATGTTCTGTCAGACATTATGTTGACAGATGTAGATGCAAGGCCTCTTCCAACTTACAGGAACCACTCCAGACATCATCTTTCCATCCACAAAGCCAAAACCGGAGTGTTAAAAATTCAGCATTGACATCACATCCAATATTTTAATTGTTATCACTTGACCCTTTCGTCCATGGTTGTTCAAGGCAGCTTCTTTTTTATTAATGTCTCAGCACACTGTGTGACACAACTTGAGTGTGTCCTAATTTAATTTTAATTAGCGCCGACTTTTGCTTTCCTCACTAATGAAACAGTGCTCATTACGGAGTGTAATTGAAGACCCCTAGAGGGAGGGGTGCCTGGAGACCTCATTGTGTTGGTACTCGGCATCCTGCCCAATAAAATTCCCTTCTGAACGAAAGCAGTTTTATCATTAATTCATACTGCAGGGGGGCTAACTAGCTGCCAGCCGCTGAGCTCATACAACTCTTAGGAAGAGCCCAAAGCCTGTTTGTTTTCTCCAAAGAAACAATTCCAATTTTCTAATGACTAAAACACTTACGTCGTAAATCCTTCACTCTTGTTGTTAAAAGCATCTTTGAACATAGACTGCCATGCAAGTATGTCTCTTCATTAGAAGCAGACTACTCATGAACTTTTTTGTGTGTGCTTTTAATTGAGCTTGAATGATACAAATACTGAGTTGTGGTCGACTCCTTTGAAATAAAAAAAGAAGGAAATGTGCTCAGTTTACAAGTACTCTGAGATAGCCCAGGTAATTGCAGCAAGAAGAGCAGAGCAGCACGTGTTTAAGTGACCATCTTGGTGTGCACACGGGCTGCCACTGCTAAACCCCAAAAGAGGTCCCCATACCCAGGACATCCCCAGAGTCCAGCCTCTTCGCTTCACAGGTCTATAGTCACTGGAACCGCACAGACAAATTCACCAGACAACTGCACATACATTGCTTGTGACAGACCCAGAACTTTTTGAAATCCTTGTTTTGAAAGTTTCCCCTCACAGTTCCTGGGCAGAAGGCAGAGCAAAACCATCACTGAGTTCTCTCTGAATAATGCACAGGGATTTATTCAGAAATAGGTGTTACACTTTAAATTCACATCCTACTTCACTCTAGACTAAGTTTGGAGAACGTCAAGCTTCTGTGACAGAACAGCAAAACACAGCAAAACGGGGCCTCCAACTTTAACAGAGCTATCATTATATTAAATACTGAAAATCATAGAGTCCTTACGTCTGGTACCGACGACACTCTTGAATGTGGGCAGCCAATATCATACCTTGCGAGAGCTGAGGGTGCATATGCCAACAGACACAAATCAGCACAGGAAAGGGAAGTGAGTTTACATACAAAAGGAGGTTTTACCTAGCATGTACCAGGATTAGAGATGCTCATCCCTAAGTAATACTTGTGTGAAAAAGGCACCTGCTGCAAACAGGTTTGCTGCAAAATGCATGGCCTTTTTCCAGCACTGATAATAAGAAATTGCCAGTTGAGATTTCCCCCAAAACCAGCAGCAAGAAAGCATACATTTCACTTGTATCAGTTGGGATTCAAAGGTCTTTTCCTTCCATGGCTGTAAACAACACTGTAGCTTGTATTCTAACAAATATCTGAAGGATAAGACACCAGAATGACTTTGCATTGTCTCTTGGGATTTTGGTCCCTGTGAGCATAAAAAAAATCTGGGAGTCAAGTCCTGATGCTGCTGTTGTTAACGGCAAAATTACTTTTTTGGTTTCTGGCCCTACAATGCTTCTTCGAGCCAAAGTTTCCCAGTAAAGTTTGGTGCATCCATGCTGATCTGCGACTCTCCCCGCTATTTTACCCCCAAGCAACAATTGCAAATAAAGGTGAATTTTTCCAAATTTGTGTTGCCCAAGTTATATGCACAAGCATTCTCTAGGGTTGAGACATATAACTTATTTTTTACTGACAACCTGACCAGACTGTATAGAAAGCTCAAAATATGAAGGGAAGTGGCACATTTACACAAACCCAGTTCATATCCCTAACCTCAAGTTAATGACTCTTCATTAAACTTTCCTGAAATGGCCCTGTGTCAAGCAGAAGCAGCAAAGATGCACAGACTCTTGTGCATTCAAATGATTCCATTTCCAGCTTAGTTCGGGAGCTGAACCACAATTTAATTGCATCTCATAACAGAAAAATCTCTGTGTTCATGTGTCCGTTATAAGCTCAGGCTTTGGTGATAAGAAAGTTGGGGGGACCCAGGGAGGGGATTTTACCTACTGACTCACAGCACCCATCACCAGCAAAATACCATTAGTTAAACTCTGTCCCTTTAATAATGAAGTGTCTGATAGACAGAGCCACAGTGGTTCTGCTATTAATCTTGTCCTGACGCTGTTACATTAGAGCATGTAAACTATCTTTTCGCTCTACTCATTATGAAAACTGTGCAATTCAGATCCTCCCAGGAGTGTTCCAATTAGCCAAGCCTGCATCACCCTCAGCTTTCCATCAACTCACTGTGTTATGCTGCACTGGAAAAGCTAACCTCATACTGCAGGCATGCACAGAAGCAGCCTGGGGTAGCATATAGCTGCTGACTCTTTGGATACATTCTCTCTAAAGTTGCAGGTTTGGGTCTTATCAGAAATTTCTGAATCTATATAAGAAAAGCAAATCCGACAATAAAATATTTTTAAGTGGCTAAGAGACACACATGTCTCTCGATTGTAGCAGAACTGTGCCTATGAACTGGGGAAAAGGCAAAGGCTACGCATGACCTTAACCAGCTACTCTTACCCAGATAGCAAGATTTTGCATTGTCCAGTTACATGAATGATGAGACAATGACAGAATGACAGAAGCACCTGACAGTCCGAGTAACGCTCCCCGCCTTCCACGGCACTGTCAGCTGGCAAATGGTTATCTCAGTGTTTTGTGCCTCTACCAGATTTTGGCAGGAAGCGTAGCTCACTCCTGGGCTTCCCTAACTCACACTTCAAAGTACACCTACCCCAGCCCCAGTGTTTTACATGAACAAGTGAGTTCTAAGAAGTGATTAAACTTGCTGAAGTTTTGCTTTTTCCAGTTTAAAAGCAAATGATTTCTGCAATATTTTCATAATTGATTGCATTTAGGATGGCAAGCACAAACGTATTCCATCTCTCTTAGGTAAGGTGAAGTATGGGTTTTGTTTCACAAGTGAATTACACTTGCCATTGGAATCAAAGCCTGCTTCATCAGAGGATGGCTACAGTGGTCAGAAACATCTCTGTTAGGCCCTCACCTCTTGTTCTGCAGGCAGGGAAGACAAATGATGATGCCAATTCCCTAGCCCAAGGTCTGCCAGAGACTACTGCCCTTCCGATCTGCTAGCGTAACGACACCTACAGTTGTTCCCTAACTCAGTGCTGCTTGTTGAGGAGCTGGCAAGGGAAGGGCAGGGGCTCACTGATGCTTCATGTGGCTCAGCTACAGCTAGAACAGGACATGCAGACATAGCCTAAGTCTCTCTCAGCTCCCTGGCTGCGCTTGGCCATTGCCATCATTTGAGGCCTTCTGGGGGACGGCAGAAAGAAGTGTAGAATTTAAGATTTCATCCTTTAGAAGTTAGTTTCAAATCCTCCTGGGCACAGGAAGAAAAAATTACTCATGCAAAGCAATGTAGAGCTGTTGATCACAGAGCCTGCCGCTGCCTGGGCAGGGAGCATCCCCAGGCCTTCCAGCCACATGCTGACCGTGGAGCAGTGTGAATGTCAGGAACACGGACCATTTCAGTAGCACACACTGCAGCACGCCCGGGGAAGAGGGAAGGGTATTTGAGAGGAGGCACCACAGACATTACAGAATCTGCCTCTTTTGGTGCCTGTAATCCAGAAAGACAGGAAGAGTGTTTTGATTTTTTTTTCTTTTTTTTCTTTCTTTCTTTCTTTTTTTTTTTTTTTTTACAGTCCCCTAATCTAAGCAAGTTCTAATCCTGACACCACTTCACATATTGCAGTCATGCAGCTTTCCCAAATGGCTGGTGATAGAGCCTAGGTCTGAGATTTCAACAAAACATGTAGGCAATAGCTACTACTAGCGTTTTCTAAGCTCTCAGCTCTCCTCAGTTTGAAATGCAAACTATGCATATGTGCATTAGCAAAATGGCACATTCCCCCACGCCCGGAGTGAACCACCCCGGAGGTGACATTGGGCAGGGGTTACATGTGCAGGGAGCAGCCAGCTGATGCATGAATCCATTACTGTTATCAGCAATGCATTCAAATGACCTACTTTTTTAACATTGCCACAACAACATGACAGAAGAATTCAGTAAACTGCCAGCATGCAATTCTCTATCTAGAGTAATTGAATAAAAACCCATGCAGATACACAGCACACTAAGCCACTTCAGGTGCTACTAGATTTTTCCATGCAGAGCTATCAAAGAAAGGTGGAAGAGCCAGGAAAGATCTTTTTAATCTTCTGAGTGCTCTTTCCCAGCACTGACACAGCAGGGTCACTGCGAGCTGGTGCTGGAAATGGCAAATGCCACAGCTCCCAGCTTCTCACACAAGCTGAGGATGCAGAGTGACTCACTCAGCAGCACTTACGTGGCACAGGCAGCTTATCACTGTTCCCCCCTCTTTGCTGTGCATTGTACCTTTACGTTTCTATGAATTAACTTTCTGCATAAACAGCAACTATTTTGTTCTCAAGTCAGCACAGCCTGCTGCAAAACATACTACAGAGCTCCATTCTTATGGGGAGGTTTTATTGTTTGTCTTTATATTCGTTACCTACTGCTATTTGGGACTGAAAGCATGAAGTTGTTTTTCACCTGCAGAAATGCAGAAATGCTGGCACATACCTTTAGGCATATCTTAACACAACACCTATAATACAACTCTCAAATTTTAATGGAATCCATTTAAAAATATTAAATCATAACTTTTCATTATCTTAAAAGTAGAACAATTGAACTGAGTATAAAAGGATGATAGCAAAACAGCAGTCCTCTCACAAATGTGTTGCAAATGCAGTAGGAATATGCTGAAAAGACAACTGTAAATCTACACTGTTTAACAGAGAAAGGCTTAAGTATCAAAGTAACTCAACTGAAAAAACACATTGACTTCAACAAGGCTAAGTTTTCACTCCAGGTCTTACTGAGATCAGGTCTTGCACACATCTCACGCAGATGAGCCAGAGCCACAAACAATCCTGCGCATGAAGAAACGTGGCTCCTGCCCTCAGAGGGGCTGACCCAAAGCCCCTGTACAGCTCACCAAGGAATGGGCCTGGCACAGACACGGTACCTCCTGACTGAAGCCAAAAAAAGGGCATGAAAATACAAGAGGAGGAGCTGACTCAAAATCTGCTTATTCTAAACCCTATCATGCTGGGAAGTGTCTCCTCTGCTCTGCTCCTAGCATTTTAAGGACATGGGGAGGTTGGAAATCGTAATCAGCCTGTCCACTGCTCATCTGGGAGCCAGGGCAGGGATACGCAGACCGCAGCATTCTGCCCAAAGTGATGGTAAGAGCAATTCATCCACCTCCCACTCTCCCAAACACATCTGCTGTGAGCGGGAAAGGCTACTCCATAGCTGCAGGAATCTCAACAGCCAACAGGCTGGGACACCAATAAGCCAATAAACAGTAATCAGGAAAAAAAAATCAAAACAACTTCTTTAAAGAGGGGGGGGGAAAAAAGCCCAAAGCAAGCAATTCACACTTAGCACACAGCCAAACCCTGGGTCCTGATACACCCCTTGAAGGTGGTACAGCACATGAAGGTGTCTACGTGCTACTTGCATCAACAGGCACGTTTAATGTGGTAAAGCATGCACAAAAAACTTTTAAGGCAAGAAGAGCTAATAGCAGCAGGAGAAACCAAATGTTCAGCTCCAGCATAATAAACGTGAGCATCCAAACAGCCCGAGTGAAGACCCTCAGGCAGGTCTGTGCCCACATGCATTTTCACCGTCACACACACGCACCCCATCCCTCCCATTGACAGAAAACCTCTCTTCTCCATTTGTCCCGTGCTCTCTCTCATGCTTCTCGGGATTGCAAACATGGGTTGGCAAATGGCCACTTCAGGCCAGAACACCTCCCCACACTGTGACGGTTTACTGTTCAAAGGTGTTAAAATGTAACACGTGCAAGGAGGGGGTCAGCTCACAGGGGAGCACGGCACTCACTTGCAAAAGCGGGGGAAAACGGGGGTGGTGGGGAAGGGGCTTTCCAGTCCTGTATGCTGCAGTCACAGGCAAGAAGTGGGAGTGGTAGACCAGAGGAGACGGTAGGCTGGGGGAAGCTTGTCAGTCTGTCTAATTACGCACAGAATAGGTCACGTAGTAGCAGTACAATAACACCAACTTGCTCTGACTTGGTTATTTGAATGCAAGACCCCATGGCTATGACTGCAGTAGAAAAGCAGAACTTGCTAACTTGGCTGAAATCTGTTAATGGAAGTCACTGAGCTTAGAAACAGCCCTCCAAATCCGTCACCTATCAGCCATGAGAGCAGCTTTCTTCTATAACCACACAGACACAAAGCATCGAACCCCACAAACTACCTGCACCACAAGAAGCTTTTGTACGCAGCCTGCTCAGGTGCACACCCTCTGCAACACGCTGAGCTCATCAGAGATAACGCAGGCTCTGCGAAGGGCTTTCTCACCTGCCCCGGGACCAGCGAGTGCCACAATGGCTGAACTTGGCCAGCTGGTGCCCAGAGTGGCCCAGCCCCTGCAGCTGCCAGCCAGAGCCCAGAGCCCAGAGCCCGGCCCCTCCTCACGTGCTCGTGCCAGACCTCATCTCCTTCCCCAGCTCCCCAGGCTGCTCCTGCGGGGTCTCTTGCAGGGATGCTATGTTACTGATACTGGTGCTTTCAACGCATGCCATATTATATCTCCTGCATATAACGGGGCTGTTTTGTAGGCTGCCTGATACTGTATATGCTCCCCCAGACAGATGTTCATGGCTGTCTCTGAACAAAAGTTTGGGAGTCTGTCTTGACCATGCTGATCAGATCTGAATTAGCAGTCTAAGGTTGCAAGGCCAATACGAAGGGATTTTTCCACATGGTTTGTTAAAATTAGATCACAAGCAAAAAATGCAGCTTAGTCCTTCAAAAGCTGCAATTTGCTAAGCCCTGAGGCCTTTTTGGCAAGTTCTTCATATTTTCTCTCAAGAGTTATTCACCTCTCTGTGTTGCCAAAGTTCAAGACAAACCTCTGTTCCAGAGATCCCTTACTGTCAGTACGATCCGGGTAGCAAGACTGCAGTGTGCATGCTGGGCTGCTCACACAGCTCGGCTCTTCCTTTTGGGGCTGCTGCAACTGTCCAGGTCACGGGTGGGAGGACGACACGGTTCTCATGGTTTGATGGAGGCTGGGGAGAATAGGTGTCCAGAGTTCAATGTCCAAATGACACAAAGCTTGCTTGCTTCCAAGAGCACTTCCATTTCACCAAGCAATTCTTACTCGTCCTCTTCAATCACTGATGTTAATTCCAAATTCAGAAGCACTTTGTATTCTGCACAACAAGGTCCTCACTGTATCAGAAGAGAGATGTGCCCTTGTGCTTTCACCTACAATGTTTTCCATACAACCCCTTAATTCCTGTGATTCCAGGGCTTGTTTTATGGCAGGAACTTGGGTGTTTCCTACCTGTCTCATATCTTTCTGTGACCCTGGAAATACCAACACCTCAGAAAACTCTGGAAACTTAATTCTTTGCGGTACAATCATCATCCTTCAGAATACATGGTTTTCCTAGACTTTCGCTTCCCAGAAACACCACACACTTGCACAGTTGCATGCTGCTTCTCCCAAGGCTCTGTTGTGCATCCTCTGATTTTTGTATTACAGCCAAAGTTCATCAGGATTAACACAAAACTCATTAATTCTTGTATTATTATAAATAACTTTATGTCATCCTATGTGGGTTTTTCTTCTTTCCAAACTCTCATTTCAAAATGGGTCTTTTAAATCCAATTTCTACCTGTTACATTCCTAACTCCTCCTGCTTCTAGTATTGTCTCTAATGAATTTTGGTTGTCTTTGCACCAAATCCAGACAGAAATATGTTATTAAGTTTTAAGTTTTTATTAAGTTATTAAGTTTTTTAATTTAAGTACAGGCATTTCAGTACTTAAATTCTTTGTGTTCCCTTTTGCTTTCATGGTATCTGTCATCACTCTATCTATATGAAAAGGAGACTAAAATGGCCAGTTAATGTAATGGGGCTTGCTCTGGCAACAGAGAGCGTTGGAGATGACAGCAGCACAGGCCAAGAGACAGCCTTGGAGATGACACAAAACCAGTGATGCTGAGTCAGTAGTAGTTGTATCTTCCTATAGGTAAATTCCAGTACTACTTTTTTCTTAACAAATCAGGGCTTCCTCTTTCTATGAAATCATCACTGCACAAAAAGCAGTGGCAGAACAGCTGAGGGATTCCCTCTGGTTATGCCCCCTAACTTGCTAAATGTCTCTTAAAGCAAGGAGGGAGGAGATAAACTTATCCAGACCTTTAAGGCAGCACATTGGCCAAACGTGTAACATGCAATCCCAGGGCATATGCATGTACCCACCTAGCACACAGTGACATCCAGAGAATATGCACTTACTCCCTCCTCAACCTATTTTCCAAATGATGGAAGATTTAAAGTCTCTAATTTTTTCCTTTCACTTGATGAAGGATTTTTACTTCCTCAACCCCCCTGGGGGGGCAGAGTCACAGCAACAGCAGCAGGGCACTGTAAATCTTTGAAACTAATAATTATTAAACACATAAATCTATTTAATGCATAAAGCCCCCAAACACGCTGACTGGATAATATGCAAGAAAGAAAGAGAGAGAGTGAAAGAAAGAGGAAGAAAGAGAGAGAGAAAAAGAAAGAGGAAGAAGAAGAAAGAGAGAGAGGAAAATAAGAAACTATGCACTGTCAAGGAATCTGTTACATAGCAAAAGGGCCTTGCCATCTTTTGAAACATGAGGCTGGAACTGCATTTCAGCAAGAAGGCTTCATTTGCCAGGACAGTCATTGGGAAGGTCCCTGGGAAATCCTTGGGTTCCAGCTTTTCATTCCCTCATACCAGCAACTCAGCTGAGGTCCCTGAGTGGTACTGAGCTGTAACCCAGAGCAGGAGAACCAGAGCTTTTGAGTCCTTCTAATGACCACAACTGTCCCTCTGGGCCAAGCCCTGGCCGTCCCCCCTTTGGGCCTCTGAACAGAAGGCAAGAGAACTGCCATGCCCAAGGCAAGAGCCGAGACCGGACTTCTGGTTCTACCACAGCTTCCAGGCTGCAAGCTTGGATCAGACTGTTCTGGTGCTCGTCTCATGCCCTAGTAGCGCTCAGTGGACTCTGGCTGAAGGAAACCTCCTTTCTCAGCTTCACGGCACCCAATTTCCTCCATTCCTCCACACCCTTTAGGATCTCTGACAAAGCTGTGCAATTCTGAAAAGCACTAAACTGTACGCTCTCCTCAGGCTTGATCTTCACTTCCCCCTCACAAAACGACGACATGGGCACCGAGCATGAGATTTAGGACAGGTGGTTGTGAGATACAGTTTGCCTCCACAAATACTCTGTGGGAAAACGTGAAACAAGTGCAGCATCTTCCATCAGGAAGCAGCTTCTGTGCTGGGCACAGACTAATGCTCTGGTATACGCCGTGGTAACGCAGCCAAAGAAGCAGCGCGCTGCAGCAGCCATGGGAGGATTAAACTCTCTTTCACCGCAGACTTGAGGCAAGGAGAAAGGGTGATGGGGCTTTACAGGTGGCATCTTCCCATTACGGTTCTCCTTTTCAGTCCTGGCAGCTCCTGCAAGCCCACTGATTTTGCGTATTAGTAACTACAGTAGCCTTTTGCAAGAGAAGGCTGTCGTGGCATTTGTAACTCATCTGTCTTATCTGGCATTTATCTGGTCTGCAGCAGGGAGCAACAGATCTGAGCAAGCAAATTCCCCTTGCGGTGGTCAAAATGGAGCCTCGTGTGACGCAGCAACTGTTTTCTATACCAGAAAGTTTGGAGGGTGGCATCTCTGCAGACCTCCTCCTCTCCCCTCCCCTCCCCAAAACAAAGGGCAAAGCACAAGCACCCGCCCCCGGGAGGGACCTTCCTGTTGACTTCGACAGGAGCAGATAGAGCTGCAAGACTCTAGCTGGAGACAGAAAAAAAGACAGACCCTCATACGAGCTGACTGTATGTGAAAGCTATGGGCCTGTCCTGTCTGTGACTTACATACCTTGTCTTAAAAAAATTAAGGTGTGATCACTCTTTGTGCTTATTCTCAGTTACAACTAAGGTACTGCTAAATTCTGGTCAATGTGACAATCTGTGACAATCATACTTGCAAAGACAACAGATCCCATCACAAATTTAGTTCTCTCTATAAATAAATTCATACCCACCCCATCCAGGTGCCATGTACACAAGTTCAGAGCCAAGTCTACTGCTAAATAGAATTTGCTTTAAAAAAACAAAAATAAAAACTAAACCTCTTTGTTTTATATGAAAAAATCTGGTGTCTTCTCAGAATAAACACATTGAATTTGGGGTTTATTTGGTAGAAATTGTTAGTGAATTTATGAACACATTTTACTATTTGGCTTATGAAGAAAAATTAAACTCTGGGTCCATCACGAAATTTGACACCTTTCTCAATCATCAACTTCTTCCAAATGATCATAGCTAACTGCATATTAAAAAAGCTAATGTGTCTTAAAATCAGTTTAATTCATGACCACACACACTATGACATCTCTATCAATGACAAATTTGTATCTCAGCAAAAAAGATTTAGGAACTTTTGCGTGGTTTTCCATTCCTTACTTTGTTTGAATTCCTGAAAGCTTTACCTCAATTCTGAATTCCTCGAGCATGCAGTGCCCACTTCTGGAATGATACATGTAACATATCCCTGTAATGTTTTTACCCTGAAATTACTGATATATATTCTCAATTTTAACTCCATTTTAGCATAGGCTTTTCCTGTGAATATGATTCTGGATGTAGATCCAAATTTTGCATCCGAGGAATGTCTTTCGCTATTTCCAATACAGAGAAATATCAAGACTACAAGACGCCTTGAGCAGGACTGCACTTACATGAATGCTAACCGTGGCACTTCGGTAAATCTTAAAAAAGGCAGCACAGGAATGTGACAGCAAGGTTTAGGATGTCAGAATTCAAATAAATTTGATGAGAAATTTGAGCAGAAGATTGCAAAAGGTGATCTTCAGTGGTCCCTTCCAACCCAAACCATTCTACAATTTATGACAGTAACTTAAAGTTTGGCCACTAGAGAATTTGTTACAGTCTACTTATTCATTTCTCTGCCTTTCACTCTGCTCCGATCAGGCTTCTCATCTCAGCAGAATGGAAACCAACAAAATCTTCCTCGTTGCCCTGAATCTCTCCACTGGAGACGTTCAGAATGGTCAGAAGCTGGCGCTCCTCCTGCCTCTAATGGAAACATGCTGACTGCAGCTGCCTGCACTTTGAACAGGCAGATCAAACACTCTGAGTGACAGACTCAGAAAATGAAACTGAATCATCTCCATATTCTGTTGTAGGATTTTTTCCCCGAGAAAATATGAAAGTGAGATGTGGTCGACAGGTCCAAGGAGACTGAATTTAATCTTCTTTTGAAGTTGTTTGTTGAAGGCAAGAATAAATGTGAAAGGGATTTTTGGACAGATCTCCCTTTATTTTGCAAGCTAATGGAATTTGCTGAAACAAGACCACCAGCTGTTTTGCTTATAATATTTTGCATTGGGATCCAATACATTCATTTCCTTCTAATAGCTACTGACTCCTTTCCATACTAAAGATGGGCCTCGTCCAGCACTCCAGATCCAAACATCCCTTAGCCCTAATGGTATTCAAAATTGGAAGCCACATTTTTCAATATGGTAAGTATGACAAATCAAACAAAAACCTCAAACTGATGACTTGCATCTTCGGAGAGTATGCAACTGATACCTTGATTAGAGTTCTGTGACCTGAAATCTTGAAAAATGTATCATGAACTTCTTGTGTAGAAATGGGCAAAATAAAGATATCTGATAAAAACTTAAGCATTTTTAATGTCTATTTTTGAGCAAACATTTCTCAGAAGTCTGAAAAAGTTCAGATTCTTCTTTCTAAACTACCCATTACTTACAGGCTAGTTTCCTGAGAAAACAAAACTTACACAGTTCTGCTCTATGTGTGAATATATGTTTGTCCATTAATAATTTTGTTATTTATTAATAATATTTCTACAACAGCATGTATTTCATATTGTTTATTAGTTATAGGTCATTGGCCAATTTCAACTAGATTTGACAGAGACAGACATCTCAAAGATATTCAAATCCTAAAAGTCCTGTGAAAAACAGGCAGCTGGATATAGGAGAGAGCTGTAAGGGACTATGTGCTGGACCTCATTCTTACTAGCTCAATCACAATACATGAATCTACAAGAAAGTTGTTTTTGCTTATCCTGCTACGCACAGAATTACTCCTTTTGCATCTCTGTGCACAGCTCTCTTTCTGATCAAGTCAAGACTGTCCATGAAGATACTTAGAACTGATGGGACTGCCAGTCTACTCGTTGTTGAGCCAGAACTCAAGCTAAGCTAAGTTCTTACGCAAACTTAGCTTACTTAATTGAACTCTTGCTGTCCATCCTCTCCTATTAATGATCCCAGAAGAGCACAGTGAGAATGATGAGAGCGTAAGTAGACCTGTTTTACAAGCAAAAATTACAGGAATTGAGGTTGTTCAGTTTAGACTCTTGAGGAATAAAAAAGTCCTATGGGGAAATATGACAGAAGTCTTCAAACACAGAAATGGATACGGCAGAGGAAGGAGGCAATCTATTCTCCAAGTCCATGGTGGAAATAATAAGAATAAACTGAAACAAGGAAGGTCCAGGTAAGACACCAAGAAGCCATTTCTTATGGTAAGGAAAAATGAAGCACTAGAACTAGACCACCTGGGAGGCTGCAGAAGCTCTGTCACTGGAGATCTCTAAGAACAAGCTGGACATCGCCCAGGAGTGGCACAGGGAGAGCAGAGCCTGCCCCGAGTCAGCACAGCTCTGACTGTCTCAAGATCCCTTCCAGCTCTATTTGGCTATGCTTGTGTGAGTGGATTGGGAAAAGGCAAGAAAGGGCAGAAAGAAGGAAATGGAATAGGAAAGGCATTTGGAGAAGGGGAAACTGGTGGACGGCTAGAAATCCTGCATAATAAATGCGGCTAGGCATCATTTGTTCACTGCTGGCGAGACAAACAAACAAGAGTTTTCTATTACACCTCCTGCAACCACCACTACCAGCCAGCGAGCCTATTCCACTGCTGGGACATGGCATGCAGAGCAAGTGCAACAGCCAATTCAGAAGACAATCCACCCTCCTGTTTCTTGTCATCCCCCTGGTTTTGTGCCAAAAGCCTCCAAGGTTCATCTGTCTGTACAGCACAAGGATACTTTGAGAACCTCTGTCATCCTTTATCTGGCACATGTCAGTGTGTCCCAGCGTCACCCTTCCCAGACTCAGAGCTGGTCTCCCAGGAGGCTGTGAGCAAACCAAACCCCATGGAGAGTGTGATCAGAGCCTCCAGCTGTAACACAGAGGGAGAAAGCGGAGACACCGCTCGGGACCAACAAAACCTGGGCTCCGGTTCCAGTGCTACCACACCTCCGTCACGCCACCGTGGCGTAATCAGGTAACCACTCTGCACTCCAGCCTCCCTGTCCGTACCACAGGCATAATATCTCCTGGTTTGAGGAGGCGAGGAGAGCTTGAACTCACAAACGTCTGGAGACGTCCCCGGGCTTCTCAGAGTGAGTGGGCTCTGTAAATGCTCGAGGAGCAATTTTTGCAAATCAACATGCTGCCACCTAATGGCAAGAGAGGACAAGCATCAGTCGGGTGACGGGCTGACTGTCATTCCCAGCACTTGCAGGGGCCTGAGTTTTCTTTGAGGCTTAGAGATGTCTCGGATTTGGCCTAACCTTACTTTGTGGGACATCCCATTCACTCTCCTCCCACTGCTGCATTTTCTAGCGGGCACACAGATCCCTGAATACTGTCCTCCCCACACTGTTATTTACTATTCACATAGTAAGTCACTGTTATTACCTCCAGCTCTGTCCCTTCCGTGCATCCTAGTCAGTAAAACTTCCCCTGCCATGTCACAAACACATTAAATATCCATCCGTATGATCCACGCATGATCGATCTCCCCATCCCACATTACAGTCATGATTAACCTTCTCCCACTACGTCACATATTCAATACACCTCCTTTACCTCCTTCACTCCAACAAAATGAATCTCCTTAGTATTGTCAATAATAATTTTCTTTATATCCTGCATAACAACATGAGGCAACCTGACAGAGCACTCAGGCAATAATTCAATCTTAGCTTCCCACTGACGTTCATTAAACTGAATATAACTTCACCAGAGCTGCCACTGAATTATACCCTCATATCCCTCTGGGGATTGTATATTATTCCCTGGGGAATAGCAGTAATGCAGCTGAAGACAGAATAATTCGTTTTAAAAACCCCAGGATTGTATCTGATAGCGCATTATTTCTTCATCTCGTTACTCATTTTGCATATTAGTAATTAACAGAGGTTATTTCCTCCATTCCCCCCTCCCTTTTTGTTTCATTTCACCTCTGATAACATTATTCCATGAGAGATAAGATGCTGTAAGATTTTAATACTGGAAGCCACCTACAGCTGAAACGACAGAGATCTTCACTAGAGGCAGGCAACCCCTAGGAAATTCACATTCTGTTTGGCAAAAACCAAAAATCACTCCTCACCACTCCTCTCTGTATTTTGCCATCTGTCCCTTTCCCTAGGGAACAAGCCTCCTCCGGACCTACTGTGCAGCTGGGGTGTGCGGGTCACACGATCACCACGCTAACGTTGTGGCACTGTACTGCTGCAGCCCTTGGCCTGAACTTCTCTTGCTCGCTTTTGAAGAGAGTCTTACGATTCACCAATTGTAATGATGAACACAAGATTTTCCTGAGTCCAGAGTAATTTCTTGTGAGGACTTTGGAAGCTGTCACGCAACACTGCTGTGCAGGGCATGGTAAGAGTTTGCTACGTGCCGTAGAAGCTGGGAAGAGGAAGAGGCCCTACCTGTATGTGATTGAAATAAATCAAAGTAATGCAACTGAGGATGTGTTTCCGCCTGGCGCTGTTTCCTCCACTCTCTCTGGTCTTTGGGGAATTTCCTTCAGCCAGCTCATATGACCCTGTTTCCTACAACAATGGGACTATTTTGCTTCCAGCAAGATGGCCACTGGTCACAAAGCAACTGCGAATCCCTCCCCGAAAGGTTGCCTCAGCCCCAGTCACAGCCCTGTTTCCCAGGCTTCCCTAAGCAAATGGAGCTGAAGAGCAGGCCCCTTCTATTTCCATGAGCTGTTTGTTCCTGCGGTGTTTGGGGACAGAGCCCAAACATCCCCCCCACGTCACTCTCCCACTCCGGCACACGTTGCCTGCTGTTAAACCTTATCCTGCTGAATACCATGTGTTTGATATTAATTACATGTCCGAGCCCCATGAAAGTCATTGAAATTTAATGAGATGCAGGGATGGAACCACTGAGCCAATGGCATTCATTAAGGGTTGCCATGGAGATCAGTTTGCCAGGCTTGACCCACATTAAGTGCCACTGGTCACCTCCCAAATAGACAAAAACATGAAATTTAAAAAAAAATTGAGCCAATTCCTGAGGGGTCTGAGCACTATGGGCTCTCACCGCCTTCAGTCAGCGCAGCTGATGCTCGGCAGAGTTCAGAGCGTGGCCCATGGGTCTGCCAGGGAACGTGGCTTTAAAAGAAATTGGGAGATGCTCCTGAGGTGCATTTGCAGAAAGGAGAGAAAAACAGCAACTCGCTGCCAGTGAGCTCTTCTCGCTCCCCTTCCACCCCTTACAATCAGTGCAGCTGAACAGGGCTGTCACTGGTACCACATTTTGTGTTCTGCTTCCAAAATGATGCTGTTTCTAGTGAATATTTGTACTGCAACTCTGAGGCCAAGAGAGTGAGAGACAGGGAAGAAAGAAAGGAGGTTGTAACTGAGCCTGGAAATATTCAGATGGAGAAACTGGAAAGTACATCGCTTCGATCAGAACCAAGGATGGCCGGCAACATAGGCCCTGCACAGGAGCTTGGGAAAGCGGACGTTACTTCCTGGCTCAGCCACGTAGTCTCTATGCAGCCTTGGCCAAATCCTTTGCTGGCCCCCGTTCCCCATCTGTGCAAAATCAGGGTGGTAACACGTCCTTCTTCCTTACCACTGCCTACCGGGATAGAAACCAAATGAAAGTAGAAGTGTCCTGCCCATGTGCTTTCCTAGTGCCTAGTGAAAGGGAGTCCTGACCTCGGAGAGGTCTTTGTAGTCTCTCAAGATAAATAATAATAATAAAAGAGAATTAATTAACCAGTCTGTCTACTTTCCACTCCATGAGTAATCTGTAAGAACCAGACTAAGATGGAGCTGCAGGAGTGGCTGGGTGGTGGGGGAGTGGGAGGGAAGGCACCAGAGGGCTGGCTGCCTGGTCACACGCGACCCCCCCAGCTCCGAGTACCCGGCCGCGTCTGTCTCCGGCAGGTAAACCTGGGGCCGCTACTGAACAGCCCCTCACACAGAGCTTGCTGCAGGCGATGCTGCTTGTCAGCAGCGGAGCTGCCTCTGGGCTCTCAGCGACCGCCTATCGTTTCATTTTTCTGTTTTAGTCCAAGCACTTATGTACAAGCAAACAGAATTATCAAATCCCAAGTTCTAGGAAAGAACCTGCAAGAACGCGATAGTTTAAGCCAGGTTTGAATGAAATGAAAAATGCCCTCATCACAAAGGGGAAAAATCAAAGTGACAGCACATAAGGTGACCAACCCCTAAGCACAAGGGCCATCCTTTGGAGCACAACCCAGAAAAATAGAGAGAAATTGCAACAAACTTATCTGAGTACATCTGGTTCACCTAACCCATCTGCAGCCCTGGGAAAGGAACCCCATTGCCAAAAATGGCTGAAACCTTATCCTTACAGCCTACGGGGGTTCAGATAATTATATCTGACATGAAAACTTGTAGCACATTCAAAAAAACTGGAGGGGGAGGAAAAGGTCAACTGTATAAAGATGCAATCACTGTAGAGGGGGCCAAGTTACAGCATGGTGAGCTGTTTCAGCAGCCAAGAGAAACAAGGCACAATTAGGGTTACATTGCTTACCCTTTGGAGATCCCATATGTGGGTGCAGGAACCTTAAAAAAGGGCCAAGTTATCGGGACTTGCTGCTTATTTAACTTGGCCCATTCCAAGGCTCAGCCTGTTCCGACTCCATCCCATTTCTGCAGAAAACATCCCATTTCCAATACTTTTGTGCTTGCCAAGTGCTTTCTGATCACATATCTCTCTTCTCTTTGTTGTTTTCATTAGAATGAGAAAAGTGCTGAGAAAGGAAAGAGAATCTGAACTCAGGGCCTCCTACACCAAAGTCAGCAAACCTTATCCCTCCGTGCCAGCCAGCCTAGGGTCTTTGGTCAAAAATGAAAGCACAGGAATTTCCAGCATGTTTAATTACCAACTGCAGGGAGCCTGGTGCAGCCCTACAAACGGAATAACAACATATTGAAACTGGCAAAGGAAAATCAACTCAAAACATTTTGTGGAAGGGCCACAGCGTTGAAGCCCACTTCTGGAAGGCTGCAGAATTTCACGGGAACGCGAGGTCAGCAAGCAGAGCCTGGCTCCTGCGGGGCAGCCCGGCCCGCGCCTCAGAACCAGCATCCCCAGTCTTTGCAGAAGTTCACAGCTGAACGTAGTGTTTTTGCACAGTTAGCACACTGGAAGGGGCTTGCGTGCAGTATAAGGTTAATATGGAACACTTTCATAGCTCTGCCCTGTTCTAAGAACGTTACAAACACAGTTAGAAACTCTAGTTATGTATCTATATAGTTGATATCATCATGGCATCTGAGCTCCTTCTTGCTGTCTTAATATTACCAACACTAACACTGACACAGACAGGAGGCTGATTCCACCTCCTGCTTTAACCTCCATACGCCACTCCGCAAATGCATAGGAACCATTTCTGCAAACCTTTGAAGTTTCTTCATCAGCATGTGAAACCATACGTGGTTGCATGACGCTGGGAGGACCATAGTGACAACCGTTTGGGGGCACAGGTCACACAGCAGGAGGGAGTCAACAGTGATACAATGCAAATGCGTAAGCTATATCCTAGCTGCAGGGGAGCAGAGGAAAGAATCGGTGGTGCGAATCTTTTGCTCAGTGTATCAGATTTGACTAGTCTGTTAATGTCCTGCACCTAGCACTGGGACGAGATTTCCTAGTTACAGGCACGCAGTAAGTCCAATGTGAGCTGCCCCACCCCAACAACTGCTTTAGCAACACCCTACAGTGGGATCCAGGAGAATATGTAACACAGGTGTTATTACGGCATTTTGGTAACTTGAATCCACCAAATCACTCAAGTGCTGATAGCTCTCCAATGTCTTCACACACAACAAGACAGGCAAATCCACTGGAAAAGAATGTAGGAGTGGCTCATCTCACTGCAGAGCAGAGCCCCTGGGTGTGAATCCAGAAGTCCTCACGGCATGGATGGGTGCTGGCAGCAGCACACTTAGCAACGCCGCAAACCTGCAGCTGAGCCGCCTAGAGCAGGCCAGTGAGGATGCCCAGAACAAAGCACCATCAATTCTGCCGCAAAAACACAGCGTAGAGACAGGCTGATTCCTACGGAGCAGCGTATGCAGAAGCACCCCACGAACGCGCTGGCCCAGCCGCAGCCACGGCAGCGCTCTGCAGGACAGCCCGGCCCCCTCTGCCGGCGGTCAGTTTGTAAGCGCCTGCAAAGACCACTGCTGGAGCTGGAGCCCCAGACCACCACCACTGTTTGATTTTCTGTGTAGGGCTCCAAATAATTAAAACAGGGTGTTTTTCACAGCCTGTGAACATGTGTTGCTTTAACAAGTAGAGGCTTTCACTGTGACTCGAGAGCAAAATTCCCATCCCCTGTGCACAAATGCAACCGCATGGAAAACAAACAGGAGTTTGCTCTCAGCAAAGCATAGGTAGTAAAGACAGACAAACTAGAGGGAGCTCGTGGCGCTCTTGGGTTGGAAAGTGTGATCAAGGCACTGGCTGCCAATCTCTGTGATAAGCTCTGAGAGGCCTCAGCTGGAGCACAGTTCTGAGCCAGACACGCACACCCAGACTCCTCCCTCCCAGCACGTCTCCCAGCGCTGCAGGTGCATTTGGACAGGCTGCCCAGTGGCAGCACAGGGCCAAACGCTCTCCGCTTTCCCTGGCTCTGGGGCACCCACCCACCCAGCCTCCTACAGCTCATCAGGATGAAAGTGCTCGTGAGCTTTTAACTGCAGTGCCAGGTTCAGGTGGCTCCTGTTACACCAGGCACTGACCACTGACCCAGGAGGAGGAAAGCAGAGACAGAGCAGCTGGAGAGGTCTGAGCCAGAGAGCACTATAAAATGAGCCAGCCCAGGCTGCTAGTAGCACCAGCATCTGCACTCTCCCTCCCTCCTGCCACACATTCCCCCTCCATCTCTGCCAAAAAAGGCTGACTTCTTCCAATTGTGAGGAGCGTCAACTGCCATATGGGCTTGTGGCTAGAAGACTGGGGGATACCCAATATGGCAGACTGGAGAAGGTGGAGAGAGAGCCAAGCAGGCAGTAGAAAACACACCCTCCCCACCTCCATGCTGCTTCTGCCAGATACTTAGGAACGCTGCCCAAACTACCTCTGCCCAGCTTCATTAGACAGAGATGTACCCTACTGTCAGCTCTCCCTGCCCCAAGCCAGAGAGGCATTTCTGTCCAGCCACACTTGCCTCCCCTGCCCAGCACTCCCCAGCGGCAGGAGCGCAGGGACCGGACGCAGCCAGAGCAACCACAACAGAGGCACCCCGAGGAGGAACTCGCCCGTGCAGCCTCTCTTCCCATCTCCATTCATCACTGTCAAGCTGCAATAATTGAACATTTACATCCCCGATTCACACAGCCAGCCCCCCAAACTCCCCACAAATTAACAGTCCACCTTTATTTACACATCAGCACGCCTGCTAGAAATCTGCTTGTGTTGAAGGCTGCCGGGGGTGGGGGGGGGAAGCAGAAGAGTGTGATGTTTCTGTCCTCCTGGTACCTGATAAGAAGTTCTGCCCCTGAGGCTGCCAGCAATACTGGGCTTCCTGCTTCATGTCCCCCATCCCATCCCACAGGGTAATGCAGCCAAGCGGTGGTACTGCTGTTGTGAGTTTGTTCTGTTTGTTTGCGTTATTAACACCTCTAACTCCATCCTCTGCGAGTCTTGGAGGCGTCTCCATTTAGTATGCAGGCCTGGTTGGCCAGTTGCCATAGCAATCCATTGGAGTCCTCATAATACTGCAGGAAGCAAGATCAAAAAGACAGGATTGTAGTAAGGGGGGGGGGGGGAAGAGGAAGAAAAGGCATCTCTCCCACTCCTCTCCTGCCCCACTGCACACTCTGGCACTTTGCAAGATCACAACTTTCTGGGACTGGCATGGAAGAAGAACACAGCTTTAACAGCCACCTGCTAAAAAACTAGATACTAGAAGAAAATAGGCATCACTCATTTACGACCAGGGCAGCACAGCGCGCTCAGAGCTTCCATTTCCTTAAATACTTTATACATCACTTTTGATTTTGCTAAATTATGCACTACTCACCCAGAGGCAGGGTTTTACCCTTATCCGTATGGAGATACAACTCCCTTTGCACCAAGGACAGCTAATAATGCCTACGCAGCATGTTTGTACACGCTGCCCACCTCCACTCCAAAAGGGAGCCACTCACCCGCTAGAATTTGCCCAGGCTGATGCTGGCCCTCAGTGAGTGGTGGCCAAACCAAATAATCTCCTCTCTCTATTTTGTAATAGCAATCCCATTTGCTGTTTTTTCCGGCATGCACTTGGGAGGCCTGTTTGAATCAAGCCTGTACTGTTGTTCAAACAAGAACTAGCCCAGATTTTAGGCAGTGGCCTCCAAACTGACCCACAGTCAGATGACTATCATGTACAGCTAAGCCCCAGACAAACAGGCCTTCGCCATAAAGCGGTTATGCAGAGGAACACAGCCAGCAAACACCAAAACATCCTGCTTGACATCAGGTCCGAAACAAAGATCAGAGCGCCTGGCCTGGAGGATACCGCAATCGACGCTTACGTCACCGCAGAAGCAACGCCAGTGCCGTTCGGTGTCCGCTCTGGCACACGGCTGCTAACCAGGCATGTGCTGTGGATTTGGGAGGTTATGAGGGCAGTGATGGATCACTACTACAGCCAGCCCATGAACTTCAGAGAGTAAAACTCCCATTTATTGTTCACATTTTGTTGGGGCAGAAAGTTGGAAGAATAAGTTCTTCCTTGCCTCCTTTTTTAAGCTAAATGTAATAAGCTAACAAGGCCAGGATATTCTTTGACCCAGCCCCAGTTAACTCCATCATACTTTCATTACAGAAAAACTTTAACGATAGAAAATGTGTTTTCAGAGCTGTGTGGTTTTCAGGTTCAAGATACATTTGTAAGCCCCGTCACACTGCTTGGTAAGAGACACGGCGGTAGGCCTACACTTTCAGAAGGATGTGTTAGACCTGGATGCCCACTGTGTGATGCTGCCAATTTCCACTGAGCACCTTAAAGCTCCTCAGGGGCTCCGGGGAGCTGCAGAGACCTAGCACCTCAGAGAGCTGGGTGTATCAATGTAGCACCCAAAATCTGTAGCCTCTTACAAAAACAGTGACCTCAGCGAGCAGAGTTTTGTTCTGCAGGAACAGAAGGTGTTTAATAGTGTCTGGGAAACCTACACTGAAAGTCAGAGCACTTTAGCCAACCACAACTGCCCCAGCAAAGGGTTTTACTTAACCAAAATATAGTCGCTTAATTGGAACGGTGCCTTATGGGAAGTGGGACCTGGACCCATCCTGCCCAGGAGAACAGGCATAAAAGGACCCCTGAATGCTCCAGCACCCTCTAAGTTGAAGCCACCTTTGTGAAGTGTTTTTTCTCTGCTCTGAAGCCAAAAGAAGAGATTCTGCCTTCCTTCACTGACTCATCTGTCCAAATCTATTTTAGCTGCTGAGAGCAGTGCTGAGTTATGAACTGCTAAAGGGAGACAAGCACAGAATCCATCTGAGTGCATGCGTATATTATTTAAAGAGTGTGAGTGTTATAAACAAGGCACAACTCTTTTGTCTGGAAAGGTACATCAGGGAGAGAAGAATACATCCAAAGCTACCTGAAGAACAGACCCGGGCTCACCACCAACACCCAGCTCTTATCCCTGCCTTCCTCTTCCCAGAGCCTTCACCCATGTCTTCCTTCACCCACCTTTCTCCTCCACTTTGGACATTTTGATTTCCCTGTAAAAATATTAAAAGAAGAAAATACATAGTTTTTTTATTTCACAGTGTATGAGCAGCTGCAGAAAGCAAGTGGATGAAGACTCCATCCCCACTGGGGAGCACACGGCTAACGGGTAGATTTAAATTATATGAAGCACACTGCTCTCTCGTAAGCCCTGCTTGGCATATTAAACTGGTGTCTTACATTTCCTTCCATTGCCAGAAATATTCATCTCCCACATCATAAAGACCCATCCATGAATAATAATATTAATAATTAAGTGCCTGACTCTAGGGCTATACTTTGAGCATCATAACACTCTAATCATTTGCTTATCCCATGATAATTACACTCCTCCATCCTATTTCTATGCCGTGCCTTATTGGTTAACCATTTATTTGCTAGAGACTGTTTCTCAAGACTCCACCCAAGTTTTCAGACCCCTAAGTGTCACCTTCTTAGCAAACTCATGAGGAATGTGCTCCAGATTCAAAATGCCCTCTTTTAAAAATTAAAGCTAGTTGTGCAACCATGAGAAGCAGAAAAAAGAAATCTAATCACTTCTATTATTATTTTAACAGTAGCATAGAAACAGCACTTTATCAGTCATTCTTGCCAGGCTGTCAGAGAGAGGTGGATCAGCTATACAGGGTAGCATGACTGTCCCAACAATTTCTGTTACTACAGAAAGAGCCACATTCATTTTGGCTCCTTCCCAAACAGAAGGGAAAATGGCTAAGTGTGTTCAGCACTAGTGAGGAGCTGGAAGCAATACAGATATGTTAATATGGCATTCTGCCTGGATTAATTAAGTTTTCTGAGAAGCAAGGTCTATATTGCACAGGCTTACCTGAAAATGCCATACGTAAAGGAGTTGCTTTTTTGTCTGTTTGCTTGTTAAGCCCATTTCTCTAAAAAGTATGGTCCCTGTTCTGCCATCTTTTCCGTGACAGTTACAAGTACAGTAACCACTACACTGATTTCAACTGAAACTATTGTTAGATGCAACTCAGGATAAGAAAAGGTGCACTGACAGCTTTCACACATGCACCTTTACTGTGGTACGACCTTCCCTATTTTCTACTCCAAGGACTGCAACTACCGTACAGGAATCAGAGATTCTCAAGCACCTTCTTATTCACGGCACTCCTGGAAAGCCCAGACACAAATCTGCTCCACAGAGATGCAAGTCTCTGGACAGAGATTCCTTCATTACATGTAATCTCACAGCATATAAGGCATCATTTCTGAAGGAGCTTCAGAAAGAGAGAAGGTTCATTAAAAACAAGGGGATAGCAGTCACAAAGGCCATCAATAAGAAGAAAAAAACAGCAGAGAAACCAGAACAAAATGGACAATAACTAGTAGTACTTCAAAAGCAGAACATATCAAGAAGTTTAGTGTCAGCAAAGAGGGCTTAAGAAAATAACATGAAAGCAGCAAAACTGCAAACAAAGGTCTGATAAGACTGAAAGGCTGCTGGGTCTGGAAAGATATCTAATGTTAGAAAAACTGCTTTTATAATTGCTTCTGACTCCATCCCAGAAGAAACATAAACAATGGCTCACATGGCTGAATTAATTCTGAGATGGGTGGTATGGCTTGTTTGTTTTGTCTATCTAAATAAAGTACCAAAAGAAGCTTTTTCCTTGCTGATGTTCTCCCAAAAGCAAACAAACAGACAGAGAAGAAGAATATTACCCCAAAGATGAGATTCTCCACACTTACTTGGGGAGGAAAAAGAGCCCTCTCTCTGATTTATCAAAGAGTCACGGGCTACATATGGATGAAGACAAGTCAGATCCTGCAAACTTTGGTGATACAAATAACCTCTTCTGCAAGGTCTGTTAAACTGAAGAAGTGCTGAAAAGACAGAATGTCAATGCAGGATGATGCATCTGAAGACACTGTGTTTTGGCCATGAATGAAACATAGCAGGAAAGTAAACAAAATGATTTTCAGTAAGAGCTAAAAATAAGGTAAGGGAGGCAATTCCTGTTCAGGTCAGTTTTACACGACTATCACCTATCAGACTCCAGCACGCTGACACTACGAGTATCAGAGAAAGTCCTCATCAGATTTCAGTGCCTTGAGGAGCTGACATACACAGAGCTACCTCTCAGGAATGACTAACCCCGCTCATAGGTCTCGAATAGAGCACAGCAGGTTTTATGAAGGAAGTAAATGCCCATACAGCGTGTGGTTCCCTACGTTTCTAAAAGCCAGTCACACAGTGTCAAGCAGGAACACTACACTTCTTGTCTGCAACTTTGCCTGAGGCTCGTTCTGCACTAGAAAGCTGCACTGCTTTGTTATACCAACCTACCTACGACCTTCCTCAGCCCAGCAGACCTTGTCTTAGAAGCATTCCATGCAGATCTCACTATCCCTATCAGGAAAACGGGACAGTCATCTCTTGCAGCACTGCTCTGCGCACACGGATATGCAGAGGCATGTTATACTTCTTTTTTCCTCCTATGCAACACCACCATACCGCTCCTCCCCTCCTCCTCTTAGGCAAACAGCTGCATACTAAATGCCTGGAAGGATTTTTGCTTCTTTCACACAGAAGCAAAGTATCACCCATCATCATCAGCAAGTCAGTGCCTAGAGGCAGTAGCTGAGAGCGGCTTCACTATTCTCACTTGTTATACCCCTGCTTGGAATACTGCTTATTAATAACCTATACTGTCTTTACACTGCAGCTTTTTACCACTACAACCATATCAGCAAAATGTTATTCCCCAACCACATCTGTTTAAATCATTACAATTTCAAGCCAGACCTACGTCAAACTACTCAGAAGAAACCCAGAAATAGACACTTCCGATCATTGTTCTAACAGCATAACTCAGCCTTATCTGACTGTTTATGCAAATAGACTACAAAGCAGAATATCAGCAATACTTTCTGAAATACCTTACTTATCTAGAATATTTGCAAACAACTTTGCCACAACTATTGACTTTGAGTGGGGTTTTTTTGTAGTTTATTATCTGTCTAGTGAGACTAATTGTCTAAATGATGTTTCTGGCTTTGCGGCTTGACAAAATCTGCCTACAAAATAGCTATTGAGTATTTCAACATGAATACTCGTGTAGGTCCGTAGTTAACACAAGTTGCCACAAGGGTTTCCTTTTCTCAGCATTTCTGTGAACTAAACTGGGCTGCCCAGAGCACCCAGGGGATGCAAACAGAAGAAGTCAGAGATATCATGGGGATGATATTTTAATAACTTATGCTAGATTCTGCAAAGAAACAGAGATGGGGCAGTGAAAATTGCTGACTATCCATTAATGCCTTTTGTCAGCAGCCGCTCAACTCTATCTGGCACACGACAGTCACCACCTAATTATCTCAGGCTTCTTGTCTCATTCAAGTTATGCAGTAAAACAATGACACTTGTATAAACCGATACACAAGCAAGCCGGCTCCACTCCATCCAGGAGAAAGCGAACCTGAACCTAACCACACGACTACCACCTGGCAATCATGAGGACCTGAGGCTAAAACCCCTCTGCTGCCTTATACTTTTAATTGTCTGGTAATGTGTGTTTGTTGCATCAGTCCTGCTGTCTCTTGTTGCGTACTCAAGATTGCAAGTGCTTCAGGGCACAGGCCATCATCTTTTGTATGTTGATACAGTGCCTACAACAACAGGACAATAGCAACTGGAAATCAAAAAATTAGGTTGTTATAGTAATGACAGAACTGAAAAGCAGTGATTCTGGCTTGTCAAAGTTGCATAAATCCGTTTAACGCTTACAGAGATTTGCTAACCTCCCCGGCCTGTCAGAGGGCCTGTCTCCAAGGGCAGCAATAAGGAGATAAACCAATGCACTGAGGGCTTCCAACCCTAGTAGGCTGGTACGCAGCCGCTAGTTGGGCTGATATGACGGGACAGTCAAGGAAGCAAATGCATCCATCCGATTCAAAATTCCTATTCTGAATGCCATTGGCTAAGTAATGTAAACATACAGAGGGTGAGAGTTGAGTACAAAGAAAAGATGAATGGGATTCTATTTTCATGAATGGTAACAGAAAATCTTCTTGGGACCTGCAAACTTAGCACAAAGTCAAATAAGTCAAACTTGACATACTCATCGCTTTCACTGCACACACAACAGCTTTCCTCTCAATGAAGCTAAAGCCTCAGCACTCTTCCTTCAAAGGCTGGTTCGACTCAGACAGGTAGGTAAACTCAACAGCAAGCTGCCCCAAGTAGTTGCCTTCCAGAAACCTGAGGAGTGTAAACACAGTCAGTTTTCATATCAAAAAAACAAACAGTCAGCAAGGCAAACACAGCCACAGGTTCAACTCTGACTCTTTTCTGCTGGTGCATGAGCTTCATTAAATAAAATCCTTCAGTCTAAGTTACCACTGTGACCCCACTGCTTTCGGTGGAACAGGCCTGAGAGGATGGAAGCTGTCATCTGTCACCGAGCACTCTCAGCAAACAGGAGAAGGGGGCATGTTGTCTCCTCTCTGAAGCACCAGAAAAACCTAAGTATCAATTAAGTCCTGTGACTGCCTTTTGATACCTGGTCACCTATGGAAGGACCAAGTTCAGGAAGAATCAGCAGTTGACGTGACCCTGAAATCTAAAGAGCAAAAGACCACAAGGCTCAAAGACGGCTTCGAGGCTCTGTCTCGAAAGGGTCAGATACAAGGCCCAGTAGCCACCCAGTTAAACCCTGGCATATGCATGATGTATGGCATCATTAGTAAGCGGTGGCTGTTGGCCACCCAGCCCTGTTCACAGCGCAGACAGTCTCCAAGCAGGGTGCAGCTAGACACACACAACCCACGTGCAGAAGTGGCTCTAGGCAGGTGGCTAAAGCCTGGAGCCAGGTTTAGCAGCAGGCTCTGCTCTCTCTTTCACAAGCCCCAGACTCCCACTCAGCCACCCACACCACCAGTGACCGTGCCTGGCTCTGGCTGCCTCCTGGCAGGGCACTGCTGCCAGCCGGGAGACCCTGCGGACCCCACCAGGGCTCTGCACCCAGCTCTGTGCCAGCACACTGCCAGCCAAGGAGAGACAGTGCCTCGCATTTGCTTTTTCCCCTCCCTTTGCTTTCTAACAACAAAATAGAAGAATAGAACAAAATAGCTCTGCTTCCTTGGAGGAACAAGCATCAAAATCCTGCCAGGGTGGCTGCACATGAAGCTTGCTTACTCCTGCCACTCAGTGCTGTTTCAGCAGCTGTGAATTTAACAAGAGTAACATTAAAATTACACCTATTTATAAAAGCAGTGAGGCTAAGTGACATTTCTATTACACAGCACACACCACCAGGAGATTCCCTGACGCTGCAGCAAACCAATATAATCTGCATTACAATGCACTATTCTCTCTGCAGTGTGTTTGAGAAGGTTGCGCTGTGCTGCTGTAGCAGCAGGGTTTGATTCTGCTCCCACTAGAGAGGGGGGAAGCTTTGTTACAGCCTTTGGCAGTAATAAGATCAAGTACTAAATCCATGAATAACCACCTATGTTACTCGCATCCACTTGCTATATACACAACACTGTTCATCTTGTATAATCAGCATTATACAGCTTGTGCATCAGGCTCTCTCTGCAACATACTGCAGCATGCTGTTCCTTCTAGCACTTCAGCCTGAAATAGGGGCATTCTCTCTGGAGGATGTTGCATAAAACTGCATTACCATATAATTTCCATTTTACATTGTATGGTTGAGATTTTCATATGGTTAAACACGATACCACTAAAGTTAATGAAAGGCTTATGTTGATTTTTTACGCTACTCCAACAATCTCAACAACATATCACAATACAATTCTCTTCTATGCATTGCCCTCCTACCCATTACAAAGACTGCCGCTTGTAGAGCACTGTAGATACCAACAGACACAATGAATAAACAAGGTCAGATGCTGCTCTTAATTACACCAGTTTAAATACAGTTAATCTGATAAAATCAATTAGATCATCGATATTCACAGTAGTGTACAGGAGAACAGAATTTGACCCCTAATCTCTATCACATGGGCTGCTGCCCTGAAGCAAGCTGCAGGTCCCGGTAATCTGTTCATATGCAATCAGTGTAATCTGCAAGAATTGCTCTACGTATAGCAAATTAGTATAACAATCAAAGCACTGAACTACAGCAAAAACAATTATTACTTATATCCAAGGCCCTGTCCTCCACAGCAATAAAATATGCATCACGTGCAGAATCTCTGCAGTATATTGCACAAACTAGCCGCACACGTTGACAGAAGCTGCAAACTCAAGATACCCTTCTTGCAGTATACCACCTGCTTTACTCTACCTGACCCTCCACACTCACTGGGCCTGACTCTACTGTTCTCATCTCAAGTGTGATCATGACTATATGCTCATTTCTTCTGCCTGAGGAATTGGGGCCATTCTGGATTTAAATGGTGCCTTTGACCACAGAATCAGGTTTCTTAATATGAACAGAAGTTGTCAAATGCATTCTCCTACCTTTTGTTCCTCTCTCATTTTACTAACGTTATGTACTGAGCTTCCTCAAACACTCCTGGAATGTGCATAGGCTTCATCAGCATCAAAATATTTTTTTGGGGTTTTTTTTACAATGACTATAGTCTGTGAAAGACAACACTTTTTGCCCTTGCCCACAAAAATTCATTTTTCAAATATTCTGCAGTCATCTTTTGCATTAAGACTTGGAGGGAAAAAATTGTAAATCAAAGCCAAAAAGACCAAAAAAAGAAGTATATCTGTTTTAATAAAGACACTAAGCTCTACACAAGCTGCTTCTGGATTCTGATTGTGCCCATACTAGTCCAAAGATGGCAACAGCATGTGTTCAGTCAAAAAATACTTTAAAGCTATTCTGTGCCACAGTCAAAAGGCAAATATGGTGTAAATCATAATCCCAAAGCTTGACACTAAAATTGCCTTAGATGTCTCACAACTAGCTTAGCCTTTACGTATTAATTTGGCTTTAAAAGACCTGCTTTTCTAGTGTTTAAATTGCAAGCAAGATGCAGGGGGATGACTTTTATGCAGGTAGGTGGGCTCTTTTTCCATCCTGGACTACTGCTGAGTTAAAGGTTTATAAACCGCTGCAAGCTTGGCTTTATTGCTATTAGAAAATGATGCCATCTTATAATAGCAAAAAGGCAGGTCTCAAAGAAAATAGCAGGGTTTTCTTCCATATACAGACTCATGTATGTGTCATTCTCATTTACACGGTTGGACAGAGCAATACCATTACAGCATCCTTGTGTGTCACACAGGTCATAGAGAATACAAATACTGATACTACTTAGCTACAGTATCTTCCTTGTAACTGTCTTCTTTTCAGCCCATGTTCATGGTAAATTAATTACTTTGTAAACCAGGAGATGTTCATCCAGCTTGTATGGAAGAGGCCTGTGCACTGAAAGCAGAAGCCCTTCTCTGTGAGCTTTAGGTACAGGGGTAGGAATGCTGCTGTGCCGCATCAGATTTGTTGTGCTGACTTTGGGAGAAGAAAAGCTCCGAGATACTCAGGTACGTCTTATAAAACATGACAAATTAACACCAGCATTCAAACAAGCTCGTAAGCGTTATTTCCCTCACAGCACACTTGGCCTTCCTCTCCGTTCCAGATGCAGCAACGCAGAACGCCAGGCGGGACGGCTGCAGACCAGCAGCCAGCCTGGTGCAGCTCACCCACGCCAAGAGCAGCAGCTTGTCCCAGGCTGGAGTGACAGCAAGTCTGATCCGCTGCTTGGGATTTCATGTGCTTTGGGATTCTCCTGAGATTTCTGTGCTTCAAAAAAGGGAGCGTTCTGTTTGTTTCCCTTTTTGCTAAAATATCTCTAGCAAAGATGTAAATAGGAGGAGCTTCACAGCAGGCAAGTTACAGAACAACCTGCCAGGGGGGAAGGTCCATCCTAACTAACGCAAGTCAGAGCTTTATGCCTGGACATACAGGGTTCTTGTAGCTTTATTGTTTTATTTTACTTCATCCTTTCTAATGCTCCTGTTGAGGTTCTCAGTGTACAGAGGCAAGGAGGGGATCTCAAGGACACGCGTGCAAGTTCAGCATCCAATTAATTTCCACTGGGAGTTAGATGCCCAGCTTGGGTTTTGTGCCTTTGAAAATTCTCCTCCTCTTGGATTTGTCTTTGATTCCTGCCCAACTCCTGGCCTCAGTGCTACCTTTTGGCAAGATGTTCTGCAGCATCCAACAGAGCATTTTCTTTAATCTATTTAAAATTTTTGCCTTTCAAAGTTACCAAACATCTTCTTCCTCTCCTGCTATAAAGCACACAACAGGGGAGTTTCTTACCATCACCAAATTGGTCCTCATTTCATATAATTCTAGGATAACTCCTCATTATTCCTCCACTCTCCACAATAAATAACCTATCTTTCTGTGTGAAAGCTGCCTCATATTTCTACAGATAATCACTTCTCCCTGAAAGCTATTTCTTTAATGCCTTTTTAAACACAGAATAACCTAGAATGGATGCAGGATTCCAAGTGAAAACTTATTATCCATGTATACTGCTGATGTTTGAGAGAAAATGTTCAGATCTTAACCAAGAACAGCTCTGGCTGCTGAACCTGATGACAGTCTAAATCAACAGTTTTCAACCTTTTCTGGTTTGTGGATCCCAAAAATTTTCCAGTGGATGTCCTATAGCAAATTTACATAGCAAGTTTATATTGTCCTATAGCAAATTAAGCAGACTGACAACAGGCTCACTTTCCTTAGTTGCTCTTAGAAGAGTCTCCAGGAATCCATAGATCACAGATTATAAATCACTAAATCAATTGCCTTAAAAGAGACGCAAGTTTCTCATTCAGCTCAACAAGGTGTTAATGCTACAGCTCAGCAACAGGAACAGACATGTCAGCACTCTTAACCAATCTGACAGAACGATGATCAATAGAAACATCAGACAATTTCGCAAATCTGAAAGGAATTTGGGAATACAGCTGGTGTCAATGTTTGTATTTTGCAGCCTGACCTCTGACATAGGCGTCCTGACTAATTTGGACCAGGAAGTTTAGAGAAATTCTGCATCTCTCTCTGGCCCTGATTAGCATCGATATGTGTAAATTTTTACAGGAATGTCTGACATTTAAATGTGAAAACTCCAATCCACATAATAATTACATACACTTTAAAATAAAGTTTTAAAGACCTGTAACTATGAGACAGAGGAGAGTGTATAACTCCTTTAGTTAATACGCTATATAAGTTAAAATTGCTACTTTAGCTGAGAGACGAAAAGGTCTTGATTGAGCAAGATGCTTAAGCATGCATGTAATTTTAAACATATAAGTAGAGCTGGCTGAAAAATACTGGTTGTTTTCCTGAAGAAAATTCTGAGGAAGTTTTTCATTTCCATTAAAATATTTTGTTTCTCCAATTGAAAAACAGATCTAAAAAAATGCATTTTCAAAACTAAACATTTCTTCCCAAAAGCTAAATTTCCAGTTTGATTCATTTTTGCCTTCAATAAGGAAGAAACAGAGCAGAAAGTTTCAATGAATAAAAATTCAGTGCAAAAACCTATTTTGCAGTTTTTTTCCCACCAAGCTCGTCCATGAGCCTAAAGTTTAAGCATGCTTAAGCATTCTGCCGAAACAAAGGGCTAAGCAGGATTATAAATCTGTCCTAGATGGGACCGATAGACATGTTAAGGCTGGTCCCTGTAGCCTCTGCTCCCGACACTGTACGCTGGCTACCCATCTCCAGCGCAGCATCCCCACGGTACTTAGTGACTGCTGAATGTGGCAGCGCAGCCCCTGCGCTGGGTCCCAGCTGCTGCTCACCCCTAATTCATTTGAGCCTGCCCTAACCCACACTGCAGTGCGGGGGCTTGCTCTCTTCACTGGCGAGTGCTGTGAGCTAATATCACATGTTAGATGTCACACAGATGAATAGGAGGCAGGCAAGAGGAGCACACTAGGCCCCGGCACAGCCTTGAATAACTTACATTTGCCTAGAAGGATGGGTAAAGCCACGGGCAAATCACCACGCAATATCTTAACAGGAAGAGAACAACGATGAGATGTGCCAGAGGACACTGACAGCGTGACCTGCCACGGTCCCATCAGCGCTGACGGTCTGCTCTCTGCAGCGGGGTATCACAACCCAAGCACCAGGTATTCACCAAGCAGTCATGCCGGAGTAGCTTTCACCAGGTCTTTTGCCTTTCCTTCCTGCATTTACACCTGCCAAGTTGCTTGGCTTTGCTTTGAACTCAAAGAATGAACTAGTAAAATCCTTCCCCACAACAAAACTAGGGTAGGAATACAAAAAATTTATACAAAATTAATCCAGGCCAGTGACAACCTGAGGATGGGGGGCAGGGGAGGATTTATTCATTTTCATGACAATAACCACAGAGAAAAGAGAGCTCTCCTGACTCTCCCCAGGGACTTGAATTGAATTCCCAGGGCTGCCAATCAGATCAAGAATTTAACAGCATTTATTCTCCGGGGAGGCTGCCTGGAGCCAGCATGACAGCATCTGGATGCTGCCCTGAGCCTGCACGAGCAGAGCAGCCGGCATCATGAATGTGCCTAGCTTGCCAGGCAACGGCAGAGTCTGAACACACGCGCGTAGAAGCAGTTTTCTCTCTCATTTATGGCAACATAAACCTGGAGAGTCAGGGGGCCCGAATCATTTTGCCAAACAAACTCAAATGGCAGAACACAAGCTTCAGAGCAGAAATCATTGCCATTTGGGCCATGGTAGTGCTGTAGGCCCCACTCCCATAAAGCTGGACTTTGAATCAGACTCAGTGATCAGCAACTGCCTGGTTTAAGTGATTCCCATTTGGAGTAGCGTTTTTGCTGGAACTACACCAGGGCAGGCAGGGAAGGAGACCCTGCACTCTGATGGGGCTGGCAATTGTTCTGGGTGCGGGACATTTTGCAAAGAGTTGTTAAGCTGCGACTTATGTGACTTTTAAGCCAACCGCTTTCACAATTAATTCATATTTCAGACTATAGATAACATGAACCATTCAGAGTGCCGGGGGGACCATAAGCTCTTAGGGTCAATTACTGTACAGATGTGTCCCAGTTCAGTTGTCACTGACTTTAGTAATAATTCCACATGTATATTTCTATATATGTAGCCTACACAGGTTAGTTGCATAGAAGTCCATCATCGACAATAATTTTCACCTAAATATCCCTGAGCCAGTATATTTATTACTTTGAACAAAGTTTATGGGGCTGTTTCTACAGAAACAAAACAGGACCATATGGGTGTCTCTGTCACCAGCAGTTAAATCTTTCCCTCGCTGCAGTTTCTCTACTTCTGCTGTTGTTAAATGCACAACAAGAAAAACCATGGTGCAAGGAATGCCAAGTGCCCCTTTATTCTTCCCAGGAACATTTGTGACAGTGACATTTTTAGATGTGGTTAGAGCATGGTGGAACCAATGCAAGATGCCATATCCTGCTGAAAATACTGGAAAGGTTCCCTGCCAGTAAAAGAAGGTTCCCGATTTCCTCAGAAACTTGAGAGCCAAAGGAAAGTATCTCCCACTTGCAGACATGAGAACTAGTCTCAGATGGTAAAATGTTAATTCCAGCAGAATTCCAAGAGACAATTAGTTGCTGAGAATTGACAAGTCCAGCATGCAGTTAATCTGCATCAATCTCCAAAGGCAGCATTGGCATTTCCCCATCTTTCCAGTGTACCATCATTGAGCCAGAAGATAGGAGGACTTCATCTGATGGAGGAGAATTTTTAGCTACTACCAACAACTCTGTCACAGTAGCACTAGTGATGACAACGGATATCACAATTTAGCATGTTGCATATTTCCCTACATGGATCTCAAATTATTTTGATATTATCTATAAATGGATGCATGGCATCCATTTTCCTCATCTTTCTTCTTTCTTTTTTAAGGAAAGAATGTTTCTGTACAGAAAGGAAGAGCTGATGGGGGAAAAAAAAGAAAAGCAAGGTTTCATAGAGAGCACCATGGGAGAGGTTATGCAAATAACTGCCAGAAAGGCAGACTGTATTTTAGTGCAACTAACAGACGAATCCAAACTGAGAACTCTATATTATTGTTATTCACCCATTTAAGGTCCTATTTTCACTTCAGTTTCCATAGTAACCTGTTGTCCTAAATCTGCAGCACTTATAGCCTTTTAGTGTCATGGGTTCTTTCTTTACAGCTCTAATTACACCATCATCCACAAGGGGAAATGGCTGAGATGCTTTTCCCACCACAGAAACATTCAGGAAGTGCTGCTCTGTAGACAGAGGGAATATAAAACCTAATCATAAACCTTCAGACATCGTCCTTTTTGGACAATTCCCCTATGTCACAGCTGTATGTTTTATTGTTCAGGTTTTGAACACGGGCCATGGCAGAAATAAGGATGGAATTTGCAGAGGAAAAAGGTTTTTAAGGTTTGGGTTAGCTTTTTCCTTTACACTTTTTTGGTCTATGGTAAAGAATAATTAAATATGACGGAAGAAACTGGAAAAATACTTGTAAATTAACTACTCCGTTGCCACATGGATATTAGATATCTAAGCCTGAATGAGGCTGTCAAGGCACACAGTCCAGAAAGCCCTCCCACCGCCACAGGAATGAAACTCGGGTGCCCTTTTGTTCATTTAATTCAGCATTCAGGTCTGCATACAATTTTCTTCTCAGCATATGAGGGGTTAAAGTTCCCACCTATGCATTCCACATAGACTCAATAAGACTTTTTCAGTGTGCTAATATGAAACACACAGGGACCTTTGTCTTCCTACATGCCGATAAAATGCCTGTTGTGCTATGCAGATTATTATTGTTATTATTATTTCTGGCACTGTCACTGCTAGCTATGGTGCTTCAAAGCAATGATATTAAAAACAAATTCAGGCAGCAGCCCTTTGGAAATGAGGAATTGCAATGGCAACATCAAGAACTTTTTATAGCACCATTTACTGAAACATCTGGAGGAAGTATCATCTAATGGTTAGCAAAGATAGCTAAAAGCCAGGACCCCTGAGTTCTGTTTCTAGGTCTGTCACTGCCACTGACTTGGCCAAGCAGCTTAAAAATTATATAAAATTAATTGGTACCCACCCTAGTTCGCTTCTTTACAACAGGTAAAGATGATGTCCAAGTTTCGCTGAAACATTCCTTTACAAGCGAGAACAAAAGCTACGTCTACATGCAGAGTTTTCTGCTAGGATTCCCGAGGTACAAAGGTGTTTAAGGACATGGCCGGTCATGATCACCCAGAACAGGAGCTTACCTCTACCGGCTGGAGCCAACAGGTTTGCCCTGGCCACCTATTTAAACTGCTCAAGCTAGTTGGCCACCTTTGCCCGAGGCTCTTCCAGTGATCAGCGTAAAGAGTACCATCAGTCCATGGTGGGAACATCTTTTACTAGAAAGGTGATGTTTGTCTCTAATCTGACTGTGGTGTAAGCATTCTCTTTGGTGGAACAGGAAAACACTATGTCCATCTGCCATCCAATGCCATCACATTTTCATGACATCATCTAGCCTAGAGACTGTCCCAGCTCTTTTGACAAAAATCCCTACTCCGCAGCTATGTAATTTATACAGATTAAAAAAAAAAAAAAAAAAATCTGTGTACAGGCCAAGCTTCTGAAACCTTATATTCCCTTGTTTTGCTGGGAGAAACGTCCCTTATTGCTCCAATCTCAAGAGTGCTCAAATTGAGTTCAATTGGACATCCCACAGACAAGCTTCCTCAAGGATTAGTCCATGATGATTGATTTAGTGAACACAAAGTGGTTACTTAAAGTATTATCAATTGCTTAGAATAAACTTGAAAAAGGAAATAGTAGGAAGAGGAAGAATACTTGCTTTTCTCTCAGGTGATCTTAAATCAGATTTGAAACTGGATGAAAATATTTACACTGATTTATTTCACCTTAAGCTAAGCTTAAAAAAAACCCCAAACAAAAAAAAAAAACCCTCTCCCTCTTTGCAGAGTGAAAAGTCCTGAAAAGTCCTCTTGGTAAACCTTGACTCAGTAACACTGGTACATTACTTTATGTGGTGGAGATGCTATAGAACTTGTGTCATGGTCTTTCCAACAGGTGTTTTGACATTTCTTACTCTGCATAAAGGGTATCTAGTAAAAATGGGAGGCCAATAACACCAGACTCTAACCAGTAGACATCTTATCCAGCAGTAGTTTGGGTGGCTCTGCCAAGCAGTTCAGCACGGCACAGGTCCAGACGACACCATGAGCCATAGCTGCAGCAATGGAGCTCTGCCTTCTACATCTTTTTTATTATTATTATTTATTTAGGAGGTGCTCTGTGATCTCAGTGTTCGTACTTCAGGCAAGGAGTGTGTCTTATTAATTCCGTGATCTGACTTGTTGGAAATTTCCAAGAAGCCCTGGAGAAGAAAGATGACCTGCTGCTTTCCTGACATCAAAAATAATAGCATCAAGTGTGGGGTAACTGCAGTGTTGCTTAATGGTTCCACAATGACGAAGAAAAGACCTGAATCCCCAAATCTACTTCACATGACATTTCAATTAAAATGATTTAAAAAAATGACCAGGACTGTAACAGCTCACAAAAAATAAAGCAAATAAATGCATTGGTAAAAAATGTTTTTCTCCACATGGAATGTGTGTATGGGGGAAAACGTGTTTTTCAGCAAGTCTAAAAAGATACTAGACACTGGACTTCTTCAAAGTTTTAAGCTAAGATTTGCAAATGTGACTACTGATTTTGTGTGTTTAAGTGTCCTGATGAATCTGTCAACCATTCAAACAAATTAAATCAAATTATTGCTAATATTGAGACAACAGTAATCCTGGGGTGATAGGTAGAGAAGACACAGAATACAACACTGTCTTTTGGTTATATACACCAATTATACAACATAGCATGGTCCTCACTTGGAATCTCCCTATTACCACACTGATCTTGAGCCAAACTATCAGCAACATAAAAATTGTGATATCCCAGCCATCTACAGAGTCTTCAGAGCAAATGTAGCAAAAGAAACCGCAGAATATTAATTCAGATATAGCAGTCATTTTTTTGGCATTGCTGTGTTCTTGCCATAATTTCTGTGGGTAACTGAATTTCTGCTGACGGATACAGCCATGGAAAGCATCTTGCAAACCCACCTGCACAAGTCTTCACAGAAACAGAATAATAAAACTAATCCCAGCAAAATCTGCACCATAACTATTTTCAGGGTTAGGGAATGTAAAACCTTAGATATTTAACCACAGACTGTGACTATAGTTACCAAATGTAGGGAGGATGGCTCATTACAGTGCAGAAAAACCAAACCCCTGCCCTCCAAAATTGCATAGAAAGCCATCTACTTTTGAAAAATCAGTAAATTCAAGAAGAAAATTCCATAAGAAAGCATTTGTCAGGTAAATTATCATTTTGTTCGGTATTCCACATCCTGACACTCTCCAGAAGCAAAGAGCTGCCACAATTTACCAACATTTCCTGAACACAATGTGCTTCCAAGCCAAACCAGAGGCTGTGCTAACCCCACCAGCTACAGCTTTTCCAGAGCTGAGTGCAGTCTGATATCAACCTTATCCTCATCAAACAGTTACCTGTTCCAAGTGTTTACAGATGTTTCCCAGCTGTGTGAGAGGCTGCAGTTCTGACTTTGTTGTTAATGACACTTGGAAGATTTCCTTTAAAAATAGTTCAGGTCCACTTAATCTATAAGTCTTGGGGGTGAGGCAGAATTTGTGTCCAGCATTCACAGCCTGTTCTGCCAGTTGTCTCCATGCAAAACCAGAGCAGCTCTCACATATGACGAGCAGGATGTGGGAACCAAATCACTGCTTGGGCACTGTCAGTTCTTGCAAAGCTATTTCCAAACTATGGCTGAGGAGGGAGGTCGCTGAATTGCTTGTTTCCATATGAGCTAACTTACGCTTCAAGATTCAAGCAATCTGTGTCATGGAGGCCACTCAGGTACATTATAGAGGGACATGGCACTGGCTGGAAACTACACAGAAACAAAAGGACGATACATAAATGTTCTTGATGGTAGGAAAAGCTGGAATACGGCAGTAACAATTCACGCAGGAAAGATGGTATTATACACAAACAAACTGCCACAGATATAAGCATTAGCTCATGCGATAGGAAAATGCGAGGGGGAGGAACCCCCTTGTTTCTTGTTGCCAGGGGCGGCCATTAACAACAACCCTGTCCTCCTCAGGGGCTAATGAAGCCCTTTTTCACCCAAGCTGGGTGGGAAGGTTAATTCCAGAATTAGCATATGCATGGGAGACTCCTCTCTGCTTCCTCAGATAACATCGCAGACTGACCCCGTGCTCTGCATTGACAGGAACGCTAAGCCTCACAGATCATCACACTACATTCATTACTTATGTCCACAAATCTTCAGCCATCCTGTTTATTTGCAGTCTCATTTCCAGGTTCGGCTCTCTGTGGAGAATACAACTGTGGATGGCTTGTTAGGGGCCTGTGGGAGTGGCCAACCTGTGTGTTAGGGCACTTGTGAAGAACATCTGAGTTCACAGGAGAAACTCAGCAGCTCCAAGATGGCCTTTTCCCTTCAGTGTTCTAGTTAATTATAGCTTACCTCACTTCTCCCCATGACAAATCCCCTTTGTCCTTTGCATGACCGTGCTATTAAGTGTAGCATGCTCGGCACTGACAGGTGACAAATGAAGTGGAAGTTGGTTTGCCACACCAACCCTTTTTGATGGGGTTTACTGGGCTGGGCCTTGCAGGCTAAGCCAATTTCCCTTCCCTGATATTCTGCTCACTGGTGCTGCTTTGTGAAGGTTCCTACTTCCCACTATGAGGGTAGGGGGTGTCCTCTCCCGGCACCTCAGCCAAAATCATCAGGATGGAGCAGCTGTGGCAGCATGTGTGGAATATTCTGTTGATGACTGAATTATAACGCCTAGATTTTTTTCTAGATACAGAAGAAAGAGGGGATGAGAGGAAATCAAAGCACTGCTGTAGTGCTGTAAGACTCACAGGCAGCATGTTAACAGTAACAGTGGCCTAGACCAAGCCCTCACTTTGGAAAACAGTAGTGGAAGAGTAGTCTACTGGAAAGCTACGCTCCCTTCCAAGCCAAGGTAACATCTCTCTCATCTAGAACTGAACTTGCTGTACAGCTTCCAGCAAACACAAGTCTTCCCAAAAGACTGGTCAGCCTGTTTTCAAGACAACTTGCAAAGAAGGGAGCAGGAAGGGTGATTTGTGCCCAGTAACAAAATAAAACACGAAGACATCCCATGTAGTAGACACATAAAGCTGAGCTCTGCACATCAGAATGCTCCCTAGAGAAGGAGTCAAAGAATCAAAGCAAAGGAGCAGTGATACAAATAGCCTGACTTTTCAAACACATCAAAGGCCAGAAAACAAGTCCCTCTCTACCCGAGGGACCAAGATAGAAAAGATCTAATAGAGAATTCAAATGCCATAATCACATAATCCAATAAGCTACAGTTAAACCAAAACACCTCTTTAGTGAACATCCATGAGTGGGAGAGAAAACGGCTCTGAAGTCCTTAGCAATGATGCTTTCTTTCACCTCTCCCTGTTCACACATCATCTCCTACCAGTGGGACAGATCTGAAGGTTTGTTCTTGTCATCAAATTTCCACAAGAGAAAATAGAAAAGAATGGATTTCAACAAAACTGAGAAACGCTACAGACTGACCAGTCACTGATAGCAGAGCAGTGTGGGCTGGACTGACTTGCCATGGAAGAAGCTGGTTAAAGCATTTATGGGACAAAGATATGGGAGAAAGAATATTGGGGATCAGGGCAGAGGCTGGGAAGGAAAAAAGGAAAAGAAGAATGCCCTCTCCAGACCGCTGCCAAGGTAAGCTCCTGTCTGTATCCTCCCACAGTACCCCACCTCTTATTTTGGACACCTTAAATCCTCTCTTCCAGTCCCATATGATCTCTTCTCCCTTATCTTTTCTGAATGTCTCCCTCTTGTCCCATCTGGGCTCCCTCCACCCCATGTACCTGCTCTCCTATGCGCAGATGATCTTTTCCAACATCTTTCTATCAAGTCTGCCAAGCGGGGAGAGGGCCTTTACTTTTGCTATTGTACCGCAGTGGCAGCTGCACGGCCTGTAATGAGTCTGAGCTAGGATTACCTTCCTCTGAGGTTTGTGTACAGCTATCTTTTTGGTTACAAATAGCACAGGAAGAGAATCTCCCTTTGATGTTAGCTTTGGTATCAACCAGGAGCATTCTCTCTCCTTTGACATGGTACGTAGGTCTATCCTCTTCTCCTTTGAAACTCAGACAAATGGATTGGAGTAGATCTAGGAGGAAACTTTGACATGGCCTGAGGTGGACAGACCAAGACTTTCATAACCCTTTCTTTGACAGAAAGCCCATCCCTGTCCTAGTGCAAATAATCATGGAAAATGAGTTTTACTGACTTATGCATCCCTTGGGTATTCACTTTTACACCAGTCTCCCCAGTGCAGTCAGTGAGAAAAGAGCAGTAAATCTTCATAAAACATAGTAGGTGATAACAGCACCAGGAAGGGTCATTTCCCCTTGCAGAGATAAGAGCAGGTGAGTACCAGTCAACAGGTATAAAGCCAAAGGAAGAGAGGCCCTTACTTCTAATAATTTTGTGTATACAGATGCTTCTGAGGAATCAAAACATTATTCAGTGAATAGATACATAAGTAGCTGAATTAGCATTCATAAATACATTAACCTTGCACTGGCAGAATTCCACCAGTACCTGCTCTCCACCATTAGGACTTTTCTTTCTGTGCAGTCTCCCGTCCACCAGCTCCTCTTCCATTTCACAAGTCATGTGTTAATCTCTGTCTTCTCTGCCTAAGAAAATAATATGCCCATGAGATATTTTATAAAGTGCTTTGCTGAAATCTAGCTAGATGTCTGCTGATGATCCACGACAGTTAAGTTTTCTTATTAAAGAAAGACATTAAATTAGTTGTAGACATGAGGACAGTAGAGAACTGGTTGAACTGAACTTTGCCATGCAGCCTTAGAACGTCACATTTCTGCTCCCGCTAACAGCAGTTTCAGGCCTGATTCCTCTGTCTCCACAGTGAGTGCAAAGTGAAGGCACCTGCACGCAATGCTGGGGAGGGGTGAGAAAGAAGGTTGGAATCCAGTGAGAAAGCACTTTTTCTTCTATTTAAGTAATCACTGTGGAGGGGAGCAGAGCTTGATGCAACCTTTACGATCCTAAGAGCGGGAATTAACTTATTAGAAAACATTGGGCAGTAACCCAAACACATGACCCTCATCTGGAATAAAGCCAGAAAGGGGTCATCAACTCTTTTAAACCCTTTGCTTTATGCAATACGAAATCACTTACTGTTGATGCAAAACATGACAGTACTGGCATAGGTTATTCAAGAAAAATCCATTACCTGATAGGCCACATACATATCTCTGTAACAGAGCAGCGTGTGTGTGCAGAACGTTCATACCAACTGTACAGTGAATTTCAGAAACAGGGAAATAGCAGAAATGGAAAGGAAACGGTGAGTTGTTGTATATGATCTTTTACATGGTGCGTTATTAGTTGATCTATGTAGCAAGAGCCCCATAGAGTTAGTTCCTGATAAATTCGTGAGGCATGTGCTTTTGATTGCATAGTGCTCTTCTCACATCTTGCTGTTTCCAGCTCCCTCTTCAGCCAGCTTCCGGAGGTGGTTTTCCACCTCACATGGTAAATTGATGCTATAGATAAGAAGGACTATTCCGCATCAGTTGCCTCTTCCAACATACCACATTCTGGAAGGGACGAGATGTCTTAAGAAGTCCGAAGTTTGGGAGATGGCAGTGCAAGCAGGCTGACTGAAGGGGTTACAACTCTCCTTTTAATATGCTCAGCATGTGTATTCATGCATGGAGGAAATGACTGAGAGGGACCAGTTCTCAATGAGTTGGCTTAAGACAAAGATGATCATGCTGTACCTGTGCAGCTGGTGCATTCCCAGGTTCACAAGTAGCTTAGCGGAAAGATGGTATTCCCTATTAAATTGAGTGAGAGGAAAACTCTTTCAGGGAGAATACAATATGAAAGAAAGAGTATATAAATTTAAGAGGTGCATTAGTTCCTGGCTTAGGCCTCAGATGTCACATTCTGTAGTCTGAACTTAATGTTAGTCTAAAGCTATACTGTATGAGCGCAGCCAGACCTAAGAAGTAACTGGACACATTGGAACCAGCATGAAACTCAGCATCAGTTAACCAGCAAATGCTTAATCAGCTTTTTGGAAAGGTTGTACCACACATTGGGTACTATATTGTTTATGCAGACATGTTTCAGATCAGTATTAAAGATGACTTGGAGCGCATTGTGGCATTCCCTAGTTCTCAGCCTCAGTGCTGCTCTCACTGAAGCCAACGATAACCTCAGCGAGCATTGCACCTGTTCAGGGAAGCGGAGAGGATAACTCTTCTCAAACCCCATACAGCTCTACAGTTCGCATCTGCTCAGTGTCTATAAACAATAAAGCTAGTTGGGGGCACAAAGGCTTCCTCTGGTTATTTTTATTGGGCAACCTCTGTATTAGGATGAGCCAGGATTGCTAATATATGCCAGGACTGCATAAATAAACACATGCATAACAAAGTAATGAAACCTAAAGAGCAGGCAAGAATGGCATATCTACAACTCAGAACCTGCTTCGGCATCTTCGCAAACAGTGAATTGTGGAAAGAGCTGCTTTTCAGCACAGGCACAGCACTTACTTCTGAAGTGTGCCAGGGAGGAGGATGGAGTCTTGGGAAGATTGCTGGCATTTGAACCAATTGCTACAGTCTGAAGAACTGTGATGAAGGCACACTTCAGAGTCACAACGCTGTGACCCACCACAAGGTAGGGAGCACTGGCTTGGAAAAAGTGACCAAACTAGAGCTCCTGTGCTCTAGGGAGAGAGGCACCAGAGCAGATATATTGCAGAATGATCTATGTCTCAGTTTCTCCATCCATAAGACTTAGAGCTGGGAGACATACAGCGAGGAGAGGACCTGCATGAGCCAAGGACTGTGTGCTGCACTTGAACATCCTTGCTAGGAGAGACAGGCCAACAAGGAGATATTTCCTCACAGAAGGCACTAGTGCACCACTGTTTGATAAAGAGAGAAGTCTTTTGGTGTCCAGATACTCAGCTCTGATCTAGTGGGTGGTGCAAGAACTCCTGTCCTTTTAAACTTCCTTGCTAACCGTGGCACCTTGGGAGACACAATAATTAGCATAATTGACCAATGCAGCCTCTAATAATGTACAATGTGCTCATTAACCCAATTAACCCCACACAGCACAACAACCATCACAAAAACAGTAGGCTGAGCAACTGATGTGGCGGAGGCAAATGGCCGCTTGACAGCCCTGCTACATCCCAGCACGCTGACATGACGCTTGCAAGGGCTGAAGGCAACTCCCAGTGGCGGGACCCCCACTCAGCTTACAGAGGAAGCACACTGCCACCTGAGCTGACACCTTAGCCAGGCACTCAGCTTTCCTCAGCTCTGTCCCAGGGCAATAGAAGGGCTTCCCCTCCCACAAGGTTTTGCCTGGAAGGGGCTGGTGCATTTAATTAAGCACTATGTATCAAACCCCCCTCTTTTCCACCCCCCTCCTCCCTGAAAGTCTCAGGTGGGATTCACTTGCCTGCTTTTGCTGCTGCTTAATTCAGTCAGGCTGGTAAATAATTCAGCAGGCACTCAGCCAACAAACAAACAGGCAGGCAGCACAAATGGCAGAAAGGGAGATGGAAGAATGAGAGACAGAGAAAGACCAAATGGGAGAGTGACGGCCTTTGCAGGAATTCCTTTTCTACAGGCAAGACTTCAAGCAAGAAATGGTGCTTGCTTCTGCATTCCCTGCAGTGATGCTCTAATACCCTAAAGCAGCAGCAGGCCTGATTCTCTGCCTGACACTGCTGTGACCTACTAACAACTCACTGGTTGGAGCCCCACTCAACAGAGCCCCCAGCTTGTGCTTAGCTTTTGAGGAGGGCTTTGGTGGCCTGCTTAAGCCCTTCCACTTTGAAATCTCTCCATAATGGGCACCAGCAGCTCTTGAGCTAGAGCTGAAGTCTGTATCATTGACTCAAGTCTATTTAGGCCTCTGTTTTCCCAGCTGTAAGAGAGGAGATGAAAATCCTTCCCCACAGAGGTCTCAGAAGGCCCAACAAATATGAGCAAGTCTCGGAGGCTGACAGTTCTTCTGATGAAACACCAGCCTTGGCACTTCCCGTTCAGGGGTCACAGAGCACTTGCAGCAGTGCTCTTTGCATCGTCCCATGTTAGAGACGGGCAAACGAACCCAGGCTGTTTTCCTGACCTTCCCACAGTGCAGCACATTAAGTGACACGGCTGAGGAAAGCTTCTCGTTTTGCCAGTTCTGTGCACCACTCACAGCATTTAGGTTATTTGCACGAGTGACCTGTGGGACTCTTGCCTCCATGCAGCAACCTAACTTTGCAGAAGCTGGTTGGAGAGTAGATGCAACTCAGTAGCAGCAATGAAATGTTTTTAGGAAAAAAAAAAAAAAAAAAAAAAAAAAAAGGCAGAACAACCCCAGTCTTACAATTTCTGATTTTAACAGGAGGGCCCAGCTCAAAGCCAAGCTGTCACCACTTTGGGTCCTGACGTGCCATGCTGCTATCCCATGTGTAGGTGCAGGAACAAATGACCAGGCACATGTAGCAGAACAGATGGAAGACTACACTGATTCTCACGAGCGCCTCCCCTCTTCTCCAACCAACAACATTTTTCTGAGTCTCCATGAGCTTCTAGGGTTGCTCCTCTACCACATCATCATGCAGAAAGTGAGCAGGCAGCAAGCACTAACTTGTTGAGTGTCAGTTCTCAGACAAGAGATTCCCTAACCCCAGCCAAGCAGAAAGCTACAAGTATTGCAGGAATCTGCTCCAAACAGGCTTGCTACAGTGACACTTCATCCTGTTAAACAGTCCCATTCAGCCTCCCAGACATTTCACATGAGAGTCGGCTTTTCCAGAGAAGTCCAGGTCCCCAAGTCAATCACAGAATGAATCTGAAATCCACATTTACAAGCACTGCTGATTTTTCAGTAACATTGCTCTTTCCTGCAAGGCATAAGGTCCTGCATAGTTCAAGGCACAGAGTGATTCCAGCACAGAACTCCGGAGTTTCCTCACTCTAGTGCGTGTGCAGGAGGCTGCCAAATTGTCACCACTGGGGAAAGCCAACTTGAATACTGTAATCCTGGCAGATCTAGGGTGGAAGGATAGAGAATTTACTCTTTTCCCTGTGCCTGCTCTGCACATGGCAGTGGAGGAGGAAGGGTTAAGGATAACGAGGAACAGCTACGGCATGGTCTTAACATTCACAGAGATTTTGGCCCATTAATTCTGGAGCAGTCAGAGCTGCACAGAGCCCTGGGGGGTGCTTGTGGCAGCTCCACTCCACTCCCTCTCCCATCTGTTCCAGAGGTATTTTGCAGAAGGGAAGAAGTTGTGCCTGTAGTGTATTGACCCTTTGGAGCAACATAAACTCAGAGTATTTCAAGAGAGTATTAATAGCAGCACAAGGGTAGACAACCCAGTGCTGGGTACTGGACACAGCTGTATCTTACGTCTTCAGACACAACAAGAATTCTGTGCAAGAGACAAGGTGCACAGAAAGTAGTTATTTTTTGTAAGCTATAAAGGTTCTGAATGCAAAAAATTTTGCAATGCATTTTGGAAGGCTTATCAGGGATGAAAGCTACCTGACTCTCCGCCAGGAAAAGTGTCACATGAGACTAATTGACTGAGCTCCTACTTGCTTCCACTTGTGATAACCTGGCCAACATACCTGAACACCTCTCCTGTTTTTCCAGACCTGGACTGGAACAACCCGATGCAGCCAACACATCCGTAATACACTTGGCATTCTAGTCCATAAATGCACATTTTTTCTACTTTTATTACTTAGCCATATCTGTTGCCTCTCCTGATCTGTCATGGTGTCAGTTTTACAAAAGACTTGCGGCAAAGTATATTGGGCCTAACTACCACAGTTTAAAAAGGAAAGAGTTTGCCTCTTATTTCTCCTGCCTAGAGTCCTGCATCTCCTACCAAACAATGTCTAATCACATGAAGGGTCATAAAAATGAAGTGTCTGAGCTGCGAAAAAAAATATGCAATCTCTTATTAAAATCAGCTACTGTGTTGCAGCCTTGGAAGGTAACAAGTGTTGTACCTGTATTTTAAAAAGGCCCCTGAGGTTTTCTGTAGAGCTACAGACTCAAAGGCTGTATGCTGGTAAATTCATTTAGATGTTAATTGAAAATAGGAATAATAATACAGCTGTTTCATGATGGTCTGTGAACAGAGTTTTTGCAAAGGAAAATCCCATCTTACTAATCCATTAGAATTCTCTAACTGTATCGGCAAATATAGAGGACAAAAGACAGTATTGTCAAGCACCAGAAATACAAATTCTACCTTACCTAAAAACTGACTTCCATAAAAATATATTCCAACAAATGGAGAAAACTTTTTGATGATTCAAGGTAAACACTCTGCTATTTAGTCTAAAAACACAAACAGTAAACCAAAACATTTGTAGTGGGGATTTCTGAGATGCTTAACATACAATAGTGATGAACTTATTAAAGTTATTTTGAAAAGGGTTTCTACGCACAGAATAACGAATTAGCAAACAACTGTATCGATATGGCTGATTGGTTTCAGATGGCCATCTAAACATCCTGTGAAAACATCAATCCGTGAATATAACAACTTAGGAAGCTTCAGTGCACTACAGGTTTTATGAAATGAAATCCAAATCTAAGCACTACTGAGAGACACTGAAAAGGTCTGTCTGTCATAAACTGCTAGAATCCCTCTAGACTGTGACTGGTGTGGCAGACACACGGACAGTAGACTTTAGGGGTACCTTACACACAATATGCTCTTTAGATGAACTACTACATTGTTCTATGCTGATTCCTTGCTACAACGTATGTAACCAGTTTGCATGTGAGGATTGCTGCTGAGGTGGTAGCGGAGAGAAATGAATTTCAAAGGAGATGACAGAGCATCGTGCAAACATCTCTTAGATTATCAGTTCTCTGAATCTATCCGTGGAGCCACATAATTACATGATAATTGCCAAACTCTGGGAAGGAGAAATACCCTTTGCAAGAGTCAAAGACATGTAGGTTGGTTTATTAGCATGTTCCATGTGAACATCCTCAGTCTCATTGAAAGGGAAAGCAAAGCAGTGGAGAAGTGACTGAGTATATGTATGTACACAGTGACTACAGGAGAGAGAAGTTTTTTCAGGATAAGAAAAACTAAGCATTTACTTGGCCAAAAAAGAGAAAAAAAACATCAACACAATGAATACCTGTAGAGTTGTAACTGCTGGGCCTGGTGCAATTAAAAAAAGTGAGGACCCAGAAAGACATTCAAGAAGCAGATGCATTCTGCAGGTGGGTAACAAGGCAGACAGCCTGTCAGAAAGCACAGTGCTCCTGGAGATGGCTGAGACACCGTCATGCTGTCACAACCTGAAGTTAGGTGTGGTGGCAGCATGGCAAGGAGCGAGGCTGACTCCCTGGATCAGCGCTCCACTCTACCTAGCGTTTAGTTACCTACCACTCATGGTGACAACAGGTTAAAAGGGAAGCAGGGCTACAGCTGCCCATGTCTGGGTACTGCTTTTGGGTTCAAGCCTGGGCCCACTTTGGGTGAGCAGTGGAGTCATGTGATGCCTTCTTACAGCAGTTCACAGCCGGGTCGTGCAAACCCTTTCTGGTTTTGACTCAGGCAGGCTCATGTTCCCTGAACCTCAGTCCGAGATTTTGTTTCAAATACACACTGGCCCTCCAAGCGTAACCACAGCCAAGATCAGCCTGGTTGCAAGCCAAACATTCACATGGTTTCCACCCCAAATCGTAAATCCCACCCTGTCACCTGGAACTGAGCCCATTCTGCTCAAACCTCAGTGTGCATTTGGGGGAAACCTGACCCCGGTTCACTGAAAGGTTTGCAAATCCAGCCCATGTTCTGGGTTTGTAACAAAACCTCCAAAGCAGACAAAATGCCCTTGGTTTTAGGGTTCATCTGGATCTTGTTGCCAGAGTCGTGGTGTCATCTAGCGGTGACAGCTTGTATGGGCACACAAGCACACCACCCACCTCCACTCTCCAAACATCCCCTGAAGAAAGTGGGTGTATTGTAATTGCAGGTCCAGTGAAAAAATCTCTCCCGAGGTACATCAACTTTTTGAGGGACAGAACAGCCTCACTATTTCAGCAAAAGCCATTCATCTCACAGAGAACTTTTTGCAAAGGCTTCCTAATAAAGTGAAGGGTAAGCTCCGATTTTCCTATTGCTTCCACACAATTAGTAAGCACAGTCTCCTAGGCAAAGGACAAACCACGGTAACTTTGAGGGAAAGCAATCAGTTGGAAAGAAGTTTTAAACCCAAGGGTCCTCCTCAGCGTAAAAGTTGCATCTACCTGAAATGTCTCTTTTACCTACTACTGTTGCCAGTAGTACCCACAGGTCCCAGTATATAAGAGGAAAAGGATTCTGTTTGAAATCGCACTTTGAGGGCTCCCTTGCATAGCTGCGCAGATGTGCTCAGTTCTCAAAAAACAGCTGCTGATTTTTTGGATCCCAAATTTACATCCTATTGGATACAATTTTCTCAAGTACTGAGCAGCCAAAGCAGCTTCCAAATTCAGAGCATATCATTTATTTTAAAAAACAAAAAAACAAAAAAAAACCCAAGAGTAAAAACTCTGTCTCTCATTTGAAGCATTTCTGAAGGGATTTGGCCCACCATATGTCCCACGTGATGGGGTTTTGGCAACATAAATTCCTGCTCCTCAGTGAAGCTGTGGGAACTGACTGGTATACCTGTTCATAAGCCTACCCTGGTTTTAAGGAACCTTCAGTAAGATCTGAGATAGCGTTCTACCTTTCAGCTGAGACAAAGCGGGAACACAAACAGGATTGGTTATCCAGGCTCAGCTGATGTAACTCAATTACCATCAGTCCTGTTCCCATAGCCTCAGGCACTGCATTGAGTCACTTTTCCCACAAGTTGATATGAGCTCCATCTCAAAGGAAAGAAAAACTCTCTTCAAGCTGGAAGAATGATCACAATGTCAGCAGAGAGGCAGGGAAAGAACTAATTTCAGCACTGTCCTGGAAACCAACTGGGTCTTCAGGTCCCTGACATTCTTTCGAGGTTTCATCATGGATACAACTCAGGCGTTTCCTTTGCAGGTTTGTCTTCCTACCTAGACCTTAATCCCTCCCTCTGATCTAGTCATCCTGTCTGCAATCTAATGAGCTTCAAACTACTGTGTATTTGTTTGCCCCCCTCTGTTCCAGCTCTGATCTGTGATACAACTCAGCTGTGGCTGTACTTGCTTCTTTCTCTATTGTCTGAGGTTGCAGTCTAGAGGCTGGGTTGGATGCTGAAAGGATTGAAATCCAAATTTTGAATCAGTTTACACGTGGGGCAAGAGGGAGAAAGCACTTCTCGGAGCCCAAGTTTCTCTTGCTATCCATCCCTTGACAGTGCTTTTTAAGTCTAGTAACAGCACAGACCAGGGCTACCTTCATGACAGAGGATTCCAAACATCTGATCTTACTTTTGTCCTAAACAGCAAGGGAAAGATGATAACCACTGCTGGCCTGGATTTGAAATGACCACGGCAGTTATTCATAACCAACTCAGTGAGCTCCTTATATCTGCATTGATTCAAAAGGTTTCCTTCTCTTGGACCTGGTTTCTTCCCCCATCCTACCACCTGTGTTATGCTTATTCTGTGACACTTAAAGACTTCACAGTGCCATCTAACCTCTCTGTCCACTGAGAAGATGGAGCCCAATGTGATTGCTCAAAGCTAAGGGAGAAAATTTAAAACTATTATTAGTTGGGGAGGTTTCTATTTTTTAGTTAGTACTCATTAATTTTGACAAAAATAATGGACAACTTTATACTGGAGTTGCATATAGAGTACCTTTTACCCCAAAGCAGTTTTTCAAAATGTATGTGCACAGAATCACAGAAATGCAGCCACTTCTGGAGATAAATACAGCTGCTGCTTGTCCAGCACAGTGTGATAATAAAAAGGAGAACTACCACATTGTCCAGGGCAAACCTCTGTTCTTGGTAAACGTGCTATGGATTTCTGCATGCTTGCTATAGCAGAGGGGACCCATACATTTAAAGACTTCAGCTGAGACAATGCAGAGTCAGCAAAATGCATTTCCTTTATGTCTCTCAGATGGTCAAAAACCTCCCCAGCATAATATGCCAGGATACAAACTCTGCCAGGCTCTTGAGCAATTTCATATCTGGTATTCAGGTACTTTGCTAGCTCTGCCATTCAGTGCCTGCTCTGACAGACAAACCACAACTAAAGGTCACTGCAAGGTTCTTCCTGCCACTGGCTTGCCTTAGAGCAAAGGCAGATTTGGTTCTCTCTCCAAACGCCAGGCCCGCGTCTCCCAGGCACTACTGCTTGTTTCGGAGTGCCCTCTGCCGCCCAGCCCACAGAGCTGCGAGGCCGTCGAGGAGGCCGAGGAAATTAGCGGGATCTCGACAGCGACAAACAGCAGTCAGCATGGTGCGGCTTCACAGGTCAGCTCAGAGGCCCTGTGTTAGCGCTGAGACCCGATTTCAGGGTCTGGTCCTAACTGCCAGAGCTCTAAAGGCAAGGGGTTTGCAAAGCGCTGCCACCTACCAGGGGTGCATGGACAATCGAATTTTAGGTCTCCTATGTTCATCTTCTGGCAGAATTGTAACTCAGCTCACATCCCACACCTCACAAAGCTCTTACCCAGTTCTTGTCATCACCCACACCTGGGACAGAGAGCAAGGCAGATACTCCATGCACCAGCATTGCTAGGATACTTGCTTTGCAGCCACAGGAAGCAGCTATACCCTTCATTTCCACCCAACCCAAGTCATGCAAAGTGAAGGGTAACCCCTGCCTCCAGAGCGAAATAGGAAAGCTGGCTTCAACCCTGTCCTAGAGCAAGAGCTGGAGCCTGGAATCCCTTTCAGGAGAGCCTGGACAACTGCACACGATTTCCATCTAGGTGGTCAGAGATCAGATATTCTAGGAGATTTCTACCGACTTACAGCCTCTAACATTTGGAGAATTGTTTAGTCAGTCACACATCCTCCTGGCTCCAGGAATGTTCACCCCTACCCAAACAAGGTGGGTGCTTGCCTTGCCAACATCCCTTTACGCCAGGCGAAAAGGGTAAGTGACGTGTTCAAGCTGGTACAGGCAGCCAGGATTGACACCAGGATAAAAGTTTCTGATTCCCACTGCCAGAATATAAGGTGTTTCTGCAAATCTTTTACTTACCCAGGCAATAAAGTCCTTTCAAGCCCAACACCCGTAAGTAGCCTCATTAGATCACTCACTTGTGTACACTTGGCTACCATGCATGCACAGCCCTGCCCTGGGCAAGAAACGGCTTTGCAGTAAGTATAGGATTCTCTCTGTAACAAACTTGGGTATTGAAGCTGCTAGGTTTGTGTTCCAAAGAGCAGTGCAAGTTCTCATTAAGGAAGCAATTCACATGCACGCACGCACAGTTGCATGCATATAGTTTCCATCTGTATGGTAACAGCAAGCATCTTAGAAAGCTTAGATGTAGCATTTGAAATATATCTCACCAAGCCTTGCACAGGGGAAGAGAACTACACAATAGCAAGATACCATTTTCTCTCTTCTCTTTTTGTTTTCCAGAGGCATATTCCTCTCTGTGAGAGATCACTCTGAAGCCTCTCTGAGGATGGAATTCCATGACTCACCCCCTCTTACATCAGGATCAAAGTTACCGCTCTGTGTATTCACTCCTAACTAATACACTCAGCTGGCATTATTTCCTAAATTTGCTGGAATTCAGACTTTTTTTCCCACAGCAAAGCACAGTCTGTTTTGCCAAGCTTGCCACTGCAAGGCTGAGGCAAGTTGCACTAAAACACCACCAACCTAGACACATTCCTAGCTTTGCATCTGTAGCCAAGAAGGGGTTCTTTCACTTCCGGGGGGAAGAGCCTCGGTGTGCAGTACAACCTATGTGTGGGCACTTCTGCCCACCCTCCCAGCAATCACTCCCAGTTCCCTTTCCCTCTTCGCTGCCAGGCTTCCCTTGGGAAGAGGTGCCTGAATGGCATTGGGTAGATCACTCCTCCCCTTCACTGAACTGCCAGCCATTGCTGTCTGAATGCCTGACTATCACGATTGCCCATCTATGTCACCGTGTCATCCTCCCTGCTCTGCTACAGCCTTATCTTGCTCTCCTCTGGCAGGGCCATACAGCCAGGAAGGCAGCAAGCACACAGAGTCACGCGTAAGATTCATAAACCTTAACACAAGTGTGTTCTCAGTTTGTTGCCTCTGTACTCATCACTGAGGCTAACTATGGCAGCGCTGATTCTGGAGAGGGACATATTAGAACAAGAAGACTCACAGAAGCACTGTCACTGCTATTAGGCAACAGATACTGTACAAGGAATAAACGAAAAGATACCATGTAGAACTACAAACCTCTAGTAATAGGGCTGTTGCAGTTGTAACGGTCCATCAGAAAAGCAATCCTTTCGGGCAGGTTGTGCTATTTAATAAACCAGCTGATGCCAGGACTGCGTGCATCAGAGTTCATCTGCTTGGTCAGCTAAGTAGCTTATCTAATAAATATACTATGTCACCTTACAAACCTTGCTTCTTTGGGATTCTAACTCCTGTGACCTCTCAAATGCAGAATCCTGGGAAATATTGCAGAATGGCTGGAAAAAAACAGGCCTGCCACTGACATACCATAGGTAGGAAACAGCTTGAGGTAGGCCTTTTTCACACCAGGCCTGGCAAACTAAAGCAGCACATCCAAACGTAATTTCAAGTTGTTTTTGGTGACAAAGTTCCGTCACAGAGCCTTTATCCAGAAATGACTGCCATGCACGCTTTTTGTGCGTGCCATGTGCTGCCCACCAGTCCCTGTTACATGGGGCAAGTAGATATGTCATGTTCTAAAACCACACAGCATAGGCACAGTCTTTTTACATACGGTCAAACACAGTTAATTATGATTTTAAGCTTCATCTGCATTTTGGACAAACCCTTTTGTTTACTGTTCTTTTTTAACAGTGTTCATTTGGAAGCAGTGGAATCGATGGGCATATTTATTGTGAAAAAAATGTATAATCCAAACTGCTCTGTTGGCAACAAACCCATTTTTTTTTCTGAGCATTTTCCAGAAATGAATCCAGCTCGTCTTCCCACGTTTGCTCATTTCATCTGCTCCGCCACTGAGTTCCCATTCTCTGCCCACACCAACCTCCGTGTGTGTCCCTGGTGCTATGCAGCATGTGCTGGATATCCGCAGGGGGTACAACCACCCTGCGCACCAGCCAGAACATCACACAGGCACATTGCACTAATGGAGCTGGATTGCTGCGCTCCAGTCTCTAACACACATAATGAGATTAGCATTTGAATAGTGCTGATCAAGTTACCAGTACCACTGAACCCTGGGTCCATCAGATGCAAATGAGTCACTATAAATTTTGCTCCTTTCTTAAGGGCTTTTTATATGCACGGCCAACACAGAAAGAACTGCCATGGGTACAGCCAGGGAAATCTGTCTCTCAGTGTGACCTGGGATTCCTGAGGGTAGAGAAACAAACAGGACCATCTTTGCTTTGATAAAACCTTTTTCTTTTAGAGCATTTTTTCCCTCTTTCTAACACCTTTTTCTTTCAGGGCTGCAGAGGCATCAGAACACATTCTAACATAAAGTTCAGAGACAAAAACCTTCAGAACATCAACATATAATTCTTAATTCTATCCATTCTTAGTTACCTGAGTGACATCTGAAAGTTTTGCGAGCCTCCTTGTGGAAAGGATTGTATCCTTCCCTGGTGGGAGGATGAAGGTGAAATAAGTCTATGCTGCCTCCAACTGCCTTGATTCAATGTCTCTGAAGTGCTTGGAATACACTGAGGCACCTTAGCAGTTTCTTCTCACTTCCTCCTCAGTCTCCCTAGAGGAAGATACAGAACACATCCCATTTAGGAAGAATCAGCTTCAGGGTACTGCTTTGCATGATTAAATGTAAACTAACTAATCCCCTCTGTATCTTAATGGATGCTCAATTACATGGGAGTTTTCTCCCATCTCTGCACGGTGGGCAGCACCGGAGGGGAGGGGAAGGGGGAGGAGACAGGCAACTTGTGAAAACGAGATCCGTAGATGTCAGCAGGTGAGCTTTGGCAAGCATGGCCACCAGAAACCAGAGAGAAAAGAAGTTACAAGAGCGCATCTTTCCTACTAACTAGGATTTTTAACACATTTGCAAGATTTCTACAGGCTTCATAGCAGAGGAAACAATACAACCAAGAGATCTCAACTATACTCATCTTAAGTTGTTAAAAAATGTCCTGCAAATACAACTGAACCAGCCTGTTCTTGTAATGAGCCCAGCTGACCTCTATATACATTCGGCTCCAGCTGCTCCTACTTTTCTGGGCAAATTAGGTCAGGTCAGCTCTCTAGGCAGCCTGGCTGCAGCAGGTAAAATGAGCGGCGAGCATGGAGAGCACTCAGACTCATTCACCCTCTGACTCGCCCCCCCGGGTGGCTTTACCGGCACTCTGCCTGGTGGGTGGAGGTCTGCAACTTCATAACGATACTACAAGCTTTTATTAGAGCATTATTAGGAAGTTTTCTACTATTATCCTTCATTTACCCTATACACATTCAAGACAGTGACTTCTCCCATCATCTCCATTTACTGCTAACAATTAACTGATCCTCTGGTCCTAACACCGCTCGAGGCACTCGCTTGGGTCCTCAGTTTGCGCGGCATGTTTATCTTCGGGTGCAGCACAGCAGAGTTTACCAAAACGTCAGGACTCCCCACCTCCCCCGAAGAAAGAGGAAGCCCTCCTGCGCAGCCACCGCAGCTCCGCGCCCTCTCCCAGGGCTACCCGAGAAAGCGGCTCGGACGGCAGAAACCTGCTGGGCGGGCACCCGGGCTGCCCCTCACCTTCCCCCCTGGGGCTGGACCCCCTCGGGGCTGCGGCCCCTCCGCGCCGAGCCGCCCTCAGGGCGGATCCCGCCTCAGGGCACCGCCTCGCCTCAGGGCGGGGTCCTCACAGGGGCCCCCCAGCACGCGCCTCGCCTCAGGGCGCGGCCCCGCCTCAGGGGGCCCCCCCAGCACGCGCCTCGCCTCAGGGCGCCCCCCCAGCACGCGCCTCGCCTCAGGGCGCGGCCCCGCCTCAGGGGGCCCCCCCAGCACGCGCCTCGCCTCAGGGCGCGGCCCCGCCTCAGGGCCCCCCCCCCAGCACGCGCCTCGCCTCAGGGCGCGGCCCCGCCTCAGGGGGCCCCCCCAGCACGCGCCTCGCCTCAGGGCGCCCCCCCAGCACGCGCCTCGCCTCAGGGCGCGGCCCCGCCTCAGGGGGCCCCCCCAGCACGCGCCTCGCCTCAGGGCGCCGCCCCGCCTCAGGGGCCCCCCCCCAGCACGCGCCTCGCCTCAGGGCGCGGCCCCGCCTCAGGGGGCCCCCCCAGCACGCGCCTCGCCTCAGGGCGCGGCCCCCTGCAGGGCGGAGCCCCTCACAGGAGACCCCTCCCCCCCGCCGCCGGGGCCGACCCGCCTCAGGGCGGGACCCACCTCGCGACGCGGCCCCCCGCAGTGCGCAGCCCCTCACACAGCGGCCTCCCCCGCCTCAGGGCTGCGCCCCGGTCCCGGTGCGGCACCGCCGAGCTCGGCTGCGGCGCTTCCCCGCGCCCCGTCCTGCCCTAGGCGGGCTGCGAGGGGGCGAGGCGCGTGTCCCCCCCCCGGGAGAGCCGCGCGCTGCCTCGGCCCGCGCTGGCCTCGCCCCGCAGGGAAAAGCAGCACGAAGCGGGGGGGGGGGGGGCAGTGCCTCAGCCCGGTTTCTGCTACTTAGTACGTGAATCCTGAAGAAAACATTTCTTCTATGAATAAAAATAATATCCTGTCAGAGGGATGGAAAGCTGCGTTCACAGGCTGCAGCACAGGAGCCAGGAGAGAAACGTGCAAAATGATGCGACATGTAAAGTGCAGTAGAAGTCCAAAGATTTGCAGCAGACACAATAAAGGCTAACATCTTTTATTACATTTTATAGATTAAATATATTTTCAGTAGAGTCTCTTTTTTAAAACACACGAAAGGAAAAATACATTCTTCATGTACATATGAAATACTGACCACGTTGCAGAGACCATGTATAGTGCAAAGTATGAACACAGCAAGAGAGACATCACCACTCTGGACGATTATCAGCATTTTTTTTTCTACAGTAAAGTTAGAGCAAGTCAATGTTTCTCCTTCCAAAGAGAATTCCCAACCCTTCACATCCATGGCATTCCCTGGGATCATGCAGGAAAGGCTTTCACTTTTTAAACTTACTATAAAATCTTTGCATTGCATGAAAAATTATCAAACTCTGCAGCTTTAGCTCTTGCACACATTCATAATCGTAGCACAATTTTTATTACGATTGCAGCCCAACTCCAAACACCCCTGGAAAAAAGAAATAAATATATATATATATATAACCTGGTAAGGAGAAAGGAATGAATCCGACTGATTGTTGCAGTGTCCACAAAACGTGTACCCACACGTACACACATGCACACACACGCACACACGCACGCACAGGAGGAAGATGGCGAGGTGTGATTGAGCATCTCCTATCACTAGCTTGGAGCGAGGGCACCGGGTTGCATGTTTCGCTGAACCTTTAGTGTTTTTCAGTACGGGATGTCGTTTTGGTAGTACTGGATCATGTCGTATGTCCTGCTCCTAAAGGAGGAAAGCAAAGCCAGAGGTAAATGAAAGTTAGAGACACTGCGGCCATTGTCACAAAGACAAAAATTGAGATCACACAGAAGCAAAACATGGGTGAAGGAAATTAACTTCTAAGCAAAACCAGCCCTATGCACTTTGAAGGCACCGTGAAGGCAATTTCATTGTTATAAATAACATAAAACATCCTGCTCTTGTTCAAACTAGTGGAGATTGTCCAGTCCTGATACTGTTGGCTGAGGAAAATGGATCCCTGGATCGGCAGCTACCACGTTTCCAAAAACCAGTTCACAATACATCCTCTCAGCCCTCCTCAAATCACAGTTCAAACTTCATTAAATGGAAGTGTAGCGCTCCCATTACAAGGCTAAAAACGGAGTGAAAGCAGTTTAGCAGAACCGGGCCCCAAGCAGCAGCGCGGAGAAGGGAGAGCAGTTCAGGTAACGGCTGCAGTCCAGCCTGGTCAGTGCGGTGAGGCCTCTACGGTTTTTAGTACTGCTGCGCTAAAACAAATTACTCCCATGCCTCTTACTGTGGCAAGGACAGTAAGACATAAGCTACTGCTCTCCTGAACACAACACATTTGTGCTGCAACAGCAGCTTGGAGCCTGTGCTCAGATAAGCCAGAAGCACCTCACGTTACACTGGCAGTTTGTTTTAGGAGAAGGAAAAAAAACTAAGAAAGATCTTCAGGACTGCATAAAGCCAGGCGCATGTGGAAATAAAAGCAGTAACCTAAAATAAGAAGTCTCATAATGAAAATACAAGTAAGAAGGGAAATAGCAGCATTAAAAGCAACATCTCTGATGAATGACTGAACAAGCAATCTAAGCCTTGTAACAGATAACTCAGTTATCCACAGGCAGAGATTATCCAAGCCACAGACTAACCATGCCACAGGCAGAGATGCTCAAGCTTGCCAGAACTAAGCTGGCTTTTGGCATTCACACAACAGTGTAACTGAATTAATAACCCCCAATACTAATCCGGGGTGCTGAGCAGATGTACCGGCAGGCACTAGGAGATCCAATTCTGTTCTAGTGGGGTTTTTTCTAGCCAATAAGCCCTGCTTGACCCAAGCTGACCCCAGGTGTTTGCCCTGAACTCCTCACTATATCCCACACAATTTGTATTATGTGGGATGGAAATATATATATATATATATATATATAACGTCCAATGACTGGCTGGGTGACAGAACTGACTATCGTATTTTATGACAACAGTCAGATATGGTTCTTTAGGCTTGTGTCAAGGATGGAGCAGAAGCAGTAACTACAGATGGGAAAAATGTCAACAGCAGCTCTCAAAGGTGATAAAACATGCACTTAAGAAACAGGAAAAATACTACAGTGTATTGGCTAGCTGGTCATTATGTTGATTTTTAAATTGCTAATTATCTAGATAGAACTGTTTAGTCTGTTCAACATACTGATTAGCAGATCCCAAGTAACATGGCCCAGCTACACAGGCATTCAAAAACCACATTGCCAAAGTGTTTTATATGCAAGGCATTTTTCCTAAGCAGCATGATACTATACAATAAGTAACATACGGTCTAGCAAAATGATTACTATATTAATGCAATACCAAGTCATGAAGAAAAATTCAGTGGAAAAAAAAAAAAATCAGAACTCATTTATAGAGAAGAACCAAATACACTTTTATGCAGACTAGCAGCTTAGTATGTATACAGGTCTTCACATTCTACTGTACACGTAGCAGGGATTACTGAGTGAATTTCAGAGGGGTATTCAGGCAATTTAATGCCTGCAAGCAATTATAAAAAATGATTTTAAAAAGTAACTGTACTCCTGTTTGAGATACATTCTTGCTCAGTCCAGTGGCCCTGCAAGTTGGTTTTTAAGACATGTTCTCTTTTACAAAATAAAAGGCAACAAGCTTCAAGATCATTTTCTTCTCATTCTGACAAGCAGGCATGCTATTCCTGCTGCCATCCAATACCATTCTTTACTATTCATTCCTTTATAGGTCAGAGATGACCCTACCCTACAAGGGCATAGCACACCTAGCTGAATCACTCCAACAGAATAGTTGGGCATCCCCCAACACAACAGCCAAAATGCTTAACATTCAGGCTTCACTTTGACAGCAAATTGTCCACTCTTTACACCAGACAGCTTTATTATTAGCTCAGCCTGGGTTTAAGCCTTCCTCTCCAACATAAAGGGAGGAGATACGGCATATTCAGAAGCAAAGCTGCTACCCCACATTATCTAAAACTCAACAAAGAGACAACATTCGGTATTGAGTGATAAGACTGTACTTTTTAGCTCTTCTCAAAGTATGATCAGTTAATTGGTTCACTTTTCCTTTAGCCCTAGGGAGAACATATGCATAAAGTGGCAAACCTGTTGCTGAGGAAGCAATTCTGGATGATCTTAATGATGAAATTTGCAGCCTCCCGTTCAGTCATGTTGGGGCTGAACCTGTGCCTATATGCAGAAAACCACAAAAAGCAGGAGTACAAGTTAGCAAGGTTTCCTTTGAGCATGATAGAAATGAGTCTTCAACAGTAGGCTGAGCCTGTGCACTTTCATTTGCAGCAAGCATCTACTTCCTATGAGACTATCCTGATCAAATTGTGTAATGTTTTAATAGGCACCTCCCTTAAGTCTTATAGTGGACACAGATGTTGTAAAGTTTTGATCAGTTTAGCGGTAACTCTAGAAACAGCAGATCCCTCTTTCTAAGCAGCTGCCGTTTTTAAAATACCCGTGCATCTAGCAAAGACCTTGAGTTCCAGCCCATCATACTTTACGAATCTGTGCTTATTTTTAGGAAATTTGTAGGAAGTTATCTACAGCAAATACTGAGTGCACAGCTAACTCTGGAGGCATAAGCTTGGAGGGCTATTTAAAGTGTCATATTAGAATTTGTATTTGCCTAAACTGTTGATGTTACAACATAGTCATATTCAGTACTGTGTTATCTGTAAAACAAATTTAAAGTTGCTATGCTTAAGATTCCAGCATCATTTGAGAAGAGTTCAGACTTGGCAACACCTTATCTCCATTAAACCAGATCTTTCCTTTAGAGTCTTGCTTTGCTACTGCCAAGAACTTGAAGATAATCCATGTACTTGCACAGTCACTACACAGCCTGAATTTAATTCTGTGAAAAGGCCATGGAAATTCCTACTTCTTGAGATGTCCTATAAAGAAAACTAAACTACTATTTTTAAAACACTAAGACATAAGACATTTGGACAGCATGACACTATACTCACTGCTTAAGTTGTGACAATATACACTCTACAAAGAATGAGTAAGTACTTTCCAGTTTATACATACTCTGACTTACTTTAACAACTTGATTGTCTGCCCTCGGAAACAGGGCAGCCCTGTATCCAGCATTAATGTAACCAGTGAGACTACAGCATCCATGTAAGGCCTAGAGAAAAAGAGGACAAAAAGGTTATAGTACTTCTGCATCCTTAGTAGGTAGAGCAGGCAAGCTAAGGAGTTCAGTGAGCTGGATCACACCTTTTTCTGTAGTGAAATCTAATGCATGTAATCCTCTTACATTTGCTGAGGGAGCTACACCCTTACGCACAATCTGTCACTTTAAATTTCACTCCCTGATGTCGGACTACCAGATACTCAGAATGCTGCAAGATGAACAGCCTCAAGGAGGGTTATACAAAGCAATACTTTGGTAAATAACACTCCTTTGGCAACAGAAAGGTGAATCAGTGCATCAAAACAGTATAAAAGGCTGAAACCAACAATACCACAGTAATAGATTATCTTCTAATTCCTAATTACTCTATGGAATTCTTTGCTACATCAGCCCAGCTTCCCTTCTCCTTCCTCTCCTCCCACTCAGAACATTTATTACCTACTGAGCTATTACTCTACTACTTGGATGACATCTTTGCCTTGAAACAAAACTTCTCCAGAGTGCTGCCCCGCAAGGAAGTAAATTGGTCTTGGTTTCAAGACAGCCCCTTTTGGGTCTGCTAGCTGAGGAAATTTTTATTCTGCAAGATAACATCAATAATCTCTCATACTTGTGATAGAATGAGCTTTTATCTGGACCGTGTCATACTGTCATCCTCCTACTCACATGCAGCATCCTCTTTAAATAAATTTAGCAGTACTCCTGCAGGTTACAGCAAACCATGTTTGCTTGGTATGACACAAGGTAAAGTTGCAAAAATCTTAACTGTGACTGGCTGGCAATAATAGCTAGTGAGCTGGGCTACCAAAATCTCTGTCTATTTTACAGCAGAAGTTGTAGCACTATTTTATATGTCCTGCCTAATTAACTCCAACTGAAACAATGACTAACATGGTTGTCATATTACGAAAAAAAGGAAGATTTTGATTCTCCTACGCTTTTTTACTGCAAAGTCTAAATGGCATACTAAACTGAGTGAAGAAAGGAGAACATTACATTTATTAATTAAATACAATATAAACACCTCAAATGTCACATAAGAACAGAACAAAGTCAGACTGTAAAATTACAGGGCTATTAAACTGTTTTAAAGCTTGTACCTGGACAGTTGGCATCATTACTAAGGGATATAACAGACAGGCTCAGACCCCTGACAAACAAATACTTATTATTATTTAACTTCTCATCTGGTTTTAGGTGTGCAAACACTTCCACTTTTGAGAATTAAGAATGCCTCACCTGACTGCCAGATAGCCTCTGACACACATCTCCATAAACCACTTGAATGGAGTTGCCTCCATTTTTCCTCCCATTATCATCACCATCTCGTCAGTCAGCTTAATGTCTGGCTCCCAGCCCAGATTTCCACCAGGTGAGCTTTCAAACATGAATCCAAAATCTGTGCACAAAAGATAAGCCGGCTCAGATACTTTGTTGGTTAATTGTGCACTGTTGAAGCTGACAGAAGAAAGGAGAGGTGGATTTCACATATTAATTCTGATTTTTTGTCTTCCTACCAACTGAAAATAAGCTCTGGTGAAGTATAAGAATATCAAAAGAATCACATCTATGACATTAGACTAGACTAAGGATCATGATGTCAAGTAAACTCCTTGCCAAAACATCACTGGAGTTCCAGAAAAACAAATTTAAAGCAGAGGTTAGTCTCACACAACTACATACCTTTACTAGTCAAATTTAATTCACACCCATACAGTGATGAAAGGAATCCAAAGATATGTTCATATATTCACACACATCCACACACAGATGTGTATGTGTATATACTTTTCTGAAGCTGGTAAAGTTTTGCAAAACTAAATTTACACAGAAGCAGCCAACACAAATATACATACAATACTAAACAGGCATGATAGGAAATTCCATGCACATACAGCAATTGTGAAATCAGCATATTGATTGATCTCAAAAGGGAAGTGTCTTATTATCTTCTATGAACATTATTTTACAGCAGAAGGAAAAGATGACTACAGAAGTTCAAATGTAGATGTAACTGACCAATATGAATGATGTGTCCCTTTTTGTCCAGCATGATGTTGCCATTATGCCTGTCTTTAATCTGGAGCAGAAACAGGAGAAGACTATATGCAGCCATACTGCGGATGAAATTATAGCGAGCCTGTATAAACAAGAAGTTACAACAAATCAGAAGAACACAGAGAATTTGATATCTCTCCTCACCATCCCAGGAGCAGATGCAGCTGAAGAAAGTGTTTTGTTCCCCCTGTCCGCCTTCCCATTCATGATTAGTTTGGAGCAATGTTCAATGATCTTCTTCTTATATCTATAGCAGCAATAACTTCCTTAGCTAACTTACTCATAGCTAAAAATGGACTATCTGCATCAGAAACCAGATGCAGCATTATGGTAGTCATTATCCAATTATTTGTCATTATTCCTTATAGCTAGAATGTTTCTTGGTTGAGTTTTGCTATGTCTGCCAACTGATATTTTACCTTCTGGAATGCAAGGGTGGACTCATCTCCATATTGCCTTGTAAAGTAATCATACATCCCAAAGTCTGTCTGCCTGCCCAGCTGGTCACGGGATGTGCAGTCAGGAATGCATTCAATAACACCACACTGAAGGGGAAGAGGAGAAACAGGTCTGTAAAGCATGTTCCCAACATATATTTTGTTCATGGCTCTTGGCAGCTGTACAGGTCCCCTGGGAAATGTGGGGAAGCTCATAGATCACTGAATACAGAATTTCTAGTTTATTCATAAAAAAGTAGATCCAAACATTGAGAACTTCCATGCAACATAAGACAAGATTTGCGACTTTCCTGTGACTTGCACAATGTAGTCTCCAAAAATCAAACAGCAAACACAAATAACCACAAGCAGCAAAAATTCAAAGCCAAAAGCTTTAGAAAAGCAGGAAACAGGAGAGGAAAGACTCTTTTGCCACTGGTACTCCAAATATTTGGCATAAGTTATGTGGGCAGTATTTCCTCGCAGAATGGAATTTTTGTATGTGTTGGAAAAAAAAAAAGTTGTGTTTTTTTTTTGTTTGTTTTTTTTTTTAACAAGGAATTATTTTCTACAGCTCTAGAGTTAACTATCCACTTACCCCAGGAGCTGTGGCCACCACTCGATATGGAAACACAAAAAGATCCAGGCCAACCAGCTGAAATATGTTCTTGAAGAGATCGATGATTTGTAAAGCTAACATGTCCTGTTATACAAGAAAAAAATTGCACAAGCATTACAGGGGTTACGGATCGTAAGTCAGGTTACAAAATGCTCTGAAGAACTCTGAAGTGAACATTAAGTTCCCCCAGAAGGTCTGCAGATGTGTGTTTGTGCATTCACTATGGCTCTGAGGAAAACCAAAAATGGAAAAGATAAATGCTGTTTAAGTGTGTAGCAGGTAACACTGAAGATTTAACTGCTGACCTATGAAGAACAAACTTTTCCATCATTCTTTGATAAGAGGAGTACTAATAACTCCAGCTATAATAGGTAACATTCCCTCTTAATTAAAAACAATCAAACTTCACTGCACAACACATCACCTGAGAAAATACTACTGTTACCAATATGTTACTATGTTATGTTACCAACTGAGAAACAAACTCCAGAAAAAATTTTAAAACATGGCATTAGATAAAACCATCTTGAGAGCATGACCTATGTTTCCAAACCAGATTTTCTACAGCGAGACAACAAAGTTCTCTCCTCAGTCCATAGCTAATGGGGATTCTAAGGATTCCAAAGAAAAATATTTGTATGCTAATATTATTTTATCTTCTGTAACTGCAAAGCCTGGTAGCTTTGTACCTGTCTGCAGTCATCGCCCACTTTAAAGATAGCTGCCTGCCAACAGATTTTCTTACTGTCCACCCCTTCTTCTGCACTTTCATCTATGGAATCAGAACGACAACGCAGACCTGCAAAAAGAGTACAAAGCAAAACCCAGACATAGAGTTTTATTAGTACCTTTGTTATCACAACATTCCTCCTACACTAAAAAACACAACATTTCACTGCAGGTCCACTACAGAAATTTCTGCCTTGCAAGGTACATTCCGTAAAACAGTTCCCTTCCTGTATTAGAACTGGAACATAGACATCAAAATAGCTTTCACGGTCTACCTGAAAAAATGCCTAAAGTACATTAAACTAGTCCGCTAGAATCTCCCACAAAATTTATTATGAGAAAAGGCTGCCAAAAAGCATGGAGTTCACTACAGTCTAGAAACCAGAGGAAGGCAATTAATTTATAAACTAGTCTAAAGTAACTGATAAAATTTATTTAGGATACCTATGTGGCCTGATTTCAGGAACTAAAAAATGGCAAAAAATGAATTTAAGTTTTCAGAAATTAGACAATTCCTATTCTTCCCTCCCCATTTTATGGGGCTTCATTTCTGAGCTGGACCTATGTGGGTAAAGTTCAACATGGAAACAATTATACTGCAGCAGTACAGGTCACTGAAAGCAGGCCATTTTAAAGGAATTGCTGACTCTTAATTAGTAGCATCAATATTAAGACTTATTTACTAACCTTCTTTTTCAAGCTCACTAACTCCACATCGTTTCACTTTAAATTTGGCCAGGTAGGGTGCTTTTGCTGCACTGAATTGGGATAAATAAAAAGATGATGAGTGCAAATTAGCCAAGCAAGAATTTCTAGGAAAAAAACCCAAAAACTAAATATGATGAATTAATTTAACAGAGGAATACAACATGAGCATGTTACCTCTGCATAGGAGTTCCTGATTTGTAATCAATATCCAGAACAATAGCTTCAGGATTGCTGGGCAAGTAACAGCCTGCAAAACAGAGCAGAGCAGACAGCTGAGAACAAATTCATTGGCTAGTGCAACAACAGAAGAAAACTAACGTCAGCGTCTGTAACTTCAATGCAGACGCTTCTGAATTAAATAAATGTTAGAGATGAGTTAGAGATTACAGTCTGGGAACCGCAAAGGATGTGGTACCCTTTCCATTAGTCAGTGATTGCCAGAAACTAATAGAATACAGTTTCAAACTAATACTGCAGAGTCTTTACCACAGAAATGTACAGACAGGACTTCTCTTCCAACAGTCCCTAACAAGACGTGGCAGCATGTCCCACCACACTAGGAAGGGCTCTTAACAACCAACACATGGTAGACGAATTGAGACCTGTTAGACAGCGATCAGGAAAAGCGTTCATCAAACTCCATTTTAAAGGGAAGGTTCAGATGGGGAAAACATATGTTCAAGGGATGCAAGGGCCTTCAGATAACGATGTTTCAAAGGACTGCTAAAGGGAGAAAAAGGAAAACGAAGGGAAGGGGACACGCTTCACTCTTGAGATCACATAGCTTCTTAAAAGTGCCTCACCTTTTTTTAAAAGAGGGAGAGGGAGAGGGAGAGGGAGAGGGAGAGGGAGAGGGAGAGGGAGAGGGAGAGGGAGAGGGAGAGGGAGAGGGAGAGGGAGAGGGAGAGGGAGAGGGAGAGGGAGAGGGAGAGGGAGAGGGAGAGGGAGAGGGAGAGGGAGAGGGAGAGGGAGAGGGAGAGGGAGAGGGAGAGGGAGAGGGAGAGGGAGAGGGAGAGGGAGAGGGAGAGGGAGAGGGAGAGGGAGAGGCTATGTTTCTAAAGAGAAACAACACCAGCTGCAACAGAAAAACAGCCACCTAGCTGCCAGCACCAAAACTGAGACCAGTTACTTGCCAGAGATTTCAAGATTTGCTTATAAAAAGTATATACTCATGCTGAATGTAAAAAGCCCACTATATAATATGATTAAAACACTTCTTACCAGGCTGCACTTTCACCTCAGATAGAGCACTCAAACAAGCTTTTTTTCTTTCATCTCCTTTAGGGAATGGTCTAGAAAGATGAACGATATATTATTTTATTTATCTACATATTATATACTACTTCATGTACTAGCCTAAAATTTGTTTCAAATTTATACAAACTTCACTAAAAATGTTTTTTCCTATAAAGACAAACATCTCTTACTGCACCACTTCTAGTGGATTTAAAGGCTCAGTACGTAACAAGAACCTTTTCTATGTGAATGAGTGTTTTTCGATTTAACACTGATTTGTAAAATGACATATAGATTGTTGACAAACCCAAACAGCATCAGAGATGTGAATGAAATAAATTAGGGATCTTCTTTATACAGAAATTTGAGCAAAATTCCTCTTTTATAAGCATCGCAATAGTTACAGCAATATAATTTCCCTTGTGGGCCTTATTCCAGAATAAAAAATGTTGCTTTGGAAGTGGCACAAACTAACTGGAAAAAGACAAGCCAGCAAAATGCCTATGCAATTACACGCCTAATTTGCTCACGTACTTAGCATGACTGCAGGTGCCAACTGCATAATTGGTGACACGGTTAACGATTAGTATGTACAATTACCCAATTTGCACAGGGACTTGTGTTAACCCTGTATGGAAGTCAGTCATGCAATTGCACACTCACCTGGTGTAGAGGTTTGCAAGTGAAAGGTATTACTTATGCTATGGTTTTAAGTAGTACAGCAGACTACTGAAGCAGCAACATAACACTTAGGATAATGAAATCATCCTAGATGGTACATTTATTCATTTGCGCCCTCTACAAAGCAAACAGCATTTCCTCTACACTGTCTTTACGTGGGAAATGTCTAAAATGCAGATGCATTTTAGAGCTGGAGTGCAAGATGAAATGCATGCAAATTATAATTATTTATAGTTGCTTAATTATGACTTACTCCTAACAAAAGATGGTTTGATTTCATCCTAAATGTCAAGATACTGAGATCCTAAACTCCCCTTTTAATTCATCCTACTGGGTGAAAGCATCTGGGCATGCACATAGAAGACATCTAATATTTGACAGTTTGTAATGTGAACGTCCGTTAGCCCAGTGTCTTCAAGCTGGTGGTTTTCAAGGCTTCATTTTAAAGGAAATGTGTTCCAGGAAACAGATTCTGTACGACTTTCAACTACTTTCATGCACAAGAGAATGTTTTAAAAATATGCAACAAAACTGCACTCACAGACGTAGAGCTTGTGTGCTGAGCTGCTGCCATCCACTGGCAAGCTTTATAAAAGTTAAACAACATATTTTCACTGCAGTCTTTATAGTCAGCAGTGAAAGCCTGTGAGCAAGATTTTCAGTTTTAAGGGAACAATCCAGTGTGCATGATATCAAATCTGTCTCCATAACAACAATTTATGAATGGAGGAAAGAGACTTACATATGCAAAAAGAATAATCCTCTTTGTATCACACTGCACAAGAAAATATCTTTGTGAAGAGAAAAAGACAGTTTCATGGAGTCTTTAGAGTTTTAGCAGAAAGAAAAGCATGCATGAGATTTAGGGTTGGTTGTTTGTTTTTAACTCCACACAAAATGTGCCTAACAAGTTATAATAAGGAAAACAAAAAAAAAGCACAGTAAGCCTGTCAGACCCAAATACAAGAGTGCAGTTTTCCTGCCTGAAGCAAACTCTGCCAACTTTTCAAGATAATGCTGGTCATCTATCCAAAAAGCCAGATTAATGGGGCAGGTGACAATGTAACTAGACGAATGGGATTTCAACTGGCATAAGAGCACTGATTGTTTTACCAACTCCATTTCTGTCTTAGTGCACTTTCTGTGGAGCCTCCTTCCACTATCACCCACCGCAATATATTTGCTAAAATTAGTTTAAAAGCTAATGTTCAAGTTTACTGCCATGTACTTCCAGAGTAAAATGTTACAGCTGTTTCAAATGGAAGGACTGCTAAGTCCTGCTTAAAGCATAGAGCACTGAGATCAGAGCAGAAACAAATTATCCCTAAAAGTTAAAGTAAAGCAAACCTTTGCATCCTACTACAACTGTAAGTTATATTTAAAAAAACAAACAAACAATTTCTTACCGTAGCAGTAATTAATTTTTTTTTCTGAAAATACTATCCTCTATAATAGGATAGTAATATATATTATTATATTATAATATTATAGTCTATTATAACTATAATACTATACAGTACTTCTAAAATCAACTCAGCCTCTTAAATAGGACACTGGTAATTTCCAGAACAGTGAGCCCCAAAAGAGCACAACTTACTTGATAATGGCTGAAACATTGGTGATTTTATTAAAGAAATCAAATTCCCGTTGGTAGAACTCCTTGGCTGGGCCAGATAACGAGCTGGTTATCTCCTCTACTAGTTGCTCCAGGAGTTCCCCGATGTCAGCTGCATGTAAAAATGAAAGTATCTGTGTCAGAAGCTTATTTCAGAGTGCTACATGATATGGGGAACGGAAATAGCCATCTTTGGTTAGTAGTAGTAGTAATAATAATTAAAACAAAAACGATACTGATGCAAAGATTGCTGCAGCTCTTTTGATGCATTCTGTCAGGCAGAACACCTCTACAGAGTGGACCCTAGCTCTTCAAATGAAAAACAGAAATTCCCTAGCTCAAAGTATTACTCCTGCCAAGACAGAAGGCAGGAAGGAGCTTTAAGTCTGAACTGAGGCAAGGAATAGGAATCAAGCTAGATTAAACTTTAAACCACTCACGATCTTTTTGGTGTCCTTCTTCATCCAGGTAGATATTAGTTTTCATGTTCCAGATGAATTGGTGAGCCAAGAGCTGGGATTTGGCAGCTGCCCACAGGATATATTCTCTAACATAACCCATCTGCAACAGTATGCAGTCCAGTAACAATCAAAGACTGTTACAACTCAAGGAGACTCAATGTTAACTGCTTCTAACAGCTATTCTTCAAAACTTAAAATTATTTAATGTCTGGAAAGAAAATAAGTGCAATCTCATTCACCTTGCTAGGAAGAACTTTCAAGAATGACAGTGTATTCTAACAGGTAGGGGATTGAGTCTAAACTGTTTTCAGCTTTATTACTGACTTGTTTTGTGATTCTAGGTAAGCTACTTCCCACCTCAGTACCTTTTTCTATCTATTCGATTTGGATTTCAAATCTTTTTGAGCTCAGGGTGTCTCCTAGTTAGTTTTCTACAAAGCACAATGTAACGGAGTCTTTGGTCTCACTTAGCATCATTAAATGTTCCTTTAATATGAGTTATATAGACAACTGCATAATTTTGGTGGCAAGAACTGCACATGCTGGCACGGTTGCACAGAAATTCTGGAAAGCAGGAACATAAATTTGCAAAAGAAGTTGAAGTGCACAAAGCAATCTCACTCAAGGGGTAGCATTCCCTTTCCTCTACTTGCAGCTACTTCTCTGGTCTCTGGAGATTTCTGTTTGACTATGACAGTATCAGACTGGAGACACCGCCCCCACCCCCGATATCTTCTATGCGTAACTCCACAGAAAAGTGATTAAGGACACTGATTTTCATTTAATTTCACTATTACTCATCTCACATACCTCTTCAGAGGCTTTATTCAAACAGAGTGCTCAGCTGAGATTTCCCATAACAAAACCTCGCTCCTTCCAGATAAGCTACTTAGCCTCTGTTTTCTCAAGTTTACCTGTTCATAATAAAGGTGCATCCAAGCAAGCCTGTCTCTAGAGACAATTTTTTTCTATATATTAGGTATAAGACAATAATAAGCAACATTAGTTTAAACTTAAGTTTTGTCTGATTTGCAGTTTTAAGCCTAAAGGCTGTTTTAAAAATTTGCTTGGTTCATACACAGCTGTTTCATGTCCTTACCTTATCATAACGAAGTGCCTGAACAATCTGTGGAATGTAGAATAAAATGGCATCCTGAAAAAAGAAAAGGCAGGTTTTTTTTTTTTTTTTTAATTGCTGTTTCAGTAGTTGGAATGGAAGACAGGTCACATGTACAGAGAAAAGCTCTCTTTATTTAGGTGATGAACAAAATTCCTACTAGCGCTGCTTCTTTATTTTAAGCTACATATGTGCCACCTTCTCAAATCAAAGGATTTTTCCGCCTAGTGACCTCCTTCAAAAAATATCATTAACAAATATGTATTTTACAGTCCTTATAACAAGTTTGACAAGTATTAAAAATTTGAGCCTTCTGCTCCTTCAGAAGAAGCACCTTTCCATTGAAAGGAGAATATCTGAGAACTGAAAAGAACAATTTGAAAGTAATGGTCTGAAGAATTCAGCTTGATGTGATTTATAAAAGACAAAGAACTTGGAAGTGGATAAGCCAGCAGTATGTGGGACAATTAACTTGAAGTTTTCATCCCAACCTATTCACTCTGTTCAATGTGATGTGCCCATTTAGCGTATGTGTCTCTTCACAGTATTAAAATGAAACCTGTAGTCACAATGACTGAGGCCATAACTCTGCTTGAAGTGTTAGGCTTTCTTGGAAGACAGCTTACCGGAGGAAAAGATCGCAGGACTTTAACTCCATACTGAGCTGTTAGAGGATGAGGCGGATACATGCTTGAAAAATAGGAAAGGCCAGTTGGTGGGTCTGTTGGTGCCCAGCACAGAACATGGCTGAGCTCAGGTGCATCAGCATCAATTGTATGCCACGTAACCAGGTACTGAAAGAGCAGGTCAGACACGTTATGAGTTTATAGGACCCAGTAATGCCTGGGTAATACTCAGACTGTAACGCTATAATCTAACTTCTTAAAGCATGGAAAATGAAACATGCTACATTTTATTTTACAAAACAGCTATTCATCTAAAGCATTTGTTCTTCCAGGGAAACCTAACTATTAGAATGGATGAGGTTAGTGAGGTAGAGTTACAAAAAGCATAATACAGCAGATCTAGCATAGGGAGAAAAAGAGAGGATGAGCCCTTTTATAATTGGTCAAAGGTACAATTTCTCTCTCATCTATTTTACAGGTGATATACAGAATACAGCTCTGACGAGACTGTCCCTCACATGACTAGAAGGCTCCACTGCAGATCAGCATGAGGCATTTCCTCCATTTCAGGCACTCTGCCTCTTTTGACACTGAGAGAACAGGTTAGATTTGAAATCAGCTTCAGCAGCAGCACATAACCATGACTCGGTCCAGCAGTCTTTTTACATGTTACGTGAAAAGAACAGAAATAGTGGCTGTATTGAAAGTGATGGGGTTTGGAAGGCTTTAGGCATGGCAAGAATAGGTACAGGAGCAAAGTGTACAAACAGCTAGCTAGCCACATACTCGTAGTACTATGATTCTTGTCTCAGCATCCTATTCCCATAGCTATGCACTAGAACACATTCTGTCTTAAGTAAAGATTGTATTTTCCAATATATCTGTGGGAAACAGCCGATCTGAGGCCTTGTGACACTATCAATATTAACAAATACCTTTATTGCTTCAGGAACATCACTAACGGCTCCTGGGTCCAATCGAACCAGACGAGTTACTTCTGTTCCAATAGCTTCAGTGTTCTTAAATCTAAGAATAACCAGGAACACAATAATGTTATTAGTTAATTTCAACAATCTCTTTACTTGTCAGAAGATGAGAACAGCAAAAGGCAAAAAAGTGCACGCTTAGTCAACAAATAGCTCACCTATAAAATAATGTACATTGAGGAACCAATATGCTGTCAAAAGAGAATTCAGGAAGAACTAGTCCTCATCCAATGCCTTTGTATAAACCACAATTATTTTAGCCCACTATCAAATTCTTGGTTGAAAAACACTGTCTGGGATTCTACAGAAATCTGTGCTTAGAACTCTACTTGGCAAAAAACATCATTGTTGTAAGCGGGAAAGAATTTTCTTTCCCTTCTGTAGCCAACTATGCAAATTCTTCTGTTAAACTGATTAAAGCACAAGCCAATATATAGGTAGAACATTTCATTCCAAGATACTTTTAGCACTGTTTAAATGCTACGCCCACTAATGAGTGAAATGTTATTCAAAACTGAACATGATTCCTTCTGAAGAAAATACTGTGTGAGGGTAGAGAAGGAACTCAGGCTCCACTAGACCTTGAGTCAAATGGGTGTCTTATTAAGCAGTCTGGTTCTTTTTATTTCAAAGGTCTCAGCCAGGTGTGAAAAGATGCAAGACTGCTGTAAACAAGAGCAAGTGCCATCAGTGCTTACAGTGTCAGCACTCATTCAACCTCTAAGAGAGGCAGCAGGAATTATATCACTTCCTTCATTTGAAGTTTCTCACCTGGTAGGCAGCTGTACAGCAAGATGAGGAGAAATGCTCCAAGCCAGATTCACATTATCCTTCCATTGCTTCTCACTAAGACTGATATACTTAGACCTCCAGTTTGCCACACTGCTCTCTCCAGTTTGATCCAACTCTAGCTCAGGGGAGGAGAGTGGATTGTACCACGTGATTAAGCGTTCAATCTCGGTAGCCTGAGGGAAATAGATTAAAAACAAATTATTTTTTGGAAGAAAATAAAGTATTCCACTTTCACCCTCTCACATTGCTTTAGTATATTTATCCTGCAACAACTTCAAGGTCTCAGAAATTCAGGTAGTGCCCCTATTCTTCTGATGACCCACCAGCAGCGAGAGCAGTAATGTCCTCCGCTTCATGTAGTACTTGTGCAGCTGCGTCCCTCTGTTGGTCTTCTTGGACATCCCTTGACAAAAAGATAAAAGTGTTTTCAGTGGCTTTTCTTCAATATCTTAAATGCTGCTTTCAAACTGTCTGTATCTGGCAACCTTAACACAAGCTAAAGAACTGAACCAGCATAGGACACTCGTAAATTTAGACCAGAGTGACTTCAGAAAGTCAGCACTGCATCTATTTGTGCAGTTGTTCTCTAAATACACGGAGTATAACAGGCTACAGGGTTATTAGTTTAGCCAGTGTTGTATTCACTTTCGAAGCATAGCAGCCTACTAACAAGAACAGAACATAGCTTATCGCTGTGCAAAAATACAGTTAACAACCTAATGCCATTCTGCTGCCCAGAAAAATCACTAGGGCATGTGTGCACATGTAATGCAATTTCTTTTCAGGAGTTCAATACACCTTGACCTCCACTCCTATCTTCTGCACTGCAGAACTGAATGTTCTATCAACCAAAACAGCTAGTTTCAAAACTTCGCTGTTTGCTCCCAGTGAGGCACCATTCCCCACCACCACCACCCCAAGTTTGGCATTAGCAATTAAATACCCTATCAGGAAAACATAAGCTCAACATTAAAGGCAAATATTGGCTTAAAGCAACATCTGCATATAAAACATGCTGTGAAGTGGGATGCAATGAGCTTGTTGCAATCAAAGAGATACCTGATTTTTTAGATATGGTTGACATGCCACTGGATAAAGGGTAGGTATTTATCCATCCTTGTGTAGCCTGTTGCCGAGATCCAACGTTGATATCCAGGTTGCTCCTAGTGTCTTGATTATCTGACAATAGAATACAAGATCTAAAGTAGAATCTAATCAAATAAACTACAGGTTTTTGAAACTGCATGTAAAGGAACTCACCTGGTGGCACTAGTTGGCTGGCTGTCAGGTACTTTTTGTCTGAGAACATAGCTGTCCAAAACTTGATCAATATGCTAATATCCTCACGAAGCCTCTTTTCCCCTTGCGTAGGGAATTTTGAGGGACAACTTAAAGAAATCACACAAAAAATGTGAAGTTGAATGTAAAACAAAACCCCAAAACCCAAATCTAATCATGCCATGGTTTTTTTCTTCTGACCAGAAGCTATGAGAACAAGCAGTCTATGCACCACTACATTTTATTCTCATTCCTTTATTCTGTCTGACTGAGTAAAACTTTCCTATTGCAACTGAAGATTAAGGCAGCCTGTCAGCATCTTAGATTCATTTGGAATCTAATATTATGACTGACTCTGACCTCCTCACATTGTCAGACACTGCTGTCAATTATATCATTTTCTATTACGCCCATGCCAAATGTTGAAAGTACATTTATCATCAGATTCTGCAAGGATATATTTTCAAAGCTGTATGAAGCAACATTTCAGCCATACACTCCGCAACAGCAATTCTTTTAGATCTTATAAATCTAGGTACAGTTTTTAGTATTACATAATCGCCAGAATAATGGGAGAAAGGAAAGAATATGAACTGCCCTGAAGATACTAGTTTATAAACCACATATAAATCTGGAGCTTACATGTAAGCCTCATCAAGACAGTTCATGAACTATATTGAGGCACAAGATAAAGAAAAGTCTTTGTTTTAATGGCTGAAAAAAGAAAGGAAGAAATTAAATCACGACAAGAGAAAGACAGTTGCTGCTTTGAAGTATCATAAAAAATTTAGGAAGTTGCACACACAAACTTTCAGTGAGTAATTGCAAATAAAAAGAATACCTGAAATAATCAAAGGCAGTTGAATAAATCTTTTCTCTCAACACGTTTCGAATAGTTGCATTTGGAACCACATCAGCATGAAGCAAAGACAACCCCAGAGTCAGCAACCTAATATAAAAAAAAAAAAAGAAAAAAAAATATATATATATATTTAGACCATGAAATTTTTTGCATTTCCACAATGGTGACCAAGGCAACACCATATAAACCCTACTAACAGCTATAACTCCATCCAAGTCATACAAGCAGAAAAGTGTCCATTTAATCATCCTTGGCAAACTGTTTTATTGTCAGCCTGTTCCTAAAGCTGTGGCTACAGAACGATAGAAAGTTGAAGTCTTCAAGTCACAAAAAGTGAAAACAATTGATGTAGCAAAATTTTACCTAACTAATGCATTGACTAGATCTGTGACATAGGCAGTTCATTACTAAAAGTAATAAAAGTATCCCATGAAGTTTTCTGAAGCACCAAAAATTACTTCCAAGCTAATTTAGCTAGCCCTACTTTGAAAACAGAGCTTACACTCTAAATCATTCCACGCTTTTAAAAGAATTTTCACCATTTGAGGCCAATGACAAGTTACACATTTGGTGTTCAGTTCTTCCCTCTCCTCCCACCCCAACCTTATTTCCTTCCACAAAGAAAGAAAAACCTCACTCACTTAAAACGTGGTCCAATTGCTGCCACATGCCTATTCAAACTGCCTTTCGCTCCTCCAATGTTCAAGGAAAGAGACCGCTGGAGCAGGCTGGAGAAGATCTCTATTTGGTCAGAACTGCAGTACTTGGCTATTTCAAATCTCTGCACCAGAAACTGAGAAACAGAGACAGACATGCCATACTTCCTTTGATTTCTCTCAAAAAAAGCATCTTCTCTGTTTCAGATACCTTTTTCCACCCCCCAATTATTATGCCCCTTTAAAAAGAGCATGGCTCCTGGTTTTAAGGCAGAGGTACTACAGTCACAAGCTGCACTACCTTTCCAGAATTATGAGACCGAACAGTGCAGAGTAGCTTAATTACAGTGTCACTGCAATGTCATCATAGATGCAACACTCCAGAAGAGAGATACGTACATCTATCCAGATGTAATGTGGGGTGACTTCTGGCGGACAAGGCCTCGGCTGGCTCTCTTCTGAGGCTGCTAATGGATCTGCTTCTTTCTGCTCAGCAGAAAACAGGCCAACTTTCTGCTCCACTGTCATTTGCCAGGCTCCTGCCATTTCCCGCATGAACTACAAAAAAGAAGATTACAGTGTTTCCCACTTCAGGAGCATCTTCTTGTGTGTAAAGCAGAGACTTTCTCCAAAGGGCACGCAAGGAGCTGAATACATCAATTAAAAAACGCTGCCCTGTTAATGGAGAGGCAGAGACAGGTCTATATACCCCACCCGAAATAAAGTTTCTTTCACATCTTAAATTACAAAGGGAAGAAAGACCCCTTCAGAAGTTCAGTTTGTAATGGAAAGACCACAGGCAACAGCAGACAAGCTCTGTATTTTGCTGAGGAGACTGAACTGCTAATCACCTGGTGCTGTCCTTTCTCGCCCTCTACTGAAGGATACTGCCTCCAACACCACAGCATCAGAGACAAATATACACCACCTTCTCATGCAGTGCAGGACAATCTGGCTCATTAGGGCACGCAAAGGATGAACTGCACAAGAGAAAGCTGGTGCACATTCACTTTTGTTGGCCCTGCTCTAAGGAGCAGCATCCTCTGGTAGAGGGGAAGCCCAGCAACTGAGGGTGCTCACCTCATCTCCTCAACAAGATACACAGAAGAGATCTCCCATAAGCCTAAGAGAAAAAAATGAAACCAATTTTTAAGAAGTTAAGCCACTGCAATATGCATGTGGTACTGACCTACATAAATTCAGATTGATGATTATTCCCAGTAAGCAAAACATTTCATACTCACTCAATGGAGCTATTTCCAAAGGCAGATTTTTCCATCTGTGTGTGGTGAGTTGCTTTACTACTACTAGATTTGTCCTCTCTTCACAAAATACAGCTGGTCTAGCCTGACACAGGATTATGACATTTGCAAGCCTATTTTTAATGCAAGGAAGCAATGCCAGATACCAGAGGCTCTGAATGATGAGCGGGGGCATTGACTTCCGTTTGTTTTAGAATACTATTATATAAATTGCAGGAGTTCAGGAGCCAATTCATGAGCAGCTCAGGTACCTGGGCAGCAAAATCAGTTCTACAGCTGAGATCCTAACAACTTGCCTTGGCTATATCATCCCTGCTGCTGAGAGAGATCCATTTCCCACAGTCCACTTAGTGAGGGCATTCAGACTACCATCAATACATTAGCCTACCAGGAAACCTCTGCTTAACTGATTAACAATACATTTAACATCCTTATTTGAAATGGATTCACAATAACTGTTACTCTCTCCATATTCTTCTCTCTTCTCCCCTTGCAGGGGTGGAAAAAGAATTGTTAAATAGCTTCCTACCGGCACTTCTATTCCATTCTTGGCAGCAAGCAGCCACTCCCAGCAAGCAATTGCTGTTTCCATGCCATGTTCATTGAACATTCGCAGAGGTCCCCAGCACAGATGATGAAGGAGCTGGGGGTCACAGTCTGAAAACAAACATTCACACAGATTTCTCCAACAGAATGAATAAGAAATACTTTTCACATTGGCATGAAACTGGTGTGCAAAGTATGTGATAATCAATTCCTAATAAATAGCTTTTAGTTTGAGAGGCTTTTCCCTAAAATAAGTATAATTGAAAAAATCCAGACGTAGTTTTGCTTCAGACTGATACTTACTGGGTTTGCATATATGTATTTTTTGTTGTTTGTACTCTTGGCATTCACAGCCAGAAAGCAGAACTCCATTTGGTTTTCATTACCTTTGCTGCTTATTAGCAGTGCAGTCAACTTAAACATGGCTTGAGTATAGAATTCAGTCTGGCCCAATTCAAGAGCATCATTCAGCTCTTTAACCATCAGTTTATTCAGGTCAGATGTTCGTCCGGTAGCATTTGAGAACTGAATCATTCCAGAAACCTGTAAAATATAATCCTTTTTTCAACAGGGAGCAATATTTTCAGAAGCCCAGTTTGGGATGAGTTGTGTGCTGAGCAAGGAGATCCACTATAAACAGAGACATCTTTCATTACTACTTGGCTAAAGCTCCTCAGCTTTACCTACAATCTAAGAACTCATTGCAAGACTAACAATAAAATGATCTGCTTAATAACCTAGGAAAATTACATCCTTTATCTTGAAAGGGATTTAACTTTAAAGTCCATGCTTAAATGAACATAGAACCATACAATAATTAAAGTTGGAAAGGACATAATCCCCTGAAAAGCCATGCTGTAGCTGGTAAACACTCCACAGTTGGGAGAAATCCTGTACTTACCTCTCCTGCATAGCGGTTACGCAAGTTAAGAGAAGCCATGAAGTTGGAGTAGTCTTTCTTCACACAAGTAGGTCTTTCTGTTAGCTGGGTTGCCTATGACCAGATCATATATAGCTGTTTATGCTGTACCTATCCAAGCACACATGCTCTTTTCTATTTAAACCTTCACATAGGTTTTATGTTTAGTTTTCCTTGGGCTTATCATCAGAAGAGTATCAGGACTATTAGATACAACAGTACCACGACCAATAAAAAACAAATAAGGGATACATGCATTAATTCTATGAATATAGTCTGAGATCAAGGGGGAAAAAAAAGCATTAAAAAAGGCATAAAAAAATCTCTGGGGCTGCTATTCCCCTTTCATGAACAGGTAAGGAAAAAAAACAGAAGAGTACAAAGGATCTGAGTTGGTGGAACAGCTACAGTTTTACTCTCTTATTTGTCATCGTCTTACTTTTCAGATCATCGTCATTATTAGGAGATAACTTGATTTGAGATAGAAAGAAATAAGGGATCTTTCAGAGTAAATGCTCAAGTACTGTGACAAAACTGATTTAGAAAAATCCATATACCTGGCTGTACTGAATGTTATCAAATTAATATGACAGCTACACAGCTACACGAACAAACAAACAAGAGTTATGCCTAATACTCACGCCCAAAGTGGTGTTCTGTCTGTTGTAGCCTGCGAAGTGCAGAATACTTTCTGTAGCCATAGCCAGTCCTGTGTGCTGGGACAAACCTGATACCCAGTTCTGATGTTTGTTTAAGTACTCCTGAGAGAAACAATTATGTTTGTTGGAAAACTATTGCATTCTTCTAGAAAGGGCAGCTCATAGCAAGTGGTCCATCATTGTGAACTACCAGAAAACTCAGCTATACATACATCTGACAACAAACACTGTCTCTACGCTTCCCTTTTAGGCATTGCTCCCTTGATACTAGGAAACTCTGAACGTCATCCTAGATACATAAAGCATAAGACTCATTCCATTTTGTAAAAGGTAAGGTATCTGAAAGCTGATGTCTTTTTTAAAATGAAACACTTTTCACAGTACTTTACAGAAGGAAGTGCTTTGGACTCCCTGGAAGATGGGAATATAATTAGTTATCCTTTCTCAAAAAGGAGAGTCCCTTGTTTATTTCTTTCTAGGGAAAGAAATACAAACCCTGGGTAGATTTGCAGTTCTGTTTCAGACTGTTCTTGAGCCTTCCCGGAAACCGTTATCAGCACTAAGACAGACTCTTCTAGGCAGAATATTAGTGTAATCCAGACTAATTTTCTCCGGCTGCTCAGCAAAGGATTAGCAGAAGAGATCTGCATTTTACTCTGGCAAGACTTGGTTTATATAGAAGGCATTTTAGTACTTTTATTAGTACATCATAAATAGTCTTTTGTAGCCTTTGCTAAGTCTTGTGAGCACTTCCTATTGAACTCTGCCATATGTGAGCATCTACTGCACCCATGCTTGAATTCAAGCCTGTAGTTTACAATCTTCTCACATTAACAGTGTTCCTCTGCACTTCAAAAATGAACTGTAAAGACTGGGAGGGAAAAAAAAAGTCCTTCCAAGAAGGACAAATTTTACATCCTAATCACACATACTTCTGACCACCTGGTATTTTCAGCTAATGCACCAGATAGAATTAATCTTTGTTAGGCAGAGTTTTCTATACCAAATTTTTGGATAAAGAACTGTTTATAAAAATGTTATTTTAAAAATATTCAGGTGTGGACTACATCAAAAGTCACATAAAAGTAATAATTTTAATTATTCCCTGCCAGTGTCATAATGGAAATCTTCAAAAGACAGGAGATTTAAAATGATGTTTGCATAGCCTGAAAAAATCAAGAACAACATACAATCTAGTTCTTAATTTTGGAGATATGTAAAGATCAAATTCTTCCACAGATGAAGGCTCATTACCTGTAGATGAGATTTTGTAACAGAAGGAGCCCATTTCATTGCTTCTTGCAGAATCATTCCACAGCGTGCAGCAAAATCCTTCACTATACTCTAATTAAAAAAGCATCAATACAGTCAGTAAAATATTGGATATTTAACAAGAAGCAGTGTTTTTAATGGTGTAATAAATAAAATTATATGAACTAAGACAGGTTTCAGCAACCTGATACAGTTAAAAGTTCCCTTAACAATGAAATATATCCTTGGTAAGCAAAGAACTGTCATGCTTCATGCCAAGATTCAGAAAAATATAAATGCCCAGCTGCCATTTGATATTAGGAAAATCTTACCTAAGGACACATTTTCAGAAAAGGACCTTTCAGAGTTGCTCAGAGCAATTTATCTCCAAGACACAAAGAGTCAGGCATTATTTTGTCATTTGATGTATCAAGGAGGACTGCCTACCTCTCTGGCTTCATGTGTGTCAGGGACAGTTATTCTATACGGAGCATCTGGAATGTCATAGTATGGTTGGTCCTTGTGAATGTCCTAAACAAAGGCAATGTCAAGTCTCAGTAAGATAAAGTTCATCATCACTTACCTCGAACAATACAAGTGGCACTCTCCCCAAACAGGAAGTCTGATTTACAAACCCCTTTGCTAACATTTGGCTCTCAAAGTCAATCTGAACAAAGTCAATCTAAAAATCTTTAAGAGACTTTTTTAATTCCAGTTTGGTTTTCAGCACACATCAATTATTTAAAAAAAATCTAAGCCCTCTCCCCAACATTTAGTACTAAAATAAACTTCTACAAAGCATTTCCATCTTCAAAACCACTAGTACATAATATTTTGAGAGCCCAAAGAATATGGATACACATACACAGAATGGAAAGAATATAATCTGACAATCATAATCATTCAAAAAAATAAATTCCAAACTTTTACTTCAAATAAGACAGTTTGATAGTTATAATTTGGAATTAGCAATCCTTTATTTTATTTTTAAACACTAAATTGACTTCCTGAACCTCATTTGATAACTTTCAAGCACTACTTTTACTATCTATAAAATAGGGGTGCGAATACACTCCTTACCTCACAGGAGTACACTGAGATTTAATAAATTATTTTTAAAATTAAGATTATATAAATCTTAATGATGAGAGTTCTCCTTCTGTGGCCCAAACAAACCAAGAACTTCAAAAAAGTAAATGTTAAATAATTGCAGAACAAAGGAAAAAATTCAGTTCTGGGAAAAAGAAGTGGGGAGGTATATTTTATAATCGTAATAGCATCACAAGAAAAAGGAACTTACTGCACTAAGAGACAGTGACAGTGTCTGCAGAATATCTAGCATAGTCTTCAGCACAGTTCCACTCCATAGCAAGTGAGGAAATCTAGAGCAAGACAGGAATCACACACACAATGACTATGGGGAGCTGAGGAAGGAAATGTTTTTATCAAGAAATGAAGTTGCTCAAAGAGCTATGTACATCGCTAGGTAAACTCATATACAACAGAATGCACTAAGCTTGCCATAGCTCACAACGGACTGGCTCAATATGTATCCAAAGCTCTCCAAAAGCAAGCTAAGTGGAGCTGTTTCCTAGGAACTGAGGTAACTGAGAGAAACCTGAGAGAAACACACCTGAGAGAAAAACAAATTCAATGCAACACTTCAGGCTAGATGACTCTTAAAGTTTTAAAATAATTAAAGTTTTGAAATAATTACTTCAGTATTTTTTTTCCTTAAATCTTTACATTGCTATGCAAACAGAACACACTATGGCCTATTGTCCAGCAGAGGACAGAGTATTTTGAATGCGGTATGATGAGGTAAAGCTTTTTTTTTTTTTTGAGCATTTTGCCTTCCTCCACCTGTGGGAATAGTATAAAGAAACTGCCTTTTTTAGCAGGGGTTTCAGAGCCAGGTTTAAAAGCATTTTTGGATAATATTTTTCAAGGAGATGGTCTAGCAGAACTACCAGTCATGACATCCACATGCCTGCCTTCCTCACTTCCATGAATATTCTCTGAGTAGTAAGTGTGAAAAAAGCAACCGAGAAGTGAAATCTGTAACTCACTTATCTACAAGACCAGACAAGTATTTGTCTGCAACTCTCCTTATCCTCTTGTGAATGTGGTTAAAATTCACCAGTAAGAACTGAGCATGTCTCTCCAGCTCTTCTTCGTTATCCTTGGTTTTAGGCTAAAAACATTTCGAAAAAAATATGAAGCATTTAAGGAAAAAGCTAAACAAATTTTCATAAATTGAATGAGAACATTTGTACAAAACTAATTTTAGTTTCCAAGTAACTTACTTTATCAGCCATCATTGTCAGGAAAGCTTCAAATACCTTATCAGCAACAGCTATCACACACTGCATCATGCCTGAAGAATTGAGAGAAGTCACAGGTTTGGTTATCAGATTTACATTTTCTTTAAATGTTAAAAGGTGTGTGTGTTTACTCAGCCAGAACTGAACAAAACTTTCAAAATAAAATCACCTTTCTCTGGCAAAAATAAAATAACAGCAACCTACTGAATGTGATTCACTTTGTTACTTAGCCCAGTTCGATTTGTTTTAGATTTGCATGCCTGGAGATCACACTTTCTAGTATCTCAAGTTGCAACATAACCTGGATAGATAATCTTACCAGATTTGTCTTTTTGAATTGCTTTATCCTCAAAATAGCAGAACATGACTTGGAAGCGATCTTGATCAGTTGAACGCAACACCCTAGAAGGACAACAGTTTTGCGGGGTTTGGGGGGGGGGTTGTTTTGTTTTCTTTTCTGTTTAAATACCTTCAACACAAATCTAGAGTACTTTTAACACCACAGTACATACTAACACAAACAGTAATGATTATTTTACAGTAATTTCAATTCTCCAGGAAGTCTGATACTGCCATTTCTTTCTATATTGAGATAACAGGGCTCACATAATAAAGAGCTGGTTTGCCACCGAGAAAATAACTTACATACCACAGGAGGGGGAAATCTGATGATGCAGTTACATAATCACCACCAACACAAAAACATGGTACAATTCCTTGCATTTCTATAGGCAGGTGCATGTGTTGTATTCGTACAAGATGGAAATATTATTTATTAAAAAACTGTTTCTAAAATACAGCCAGGAAGTTTCAGGAAATGTTTATCCCTGTTGTTTAGTTGCTGTCAAAGTAAATATGAGATGGGGAAGCTTCTTCCTACTTTCTTCACTGCCAGACCCTCACCTCAGCTTTCACCTACAGAATGTTTTTTGAATAGCAGTAATCAATAAGCTTGTAAAGAAAGAAAATCTGTGAATTCAGTAAATTAAATTGGTACAAAGTAAATCACACTAGTGAAGGGAATAAAAGCCTGCTACAGAAATAGTTCTCTCAGCTCCTCTATTACTATACTCACAGCACAGAAGATTATCTGTGCTATTCTTCAGAGGTAAAAGCACAAGACCTCAACTCTGTGCAGATGCATTACACTTTCAAGACTGTCCTTTCTAGGGCGCTTGTGTTCATCTTCAATTAGCTCCTGTACAGAGAAGCTCACATTTTTGAGGCCCAGCTATAGTATTCCATCCTTTTATCCACCCTAAAGGAACTTTGGCACAGATGAATTCCCAGTGTCAGTGTCTTCCACGGAGCTCCTTTGACTCAAAATATTGATTCTCATTTATCTTAGTTTCTGGCAATTCTGACTTGAACATTTAAAAATTAAAAACCAAAACAAACAACCCCCCCCCCCCCCAAAGCCAAATACCCAACACAATTAAAAAAAATCCAGTATGGGAAAAGAAAAAAGTACATATATACCTCATATACTCCAGACGGTAGACAGAAAGGAGATAAGTAGACATGGCAAAGTCCAGCTTATTGATCAATGCTGACACTTCTGGAGGAGGATCCAAGAGATTTATTATGGTACTCCGCAATTCATTTAATTCCGCCTAAAGATGAATACATTCAGTTATCTAAAGTCGGACAACTATAATAGTTTGTGTTTTGAATGTATTTGCTGTCCAGCTTCTGAAACTTCACAGGACTGTTGTGCTGTGCTTTGATGTTACAGGCCTAAACATCTAGACACATGCAGATTTCTATGTTATTTGAGAGCCAAACAGAGGCATCTCATAAGCAACAACTCTTCAATCCACTTACACTCCTATCACAAATACTCTTCAGGTAAAATCTATCTTGCAGACACTAGAGAGAGACAGGAGTATACCAGTAGTAAGCCAGAACAAAAAAGATAAAAGCTCAATTAACCTTCTTTTGAGCAGGGAGAGAGAATGAACAGGTTGTTTCCTTCCAAAGCTAATTTTTTTTTTTTTATAGTACAAGTTTTATCAGCCTGATCGAGAATGGATGAAGCAGACTATTAGAGGGCTTCCTTCTCCACACAGACTTGGTTTCTGTACTTGACCAGAATACTGTAGCTACCACAAACGCATGTATTATCACACTCAGTGAAAACAAACCCACGTCATTCACATACCCTGTTGTCAGAAAAGTAGTGAGAGGAGGAAAAAAGGGGGGGGGGGGGGGGAGCTGTTTTTCACTACTAGGAGGCAGGTAAAAACAGTATTGTGCTATTCCAGAGAAGTACTTCTTCGTTACTGTATTGTTTTAATACCTAGAGGACATCATGGAAGGACACGATAAAAGAAATCGATTCTTACAGAAGTCACAGTATCATTTTTCATGGCAGAATTGTACTGAAGAACAGATCGAAGAGGTTCTTTGCTAGGAAATGTGAGTAACGGAGATTTGGTGGCAATTTCGCATACACCTTCATACCATTCTTCTGGCCACAGACCTGGAACACAAGTGCAAAAAAGAGGGCAGGGGGGAGTCAAGGTGAGGGGAAGAATACATTAAGCTGATACAGCTCAATGAACCATATTCAGCAATTACTATCATCATTAAACCAAATTCTTACCAATCCTCTAACAGGTCTAACAGATTAAGATTCACAAAGTTAATCAGCATTATCAAGCTTTGCACTACTTCTTAGGGCGAACTTTTCATGGACCTATGTACAAACACTCAGCACAAGTGGACTGTGTTCCAAACCTAACAAACACGCTTAGGTAAGGCCAAGTGAAACTTCTTCCCAATGGATAAGTTTCTACCTTGTTTCCATCTTACACCTCCCTACGTGTCTGATCTTCTCTTTCAAAAACTTAGCTATCAAAACTCCTAAGTCATGGCTAACCAGCAGTATTAGCTGAGAAAACAAAACAAAAAAAAGCCTAGGTACAAAAAAGCCTAGGTACAAGAACAAATCACACTGTGCTGAATCCCATGGCAAAACAGAACCAGGATGTAATGAAATTCTACCAGAAAACTGTCACATAAGCTGCTTACTTTATGCTTTATGTCTGTAATCTTTCTTCACCCTACTGTGAATGATTTTCATACAATTACACTTATGTTCATCAAGAGTTTAAATCTAGGTATCAATGCTATTCTACTAGAATTTACACTACCTGATCCTTCCACAGCAAATCCCATCAGCACTGAATACAGCCAGAAGTCACGGAAGAGCTTTTGCAGCCTGGGCTTGGCCTCCTTGATGGGTGGCAAGCGCCTAGTGAGCTAACAAAGAAATAAAGGTTAAAATCTGAAGATGCTGGGGGCTACGGTAACTTAACTCCATGTTAAAGAATCAGTTCATGTACCTTAATTTAGTATGATTTCCAAAGGCAACACTGTCATCTAATTTCTAATAATAAACTAATATTATTGTAAACTAACATTACATTGCTATTGTTATATTGAAGAAAACTTGATTTTGTTATAATACCTTAAATGATAATACTTGAAATACATGAAGCAAAAATTCACTTGTTTTTACACAGGAATATACCATATTGATGCAGTAACCTCTAAAGAGGACATAGTATCAGTATACAACAACTGTGGAGAGGAAGAGATCACAGCATTCTTTAAACAGTGAGTTGAAGGCAATACCATGCAGCTTTGTTTCAGTACAAACAAACTCAAAAACAAAAAGAAATATTAGTCTAATGTATTTTTGGTTGCTATTGTTTATTGACTTTGCAGAAATATGTTGAGGCACTATTTGGGGATCTTTTATTGTTTGCACCCACGCATACAATGACATCAGTCCTGGAGAATTCACTGTCTAAACAAGCAAGAGAAGATTATTTTTTAATATTTAAAGTTGACATTTTTTGTACAAAGAGCCACTAGCTGGAGCACACTTTACACACCCAATCAACATGATATGCAATTTTATATAAATTTATATAAAACAAATCTGATACTGCATGATCCTAAAAAGTGTTAGAAGCACATGCTGTGTTTAAAAAGTAAAAGAAAAGGCTCATTAAATTGACAGCTTTATCCAATTAGACTGGATATGATTAATGGAAGCTTTATTAAGAAAATGTCAGAATGTAATCTAAACCATAATCTCCTCTCCAAAGCCTCTATTTTAGTAAAATTGACCTGAGTTTAAGCTGGTGAAATGCACTATACTAATAAATTGGTTGTGCAAAGCAAGTGTCTACCACAATACAGTACTGACTAAAGTAGCCCAACCATCCCAACCACAGTGGCCTCAATTGGGGATTCTGTGTTTTAGGGATATACAAAGAGAAAGATGCCCCCCAGTCTCAGAGAGCACAAAGTAGCAGTGACTGGATTTTTACTACTCATAAACAGCCAAGTTTATGTGCGTGCTTGACTTTGAAACCTTACATACACACCAATTATTGCTCAAAGATTTTTCTCAAAAGTGAACAAGTACCTGCAAAGCCATAGAAGTTGCTCAATAAACAACATACAATTCAGCACAGATCACTATGCAAGAGAAGGATTTTGGCTGACAAAGCGAGTTAGTGTTTGGTTTAGAGCATGTTTACTTTGGAGATACACAAAAAACTAGCGTCAAAGTTCAGCCTTAAACCCTTCCATTCCCCTTACATGAGCTATTCAACACATCTTTTCCGTACAGTGGCTTAAAGGTAAGTTTCTTTTATGTCTGCTGTTATTTTAGTTAGATCTGACACAAAGACACATATATTGCGGGGGGGGGGGGGGGGGGAGGGGGAAGACAGATGTTTTGCCTATATAAATGCAGCTAAACAATAATTAAACTTTGTTGAAGATGAGAATGTAAAGTTGGGAACTGCAGAGAGCAAATTCTTGCATGACAAAAGCAGAAAACACTCACTCATCAATAGCTACTACATAGAGTACCTTAGCCCTAAGGGCTTGATTTCTGGGGGTGGGGGAAAGACAAGCAATGAATTTATAAAGATGCAAGAAAAACACTGACTGAACTGAAGTCCTTCAGTCACAATGCAAAAACCTTTAAAAGGCAGCTGCTAGTGATCCTTCATTACTACAAAAACAAAAACAAAAAAAAAACCAACCCACATTATTTCTGATATGGAATAATCACCTTAAATGCTTTTAAGATTGTAGGCTTAACAGGGAGAATTTAATGGATTAAAATTTTTGCTTAATTACTTCAGTCCTGCTACAGCATGTTTGGAAATTTTTGTCTTCCCATGTTGATTTTATTCACATTTATACAGGCAAATGCATCTATACATTGCATGTCTATAAAACAGCTCTTGGCACTCTTTGCTAGTTTTAAAAACATTTTTAGCAATGCTTTTAGTAAGATTTTTGTACTGACAGTATTCAATGTTTTTTTCCTAGATTATACTGTAGATTACAGTTTGCTTTTTTTACTCAAAATAAATACTATCAGTGGAAACTGAGTTTATGAAGTCATCAAGTAACTTTCTAAACAAGGAATTTGTTCAGAAATCAAAAGCCTGGCAGTCGGACAGCCATGTTACAGTTTGAACTGATACAGAATTATTACATTCTTATATTTTAGTCTCTCTTTGTCTATCATATGAAGGAATTGCACTTTTTTGTATCTTTTTAAGGCCACTAGTTATTGCAACCCCTGGTTACAGCAAGAAGTCTCTCGGACTGACTTCTTGCTACAGTGTTCTACAGCTGAGGAAGGCTGATTCATTCTCTTCACATACTATGCATCTAAGGCGTAGTTCTTGGCTTCAAAAAAATCACAAAAAAATGCTACTGCCCAATATTCAATAGACAGACTAAGTTTTTCTTTGGAAAAAGGAGGTTCTACTTAAACACATTCTCAAAATAACTGAGATTAGAAATCTAGCAACAGAATAACATTAAGACTAGAGAAACAAAGTTCCAAATCTTAACTTAAAGAGACCTCACATCTTGAAGAAAACAGAGTACTACATACTGTGCAGTCCTACAGAAAGTAAACACAACCTAACAACAAGCAGAATCAAGAGCACCATTCACGAAAGAGGCAGATTAGTACACCACAGCTGTTAAAAGCGTGCACAGTCAAGGAGTAACACACCTGAGTAAGACAAGGCCAAGACATGCTTATGCCTAACACAGGGCAGGCAATCCCACTAAGGCCATTAAAGTACAAACGGAGGTCTTTCTCCAGGTTTTTTGCGACATGCATAGATCTTTATTCCATCCAATTTCAGCCTTGCCCTTCAAAAAACTCTCATAAAACTCCAATATTTTCCTGTAGCTAGGCAATATACATTTTTCAAGTTCTTCTGCACATCCCAGCCTTCCAATACGCTTCTTTAATAAATGCCTGGTCCCTCCTCCCAAGCTCAAACCTTTGAACTTATCTTCAGGTTTACTTGTTAGCATACATTAGTAACACAGTTAGTATACATTTGAAGTGTTACTTGTTTATAAATGAAGAGTCCTAGATATTTTAGGTAACCAGTTTGTTGCTGCTCAAATGTCAACAACTACTTCTCCTATGGCAAGAGGTCAACAGATCATTTGGCAGACTTGAGACATTGCATAAGCAAAAATGTTTTAGCAGTAAAACTAATTAAAGTGCTGTACCAGTAAAAGCACTGTCAAATAAGGTAACTACAGACCTTATGGTCTGACAGAATTCAAAGTGAATCTGAAATTCTCACTTAGGGAACAGGCAACCATGAAATGTAATCACCACACACCTTCTCAACCGTGTTATGTTGTCTTCCAGCTTTTAACCTCTCAGAATGAAGCTCCTACTTCATTTGTTTGCCCTTGCTCTCGTTATAACCTCCACATCTTGTGGAATCAAGGACTTCAGTGAGCATTTTGAAAGCCTTAAAGATGCACATCCACATGAAAATGAGACCTATGATATGCCAAACCTTCCACTGGAGTTCCACAGAGAAAATACTATCACTAATGATCTGATTCCTGAAGAGGAGGAGGAAGAGGACTATCTAGACTTTGAAAAGATACTGAGTGAAGATGACTACAGTGACATTATTGATGCTGGTCCATACATGATTTCTGAAATTCAGCAAGGAAATATTCTTGAACTTTTCCAAGGCAAAACCAGGATCCAGCGCCTTAATATCCTCAATGCAAACTTTGGCTTCAACCTTTACCGAAGTGTGGCAGACAAAGTCAACTCTTCAGATAATATTCTGATGGCTCCTGTTGGTATTTCTACTGCAATGGCTATGACTTCCCTAGGACTGAAGGGTCACACTCACCAGGAAGTGTTATCTGTTCTTGGCTTTGAAGACTTCATTAATGCCAGCACTAAGTATGAGCTCATGACTGTTCATAACCTCTTCCGCAAACTCACTCATCGGCTTTTCAGGCGCAATTTTGGTTATACACTGAGGTCTGTCAGTGATCTCTATATTCAAAAGGACTTTTCTATTCTGAATGACTTCAGAAACAATATGAAAATGTACTACTTTGCTGATGCCCAACCAGCTGATTTTTCAGATCCTAAGTTCATAACTAAAACCAATGAGCGTATCTTGAAGCTGACCAAAGGATTAATAAAGGAAGCTCTTGTGAATGTAAACCCAGCAACACTGATGATGATTCTTAACTGTCTTTACTTTAAAGGTAAAAATCTTTTATTTCATTTTTTTGCAACCTGAGATAATCCACTGATATGAATTGCATACTTCATTAGAAATCCAAGACTGCACTTAACTCTAGTCTACAGCTCAAAATAACCTATTATCTCCCTAGTTAAGAAGAATCTGTATTGTAAGTCCATATTTTGCATGTTTCTCTAGCACTCTGATGTTCCAATCATGCCCTGAAGTTACAGTGGGTACCGTACAAAGAGAGCAAACACTTATTACATCCAAAAACTTATACTCCAAAAGACAGAAGACAGATGAATGCAGAATAACCTCAGAAAGCATAAGCTTTGTAAGAGTCCCTTGGATGGTGAAGTTATTACTTTACACGTGAGTGCACATTATTAGTCAGATTTGCCCCTGTTTCAGGTTATTGGCTTCAATGAAACTGTATTAGTTGATTTCAGTTAAAGTACTTAACATTTCTGGAGTATTCAGGATTCATAGGAATGATCGGCTTTGAAGAATTTCAGTTTAAAGTGTGCAGTTTTCTATGATCAGAATGTGATCCTTGTCAGGATCACAGGGACCTTCTTCAGGGGACTGAAGAAAGGAACCAAAACAGTCCTCCACTGAAACTAAAATACAAATGCATCCACTCCTTGGAATATTTTGGTAAATTCAGTACAGACTGTCTGCTGACATGGGTTCCTACATGTTTCACTATAGGCTGAACAGTTAAAGAAGTTTGGGATAAAGACTGTACAATATATTCCTATTATAAATCCTTATTTTCAATTTCTCTACATTTAAATTTATAGCTTATAGTGAAATTTTCAATGCTGATCATCTGCCTCAGGTTGAAAGTTTGATAGTTTTTCAACAAACTTCTTTAATTGTATTAAGTGAGCAAGAGGTGGGAGCTACCAGTGGGAGAGGAACAGAGGACAGAAAAGAAATCTAGTACTGACCGTGTAAGATGAAAAACAGATGAAGGTGAAGTAAAACACCAGTAGGGAAAGATAGGGTACCACAAAAGGATAGTAATGTCAAAGTACAACACACTCCTTTCCATAGCCTAGAAAGGGGTTTCCTTTTCCTGATTATGTCCCTGCTTCCAGAAAACACATGCTCAAGGGCTCTCTTGCAGCTTCTTAGCATTTGATTTTGCAAGAGTGTTCTTATAAATTTATGTAATACACCTTTCTCACTTAAAAGGCATCACTTCCTTGAATAATGCTGCTTGTCCTTTTAAAAGCTCACGAGTAGCCATTACTATACAGTCCAAATAATCTCATGTTTTGAAGTGACCAAAGGTATTTGTATCCTTAAGTATACCTCTGATAATCCTATCGTAAATATATGGCTTTACTGACCGTTAAAAGAAATTACACAAAGTGAGGCAGATCCATTACTTTTTCCCTATTTGGTCAAATTTAAAGCATCTTTTGTTTTACAAGACATACTCTGATATTATTAAATGCTTGCACTATCTTAGAAAACAAAAACACCAGGCAAAAGTAGATAATCTTCCTATGGAAACTCTTGAGTCACCAAGCCTGAAGACACTTTTGGTTAATTTTCTTTCCCTCAAGGTGCCACAAAGGCCTGTTAGCCCAAACTGCCTTGTCTACCCAGAAGTTTCTTCTGCTGAATGCTGCAATTTCTAACTCTCAAAACCTGAAAGATCATTTTCATATTGATGTCTCCCATTCTTTCATCTTATGGCCACAGTCTTCTGGCACTTCCACTTCAAGTGGAATTGACCTTTTAAAAGCAAGTTCTGTTCTTGGGTTTCCTCGTTTCCCCACCAATCTTTTTAGACATGATGATTTTTGTCCACATCTTTCCATTTACAGTATTTACACTGCCTGTATCATTAGAGACAAGCTATGTTAAGCTCTCAGAGGTAAGCAACCTATGAGTATCCTCAGATACACACAGAGGCCCAGTACCACGCAAGATATTGAGTAAGGGAATACTTTCCAAACACCATAGAGTCTTAAACCCCTTTTATGATAAATATGATCGAAAAGGCACTGGAAGCTATTGAGTCTTGGGCAGGAAACAAGTTTTATCCTGGACAGATGTCCACTCTACCTCCAACTGAGATCCACCTCACCCATCTCCAGAACATTCACGTATGAGCTTCCTACCAAGTATCAGCTGGTTACTTTAGTCATGGTAGATCACGGCAGCTTCTGATAACTGACAAGTTTTGCCAGGTCCAAAATTGCTCTGCTGAGATTCTAGTCAATGCAAGAGAGAAGTCAATCAGTGGAGACAATTTCTGCCACTGCAGAAGGATTCAAAAGACGTCATGGCAGGAAGATTCAAAACAAGAACTCACAAAAGTCTGTGAAGTGCAGACTGGTTGCAGCTAAACCCAGACAATCGCAGGGCTCCTGCTGGAGAACAGTATTTTATCCCAAGACACAAACACTTGCCAAAGTGGAGTCAAGGGAAAAGTTTCCCAGCTCCTCACTTTCACTAGGAAGAGTTGATAAATTTCTCCCATTCCTTAGGTGATGACAGTGCTGATGAAGCTCCCCTGGCCAACAAACGCTTCAGGTCATTAGCTAGCTAGAGTCCTCACACTTCTGAATTTTGGTCCCCCAAAACCAGCCAGACGCTGTTTTTCCCTAACAAGGAAGACAACTTGCTTGGGCATGGCACAATTCATTTTATATCCCATTCCCTTCAAAGTTTTAACTATAATCTGACCACTTCTCAAATTGTTCCCTCTCAGTCTGACATATCAAGAAACTATTAGAATGCAAATCGGACTCGAGGCCTTTTTTTTTTGTTACCTTACAGTCAGCTAGGCAGAGTCCAATTAAGGATCTTAGAATCGCCTGCAACCTTTTCAAAAAGGTAGCAATTAAGGTTAAATTTGTAGTCTCTCCACACAGTCGCATTCAAACTCCCCATGTATTTGCTTGCCAACGGTGATCTAAAATCCAGAGTTCTAACAGGAAATACCAATAGCCTTATGTCCACTATAAAATTTTAACTGTGTCTACTGATTAAGGAATAATGTTTTCTCCAGAGCCAGTTTTGAAGAGAGAGTTTTAGTAACATTGCTATTAAAAAAAAAAAAAAAAAAAAAAAAACTTATTTGGCATAGTCAATAAATATCGGGGATAATACCCAACAAATCTCTACATAACATGATTCAAGCCCTGATGAAAAAGCCTTCTGGCCTGTAAAACTCTTCAGGATGTCTTACCATGAAAAGTTAATTCACTCAAATGAACTAAGTCATGGTAAAGCCTTCAGCACATTATCTTTTAAAACAGTGTGCAAAATGAAAAAAATTGTTACTTAGCTTGATGCAATAACAACACACTTCAAACAAACCATTTCAGTAATGATTTCAGCTATCAGATCATAGAAAAATAGCTGCCATTTGTTCTGTTAGGTGCAACATCTGCCAGATATTTTGCATCTGTTTAAACTCTAATTTCTTAATTCTCTAATTTCTTAATTTCTAGATTTCCTCTAGAAAAATAGTATACAAGCCCGTTCACATGTCCAATTTGTGTTTACTACTTATGTAATTCAGAGCATTCAAATTATACAAATGTTAAGTTAGAAATAAAGCCAGAAATTTTAAAGTCACTACAAAACCTGTCATCTTATTTAGGCTTAGTAAAAATTAACAATCTACTGCAGTATTTTCAAATTCACAAGCTGTTATTCTGGGAATATTTTATTAAACAAGGTTCTTAGGGTTTTTTGTTTACGTTTTCTGCATTGTGTTAACAGGAACATGGGAAAATAAGTTTCCAGTAGAAATGACAACCAAGAGAAGTTTCCGACTGAATGAAAAGCAAACAATAAAGGTTCCTATGATGCAGACTAAAGGGAACTTCCTAGCTGCTGCAGACCCCGAGCTAGACTGTGGTGTGATCCAGCTCCCATTCGTGGGGAACATCAGCATGCTGATTGTACTTCCACACAAGCTCTCTGGCATGAAAGCCCTAGAAAAGCAAATAACCCCTCAAGTGGTTGAAAAATGGCAGAGGAGCATGACAAACAGGTATCTGCTGAAAAGTTAGAGTCTTAATATACTATCTTGATGAGACTGGCAAGGGTAAGTAAACAGCACAGAAGATAACATATGGTATTTTTATTATTTTTATTTAGAACTAGTTAATGTTTTTAATCAAAAGATGGATTTACTGAACTAAATATCAGCACCAACAATCTCCCAGAATTTAAACACCAGTGAGAAATTGAGAGAGGTGAAGGTGGAAGTTTCTAATGAAGTCCCATTGTTCTTGCTATTAAGTATTTAATATTGTTGATTTTTAAAAAAATTCTTACTGATAAAGTTTGCAAAGAAGAGAAAAAATAGCAGTGTGATAACAACAGGCTATTTCTGCAGAACAACCTGGATCATACAGTAAGCAGCCTATGTTTATTTTAGCAACATGCGTATCAACACATCTGAAATGCGAGGTCATACATTCAGTAACTAACAATGCAGACCACAATTATGGGGGAGAGAAAAAAATTACGTAGTCTGTGTTATGGAAGATGTCAGACTAGATAGTATCTGTCCTCTGACTTTAAAACAGATGAAAAGAGATGATTTGAGGAGCCAACCTATTTCTACTGTATAGCAACATAGTAACAAAATAACATATCTCCAATTCACTACTCCTGAAAAATCTGACAGTTGAACATTTATTACAAGCATATGCAACTACGTACTGAAATGCTCACAGCCCTATAGCCTGTAGTCACAACTGATGTAAAGCATCACCAGTGCTATATTGACAAACTAACAGTTTTGGGAGGGGGGCTTAAAACTAATGTTGCCCAAATTTGAATGTGAAAATACAGTACAAATTCTTGTATATTCCTTTGTCCTGCTTGGTGAAAGTGATAGAAAACCCTGACATATAAACCAAAGGAATAATGCAAATATGTATTTTCCCCAATGATTTTTCATTTTTATTTCTATTTTTGCTAGAACAAGAGAAGTGGTTCTGCCTAAATTTAAGCTGGAGAAGAGCTATGACCTGATTGGTTTTCTGAGATCCATGGGAGTAGAACAACTGTTTAATGAAAAAGGCGACTATTCCGGTATATCAGATGAAAAAGTCACTATTGACAGGGTACTTACTCTTCTTCTGTTTTCATTCCCTTACTGATTAAAATATATCACCTGAAAACATGGCAACACAGTAACAATAACTCAGTTTGATAAGCTAAAATAATATATTATCCTGTCTTTCCTGGAGAATGTAGGAGGCATGAGGGTGGCTCTGTGCGTACTTGTACTCTGGTTATATAGTGAGGATTATGTTTAATCGGATGTCAAACTTACTAAAAGCATTGTGGCCATTCAGTCAGGAACAGGCCTATTCAGAAACCAAAACCAAAGGACTGTTGCCACATAGGAGTTACCACCAAAACCGTTGCTAGGAGCCAAATGCAGGATGGGGGATGAAAAAATGAAAGAAGGAGTGCTGTGAGCACATGATTTTGAGTATACTGAAGAGATCCTCTATTCCCCCCCCTCCTTTTTTTCCTCTCCACAGTTCAATCACCAAGGCACAATCACTGTGAATGAGGAGGGCACAGAGGCTGCAGCAGTCACCAACGTGGGGTTCATGCCTCTTTCTACTCAGATTCGCTTTGTTGTCGATCGCCCCTTTTTGTTTCTAATCTACGAACATCGTACCAGCTGCCTTCTGTTCATGGGTAGAGTTGCCAACCCTGCCAAGTCTTAAAAGCGGAGATCTCCAGCATGCTCTTATACACAGGCTGTATGATTACACATTAATATACCAATATCGTAAAGGAAATTTTATTGTCACATTACTTATTACAAAAGCCACTGCTATCAAAACAAAATATTGTATCTGCAGATAGTTTCATATGAATGGACTCACAGCAGTAGGTGATTTGACTGCAATTTAAAATGGTTAGTGCCATGTATTGATATAAGTGTATTCAAAAAAAAAAATCACAAAGTAATTTACACTTTGTGTTCTACTTCAGTGTATAAAATGTAATCAATAAAATATTTAGACTATCTGGATGCTTGAAGTTTAGCTCTACATTTGTGCTAGGGTGCCTATTTATAGGAAACAGAAATAAGGAATTCCTGGATACCTGACCGGTCTTAAAAATCTAAGCCTCTGCTGGGTATTTTACATAATCTGACTTGAAAAAGAATGGGTGTCTACATTCTTGCTTTTGCTTGCATCATTTAACATTCAACAGATTTATAGACCATGAACCTTATGGACCAGTGGCCAAACAGAAGGAGGAATGGAAATATTCATGGATCCACTATTTTTCCCCAGCCTAACTTCAATGATTTCAATACAGTTCTCCTCTGCTCTTCATCGGTACGAGCAATATCACAGTTAGGCCAAAAAGGTAAAATTAAATAAAGATCCTTAGAATACCTTTGATATTGAATAAATGCTCATTTCACCAGCTCTGTATCACCTATTCCTCTCTACCAAAAGTGATTTCTAGCAACCACAACATACGTTAAGGGTTCAAATACACTCTCCAGACTCAAATTTTATGGACAAAATCTTGTATGGCTTACCCTAAGACTGTAGACCTTGAGTCATCTGGGTAACAATATGCACACTAAACACAAATTCATTTCACATTTGAAAAAGTGAAAATGTATCTGCATTCTGTAGCATATTACTACCTGCTGGAGGAAGTGTTACACCTCATGTACAAGTTATTAAAATGGATGAACATAGTAATCTCTCCTACCTTCCTTTGCATCATACCTTTTAAAACATGTGCCTTATAATCTAGTGATTCTTAACTATTTGTAGCATCAAATACTACATGCCTCTAAATATATTCATATTTTAAATTTGTCTCATGTTACCAAAAATATGCAAAGTGAGCTACCAACCAACAGTTATTTTAGGAACCAAAAAAATTTTAAAAAGCTGTTTTCCAATATTGAGTTTAATTTACTGATTTCATTTTGCTTTTACATACTGCCATTTTTAATTTTGCATCTACTGCAGTTATTTGCCCCATACACAAAGCCTTTTAAACCTGACAGCAAATGAAATACCCATACTAAAAGGAACATGATGGTGAAGAGCTAATATCAAATAATAAGCTCAAACGTTCTCTTTACTCCTACCTTACACTGTGCTTATTCTTAAGACGGTAGGGAAAAATAATAATATTTAGTATTGAATCATTAACATTCACATACACATTTTATTGTTTTATCTATATTTAAAAATAAAATCATATTCAAAAGCTTAATTCTCCGTGCTCCCAAATTTAATTAGTTTATCAAAGATTAAATGAACTGGAGCATCTGAAATCAGGTATTTTTGAAACCTAGGTAACAGGAACTATTCAAGAGAAAGAGGTCAAGCAGAAAAGCAAATTAGCTGCTGCTTAAAACTCATGATCTTCATACATTGTGCAAGAAAGTCAAATATTTGCTTCAACAACCCTAATGTAACCATTAACTCTTGCTTCAGATTCTGGCACTCACTCCATTTAAAGGTCACATTGGTTAAGAAAAATGTAGTTAACACCAGCTACTTGGATCAATAAAAATTTGAAACAGAAAAGCATTTTCATAATTTTTATATTACATCTCTAACAAACAGTAATCTTTTTACATATGCAGGGATTGATCTTACTTTCACTGGAAGCAGTGCTGACATTAGCACTGGCTTCACCGATAGCGGGCAAATACTGCCCATTGCACTGTATGTCTCAAAACAGGACTAACTAGTTCATTCATAAACTGAGGAGCTATTGAATAGTAGTGATCCAAGATACTCCTAAAGGCATTCCTGTAAAGCCAGGATGTGGCCCTTGCAAACACTCGTGAATTGAGAGAGCTTATGTTGGAAATTGATGGAAGGGATGGGGGAAGGTAAGAAGCAGTAATTTAACCTTTAACTAGCGCTGCAAAATTAAAGATGCTAATTTTAGGCTACTCTCTGAAAGCTTCAGTAAAAAAAGTTTATGAGGGCAGAGTGTAAAGTAAATGAATCTTTCTACTTGCTAATGGACGCGCAATATCAACAAGTTACAAACAGGCATGCTGAGTAAAAGTATTTAATACATGCTCCCCTTTTGTCTCACTAGTTGTACAGAAAACATCCCAAAGAAAAATTCAACTTCAGGAGGAGAGAAAAATTACCTGATGCTTTTTGTCCTCCAGTTAAGTTTGTCTATGGATCTTTTAGGCCTGAATTTTTTGTAAAAGGTCCAAGAGTTAGGTGACTAGTCCTACTGACTTCAAAACTCAGCTCAGACATATCAAGTTTTCTGCTGGAAAGCTAGAAAAGTTGCAACACCAATTTCTGGCTGGATTAGTAGTTTCATTTGGTTTAAAAGAAATTGTTTTTCCCCTGACAGAAAACACTGTCAACTGAGACCAAAAACAGACATACATCAAAATAAATCAGTCTGGAATGGCCATCAGCGTCCTTGCACATTTCCTAAAATGCTTTTAACATGAAAGCTGATTCTAGTTTCAGAAGACAGAGTACTTCCTCCCCTTCCTTCCTCCTCCATTTCAATGATTCATCTTTTTTTTTTGTTGTTTTTCTTCTTCTTAAGAAGCAAACTTCACTCTGCTGCCAAGCTAGGATTTATTTTTAACTCTGTTTCTATTAACTTTTGTTTTTCAGTTTTCTCCTCAGGTCATTTTTTTTTCCAGTTACGTGCTGCTTATTACATTGCACACTGATTATTATTCAGAAAAATATACCCTATGGTATTATTTAGCTCATGAATCTTTTGAATTCATGACTAGCAACAAATTAACTCTGAAACACAAAAGATTAGTTATTTTAAAAGATATGTCATTATTAAACAAATTCTTATTCAAAGCATCTGCCTTTGCAATAGCACTGATACTTGATACATTAGAGAAATTATTCTGTTTGCAACTACCCAAACACTGGATACTCACCACAGCAATAACAGGAATAAGCACACCCAGATTCCCTGCACTACTGGAAGCCTGGAAAAGAAATAAGAAGTTTTCATCAAAACATCTACAAAAGCTTTTCTAAAATATTTGCTACTTGACATATTTCAAGCATCAAACATTCCTACTCCCAATGCCAATGAAAATATACATAGCCAATTACAGACCTGAATCTTGCAATTAAGACGGACATGAGTTGGCCCAGAGAACAACCTAGAAATCCACAGGACTGTGCACAGATCCAGCAGTCTTTCAACAAAACTCTCCAGGTGGCTTCTCATGGATGAAGCCAGTCACTGTGGCCCTGCTGCAGAACCTAGGCATAAAACTCAAAGCATGTACTACCCACCCCCGCCTTCTGCGGCTTCAGCATTGGAAAGACGACGATTTCCCACTAAATAGGTGAATGGAAGGGACCCCACGACAGGGTCTTCTATATTCACAACTCAGCTATTATGCCTTGGTCTCAAGGGGGAAAAATATCTATTGATATCATCTCTATTTTGACACCCAACAACCGCTAGAAAAACGCTTGCTTAAATGGGTGTCCACAGCCAAGTGTCAAGCACTTGCCAAAAGTCTAATTTTACTACTGAAGCCAAAAATAATCAGTCTGTAAAAAAGACAGATTTCAAGAACTTATTTCACTAGAAAACACTGCCCACTCTGCTTAAGTACAAAAACCATAAGGAAAATAAAGATTTGCTTTGATTTAGTAGGATCTTTTTAATTGCATTATATACAAGTATGCTTGCTCCTTGGCCAAATACAATGTTAAAAAATGGAAATGTTCACTTCACTCAGCACAGATTGTCTCTCGCCTTCTCTGGTAAGGCAAACAGTGATGGCACAGATATGATGCACAGAGACATTTCTGAAGTCCTTCCCTCCCTCCCACATCCCTCCACCTTGAGTCGGGAGGGATGAGAACTCTCCAGCTTCCTCCTTACAAAGGGAGACCAGGTAACAGAGCCCCGGTGCCGCAGCGGGGAGGCAAGGCAGGCCATGCCAACAGGGCACAGCTTTCCGTGGAGCGGAGCAGACCCAAAGGAAGGAATTACAATAAACGCCAAATAGCCTTCAGATGAGATAACATCGATGAAGCCCAACTAAAATGCATTTTTCTTATCTTTCTTGTAGTGTCCAAGACAAAACCAAACAACAGTTGGGCCCTTAAATATTTTCAAAGGAAGTAAGAGAATATCACTTGGTCAACTCTAGGGTCAGAACAACTGGAATCTGTCACACAAATTCTGGTGCTAACATCAGGACAGTCCCCTTGCACATGATAAACTGCTGCAGAGTAAGCGGAGATGCAAAAGATGCAAGGTAACTCAGCTAGCCAGAACACAGCACGTGACACCACCACATGCAATTGCAGAGCACTTGCTTTTCTACTAGCATTTTTGTTATAAAAACAGTATCACCTCCTTTACAATAATATTCAGCACCAAAGATGAAGGGGATGCCATGACTTCCATCCCTGGGCATATCCAGAGGACATTCGTGTTGACTATTAGCAGTAACAAAAATATCCCCCCGCAAGCCAGTTTCTGCATGGCTGAAACATCTGGTTTAAAAAACACAACCACGACAACCACTCCCACAAAACAAAAAAGACCCTGAAGGAACTTAATAGTTATTGAGCCAATTTAAGTTAAAAAAGATATGCTGAGAAGCAGAACATAAACAATATTATAACTCTGACCACCAAAGACAAAGAAATTTGTTTTTGTTCATTTGCAAATATTCCAAAGTGATTTTCAAAACAGGTGGGAGCATAGCACATGCAGGGTCTTTCTTACTTTAACTCTTCTTGCAAATGAATCAATCCAGTCTTCAGAATACCTTTCATAACTTTTTACTCTATGTTGAGTAAAAAGTGTTCTAGTAAAAACTGCTATCAGTATTTTCAAAATAAAGAAACACTGCCTCCTAGCTCAAACCCAGGCTAAATCAGCTGCACAATTTTTCATTTGCAGGCAGCTTTAAGTCAGAGCACGTTTGTCTCCCATAGTAATTCTGAGACTTAAACAGCCCCAAAATATCACCAAATGAATAAGGGTGGATTCTAATTTAAAAGCATCATTTTAGAAAAATGTTCACAAGCTGTTTAACCATTTCAGCCTGCTTATCTTCAGTAAAAGAATCTACAAAACCCGTGCAGAGCGATTTTCCACCAGAGATTTAATGGAAGGTAAAGATCCTGGACTTGTCCTAGTTCCCTTTTAAGAGTAACTGCCATCCCTGCTTAAATGCAGTCTATCTTCAAAGCAAACAGATTCATTTCAAAGGGATTTGCCAAGAGAGTTCACCATACCCATAAAAGGGTAAAGAAAGAACTTTGCACGATTAAAGTGTAGTATGCACAGAACAAGAAAAAAATAGGATAAAAAGAGAACAATCAGTACTAACATTTCAAATGCTACTGATAAAATTTTAGCAGCAAACATTACTTTCCAGTTAAGGGTTTTAAAGTAAGTACAATCTTTCATCATTTGCAATAACACAGAGTCTATAAATAGACACATAAATGTAAAACAGCAACATGGTTTGAACAAAAAACTTTTGGTCCGCTGCACTGCTTGAGACTCAAGTAAAAGCATCAATAACCTAAAGCGGAATTTTTCTCCTCCTTGGCCTCCCCAGTTAAAAAAGAGGAATTACAATTCAGTGCACAGTCAAAACAAGTCACAGCTGGAAGAAAATTTTTTTTAAAATATTTCCATAGACATACATGATACCCAGTAGTTTTCAACAAAAGAAAGATGATGCAAATTGAATGGTGTAAGTCAGGACAGGATCAGGTCTTATGCAAACTAATTCACATGCACCTTGCTTTCAGGAGTCTCTCATAATATCAGCAGTGATTATAAACAAATACAGAATAGTCCCACTGTAAGAGAGTGTGCAAAGTGGTGTTTACCTTAGAAAATTTTATTGAAAGACCTCTATTTAAGCATCTTAGAAACAAAACCTGAAGTTCAAACAGTGTAGTTGCTAGATACCGGTTAAAAAGACTTAAAGGCAATCAAGATCTGCATATCTTTCATGGTAAACCACATTGCATTCATTGAGAATTCACAGCTCACTAGAGTAAGACAGGAATTCTGAATTTACAGACACAGCATGCACAGGAGCTACAGCTAAAAGCATTGAGACAAACAATAGGTATCTCGAAAAATAAAAAGCAAGTACATGGATTTTAGTTTCCCCTTACAACTAGGAAAACTGACCTATTTCAAAAGGAAGAGTTACCTGACTCCCCTAAGGAGAAGAAAATACTGTAGAGGTGAACAGCTCTCAAAATGCATCTCTAAGAAATCTCAACTTTCCAGTATGAACATATTTTAAGTATTAAAGCGTGTAAGTGTGTATTTCTTTATAGATATAAAACCCTCACAAACACCTTGATTTTTGTAAAAATTATCCAAATGAAATTCAGAATACCAAGAAGTTATTGCAGGGAGGAATATAACTGGATGAAGGCTCTGGTTTTTAATGAACAGGAAGTAACTACATTTTGCTTCTCAAATAATAATGTAGATCTTGAGTGCAGAAATCAAGGTTAAAAGCTTGTTTATGAGGATATTTTAGCACAAGGAAGAGAGGGAGATATTGTGGGAAAGGATGAGATTTTTGTTTGCTTTTTAAAATTGAATAGGTATGTCTAAATTGCTAAACTTCGTGCGAAGACAGGGAAAAAAGCTAATATGAAGTAAGGCAAAAAAGTCAACACATAAGAAAAGAGTGGAAAACTTTGAGTGAATAAAATAATCACTTATAAACTGCTCCAGTAGAAATTTAACTAGCATTTCAATGCACTCCTCTTCCAGACTTTCTCATAGACTGAAAAAAACCAAGCTACACACAATCAGAAGAGTATCTCGGGATTAATCAGGATGACAGCTGACTCTGCTTTGAGCAGGAGGTTAGACTAGATGACTTCCTGAGGTCCTTTCCAACCTGAGTTTTGCTATGATCCTATAATACTACTACAATTAGAAACAGAATTCTGTCATATTTAATGACACTGTAAGAATGTGTAAGAAGTGCTCAGCAATCACTCTTCCATATTTCTCTTTGGAGCTCCGCCTAGACTAGACCTACCTCTCTCACAAACTCAGACACAGCTGAACAATAGGTACACTATTACTTTATCTTAGATATTATGCACAGATTAGTTAAGTGCTTGAAAGGCATTAGAGATCTGCACTCAAATTCCACAATGTGAACACACTCTTAGGTTTAAAGACGTGTGTGCGCACATGCACATGTGCAAGGGTCTGATTTTCAGTTTTAAAAAGGTACAAAAGACTATGTTTAACAGCACCATCCATATCAATGCAAAGCTGCATGGAATCAAAAATCAGCAAGTATCTTACCTTCAGTGCTGGTCCTTTTTCACTTGCTCTCTCACTAGCTCTCTTTCCTTCTAGCCCAAGCTGAACAAACAGTTCCAGCAAGTTCATTAACAGTTCATCCACAAGGTGTTCTCCTTGAATGTTAGCAGCTATGTTAGCTAGGGCATTAATGACTGCTAAGGAGCAGTGTCTGAAAAGAAAGGAAAGTTATGAACAATCAACTCCTCAGCATGAAGTTTTATATTTTCAGTGCCTTATTAGTAGCGCTGGTCAGTAACTCTTGTAATAGGGCTACTGACATGTTTTTTACTCAGTGGTTTCTTACGAACAGTGGCATGTCACTTTACTGATAATTGGACTACATTCAATATTTAACTGAAAAGCTATTTGTTAGCTTTGCCTCTGGCAGATGTTTTATGCTGCTGTCATTGCCAAAAGATGGCTTTCCTAAAGCAGATATGGCCACGGACAAAAAACAGTAAAGGGCTGTATTTCTGGAATGGGAAAGCTCCTCAGCAGAAGAATCAGAACTAGTGTCAGTTGTCATTAAAGCTGGGATTGCACTGGGTCGGAGAGCACCTGAAAACATATTGATGAGAACAGTCCTCTTGCTTACTCGCATATTGCATTAAAAGATGCCTGGACCAGCTCAACTACCAATGAAGTCAGTAATAATCTTTAATTAAGGTACTAGAATGCATACTTATATACTGAGAATTAAATTGTTTACAGTTTGTGTTTAATTCCTAACAAGTACTAGGACCACATTTAAAATAGGACCACATTTAAAAAAAAACTTTATTAGGTTTTATAGGCTAATAGATTAACTACTATAGTTACAGATAACATAAATCATCAGTGCCAATTATCATTTACCATCATCAACTCCTTACAGAAAAAAATCACTACCTGTAGTAAAAAACATTTTTAAGAATCTGTACATTATGAAGTGTTATTATTTCTAAAATAATTACTAGTTTTCAATATCAAAGAAAAAAGTATAATTTGCAACCTCACTGTAAAACTCATACTGGAAAAAAATGAAAATCTATGACACAGCATGAAGGATATTTGATATAGCACCCATACAATTAAGAGAGACAGCTAAGTGTTACCTGTATCCATGATCTTTATAATCTTTCGTGGCAGAGTAAACAACTGAGCTTGCTTTAACACTGATCTGCTGAAACAGATTCCACACCTCCTGGTAAATATATTGCTGAAAGAAAACAAATCATTAAGTAGAGCTTATTGGATACAATGTCTCTGCAGAATGATCCCCTAAAAATACACTTTAAATATTATGAAGCTCTTCAAACAGATGTCCACTCATAGCCTGAGCAATAGCTTCAGCTTCCTAAAGCACACAGTAGTAGTACTTTCATTAATGTTTTTAATTGCTCAGATGTTACAAAATGTATCAAGTTCTTTAACTCTGTCCTCTTGATACAATACTTTTTTCAGGTCTCTGTTCTACCAATTCTTACTCACTCACTCTGAATCACGAATTACTTTTGGAAAAAGTCAGTCAATTAATCCTTGAATCATTGAAGAAGGCAATCCGTAACTTTAAAAGTTCAGGGGTCTATGAGTTTTCGGACTTTAATTACTGATATAAAAAAAGGCAACGTGCATCTATTTTGGATGTAGGCCAAGTTTATAAACTATTTAATATCTTTTGAAAACACTAACATTGAGGTGTTTTTTCTTTTTTGTTTAACTTTGATGATTTTACAGAGACTAATTTTCTTTGTGGGGCAGCATTTTACACATTATTAATTAGTTTTTTTCCTGATGCCACTGAGACAAGAGCATTGTACAGCAGCACTATATGTAGTGAAGATAAGAAAAAAAAATCTGAAAATGCAGTTTCTAAAATACAAAGTTTCCCTTTAACCAAAGGAAAAAGATCATGAACTGTGGCTCTCTTGGCCAGCTCTTTCCTTACATTTCCAGTGATAACCAAGCAGCCCAGCTGGTCAATGATGAGTACATCAAGAGGGGAAGGAGGCTGACAGAACTTCTGCTGTAAGATCTGTAGGATGGGTTCCATTACTTTCGGGGTGTCCCTCAGTGCCACTGCAATGTGTCCTAAAGCACGAATGGTGTGGTCAGGAATCAAATGAGCTTCCCTATTACAAAACAAACAAAAAGAATCCAAAACCAGACATGTAATTGTTCAACAGTTAACAAGAGCTACAAGCATAGTTACACTCCACATAAGAAACAATCCACATACTAAACATAAATATTACTAACAACTTTATTATTACACCTCCATACACCCACCTACCTCACACAGTAACATTAGAGATGTACCTGCACAGGTCTGCTTTTCAAAAAAGCTCAAACCCACTATCCAAGAGACCCACACTGATCTCTGTGCCAACTATTCTAGAAACATTAGCAGAAACGGATAAAAGCGATTTGCAAAACATTTAGACATGACAGTCAAACCAGCTATTGCAGCATCTTCCCTTGGAAATTTCCTGGTTGGTAAATATCTTAGAAAGGGAAGCAAGTCAGACTCCACAAGTGACAACAAGTTGTGTCAAACCATAAAAACCTGAAGGACATAGCAGAGAATCTAATTCAATCTAGGACTAGAAATAGGCTAGTGCTCACCACAGATCTCCTGATTTTATCACATAAAAACAGCTCTATACCTCTCAGTATCAAAATAAGGGCTCAGCTCTGCAAAGATTTGCATGGGAATATCTTGATCCCCACATACAAGCTCACTACTCTCGGTGACATTTCATTCTAAAATAATGCTGTCAGTCCTTATGCCCTGGAATGAGCTTAGGTTCACTAAGAGAAGGAAAAATTGGCTTTATGACTAACAACTTACTTATCACTCTCTTGTGAGATGTACAGACGGTTAGACAAACTGGCAAGAAAGGCCTCAACAATCACTGGGTCTATAGTCAAACCAGCTTTCAAGCACCTGGAAGAACAATGAACAGAAAATCTGCTAGAACAGCCAGTGAAAAATGCATGAATTCAACATTGCACTTTTTACTATTGTAAATGGCAGAAAGAAGAATGCACACTGGGTATTAGGAAAAAAGTTTATACTGAAATTTAAGAGTAGAGTGCCTAGGTAGGCTGAGGAAGGGTAAGTAAACCCTGTTCAGCAAGTTTGATGCTTTGCCTGACAAAGCCTGCAGCCAGAAATCTCTACTGGTGCTTTCTCCAGTAACAGTAAAGATGGGGATATGCAATAATGTAATTTTAGAATCCTCTGCATTAGAAACCTCAATCTCTTGTCTCTAGTCACCAACTATTTGTCTTCCCTACAGCTCTGAATAGCCACCTAGAAGGGTAGAATAATCATTACATTGACTGCATCTGAGGGTATACTAGTCCTACTACAGGAAGCTCAACATGGTAATCTGAGGAGAAAACAAAAATCCCACTGAGTATTAAAATGGTGACTAGCACAAATTAGGTACATGGGAAGCAAAACAACGCAACTAGACAAGTATTTTACAATTAGGACATAAACAGAAGTCAGGGATCATTTGAAGGAAAACAAAGTGATGATCAAAAAAGGCAAAAAAAGCTTCATAGCACAGACCAGTACCTTCTAAATGGTCACAGTACTCTTCTGCTGGGGAAATAGAACATGTGTTCCAAAATGGTACCCGTCCCCATTGCTACCGTGCAACTTTTACCTGCAGATGTTGTCTATGGCAATGTCCCGAAGCTGTTCGTACATGGATGGTTGACTTTTCTTGCCAGGCATCACATTCAGAGTGGACTCCGAATGCTCATTGGTTACACTAATTTTGATGTCATTACCACCTACTAAGAACACAGAGTACAGAAATCAACACCTTTTAAAATATCTTCCTGCCAGTCCCACACCAAGACAAGAGTATATAGGCTGGGTAATACTCAGTAAACAAATGCAAAACAGGCTAATTTACAGGTCAGAGAGTTGTGCTGAAGAACTTTGAAACTGCATGTGTTGTCACTACACTCACAAGATATCGCTGCATTTAATTACTCCTAAATTTAGTCACCTCCACTTCTCATCTGTTCTGATGCTGCTTTAGCCAAAGTGGATTAAATAGAACATTGGGGGGGGGGGGGGGCGAGGGGGTTGTTGATCATAGCTTGATATTATGATTAAAAAAACAAGTGCCAGGTACCACCAAGATGGTCAGAGGACTGAAGCACATGACCTATGAGGAGAGGCTGACCAACACAGCCTTGTTCAGTCTGGAGAAGGGAAGGCTTTAGGGGAACTTCACAGTAGCTTTCCAATCTGTAAACAATGTTACGGAGAAGACAGAGCCAGGCTCTTCGCTGAGGTGCACACTGAGACAATGAGACACAATGGTAACAACAGGGAATGTTCCAACTGGATGCGTGAATTTTTTTCCACTACGAGAATTATTAAGCTTTGGCTCAGTTTGTGCAGTCTCTGTACTTGGAAGCTTTTGAAGGCTTGAATGGAAAAAGCCCTAAGCAGTCTGCTCTGAAAACAGTGCAGAAGGTTGGGCTACATGACTTTCCAGGGTCCTTTCCACCCTGAATGAGTCTATGATTCTATGAATAGTCAAGCAAGTGGCTTACAAAACCTGATTTTATGGTTTTTTTTCCCCCACGCCAAATACTTCTATAATTAAATCAGCTGGAATTCTTGTCCAAAACCAAACAACTATTAGCACCCAGATTAGCAAACCGAATTTACTTCGGGATAATCCAGTTCCTCAAGAAAACAAAAGGCGCTTACAAGAAGATCATAACAAGCGTGGAGTTTTGGATAAGACAAGAAGAGACAAATTCTATGCAAAAAAATAAATAGCACAGAACAGGAGAAAACAATTTCGTATATTTTATACTAGCATACAAATCTATTCTGAAAACTCTCCTAAAACAACATTAACTTGCTCAAAATCTGCATCTATTTGTCTATTTCAATGCCAAAGTTACATTTTCAGGGATAAAACAGGAAAAGTCTTATTTTCCTTTTTTACTCATTTTCTATCACCAGTAGTATTTATTGTACTGTTGTACAATACTATTGTATTGACTTAGTGAAATCAGTATACACAGACCTGATGAAGCAGTATGATTTGAAAGAAAAAGGTAACTGACCATGTGTGGTATACAAACATTTCACAGTTCTCTTTCTGCAAGTAAAACACTCCAAAACTATATTTCTGCACAGTGCTTTTCAGAGTTAGACTGAAGTCTCAGTACACCTATTCATCTCTAGGTAACACCAGCTGCCTCACTACTTCTAGTATCAGAACCCATTATGCATATTTACTCTGGTGCAACTCCTCCACATTACTAAACAAAAGGCAAGAGGGATTAGCTTTCCTTGTTCTAAAATGTGGGTTATAACGTAGTAAAGGTTAGATTAAAAAGATGAAGTCTCTTAACACATTTGAATTTTCATGTCTTACCCACTCATTTTCTCTCATTAAAAACGCACAGAAAAATTCTGTTCCATGTTGGCCATTATTAACAAAATCATCACCAATGATTACCTGCTGATTTTCTTGCAGCTTTTTAATATGACACCTTTCTGCCTCATATAGACAGAAGTGGTGGATTCTACAAGGCTGTCAAACTAGGAAAACAGTATTTTTCATGGCAAACTGAAATCACAAAATAAAAAAATGGAACCTTGTATTGCTAGCCATTTTTCCAAAATTAACATCAAACACAGAAGAAACCTTAAAAGGCTCACATTTTTAAGGATTTGGAAGTTGAATCACAACACTTCCTCATCCCTATGTGTATGTAAACATCTAAAAACATCAAAAAGCCATATAAGTTGCAACTTTATCACTAGCATATCCTTTGGAATACTGCTTTTTCTTTACCTGTGTGATACTGGCTATGATACTTATAAAGTTTCACAAGCACAGGGGAAGGTATCACAAGAAAGTCTCTCAGAGATGGATTGACAGAATGAACCACAACTGGGAAGCGCTCACACAAACGACCTAGACCCTAAAAGAGAAAAAAAAAAATTAGCATATAGCATTTTGTTTGAAGCAACAGCACAACTTTTATTTCAATTGTAAACTTATGACTTCAGTTCAATACAAAAAACAAAGATAGTTCTGAGGCATCCAGTTTTTAGTGGAATATTTATGAATTTCAAGCCTCTAATTCTTCTGGCTTATTCTAGAGTGTGGCACACCAGTCAAGCCTTGCAGCTTTCTTCCAGGTGATTTCGCATGAAGTACATGAAATGAACCACACTCTAAAATTAAAGTTACTGGGTAAGTTCTGATATTTAGAGAATCCTGAAAATTCATAATTCTAATTTTGAAAATAAAACAAAACAAAACTACATCTGTAAGACTATGAGAAAGTGTCCAACAGGAAGAAGACACATAAAAACTAGAATAACCAGGTCATAGTATTAAATAGCAAAGCAATCTACCAGTGCTAGTACTTTTTTTTTTCCAGCTGTTTATGTAATACACTATGAAACTGAACATTTTAGAAACGAAATACTGGTTAAAAAAACTCAATACTCTTCTTCAAAAACAACTTGAGCTAAAAAATTCCAAAAGCACTCCTCTACTGCAGTTCTATTTTCCACACCAGCCCTCTAAAATCTAGATGTAGAAGACACTGACGTAAAGTAATACAATTAGTAAATGAAAGAAACTCTTTCTAGTAACATGTAAAATCCCCAAAGATCCCACTCACTGATATAAATAAGGTCAAATACTGTCAAGACAGACCTGCAAACAGCAAATTAGCAGTGGCAAGTGAGCAATGATGACTTTGCTAGAGGTTTTCGACTGCAGCTTTTCTGACAGCTTGATGCACAGGTTTTCTGCACCTTAACTCCAAAAAGCCAACACACAAATTAATGTTTATCAGAATTGTTATTAGCCCACACAGAACCCTATGCTCATTGGAATGCCTAAAACACATGGAGAATTTGTCATTCACTCTCCTCATCCTATAATTTCTCAACGATATTTAGCACTTTTTCCAGGGAAAAAAAAAGTTTTGGAAACTTAATATCTGCAATGAACAGCCCTGACAAATACTATGACTGAAGGAAAGACAATACTTAAAGTTGATTTTGAGGGTGCTGCTCATTTGACAGAAATCAAGTATTTCAAGGTTCAAAGGAAAAAAAATCCTACATATAATTCAGAGGATGTAATGGGACCAATAAAAAAAGTCAGAAAGAGCTTCCTAACAGTGATAGCAATGAAGAAAACAACATTTTCTTTAAAGACAGACTGAGAATCATTTAAGACATTAATAGCGGTACTCAAAGACAATTAAAAATTTAGAAAATAAATAGCAGCATGTAAGGCAGCAAATATTCATAGTCTGCTTTAGATGAACCAGTAGGATGTTTCTGTTTTCATTTCTATGAAGAAATGTCCAACTAGCTAGCTAGCTAGATGACGACTTTGATGAAAGTTAGACTCTTGGATTATACTAGCAAAGTGGATCCTACTGACATTTATTTTAAATTTCTGTGAATACCAACTATGCTCAGAGAACTGTACAAGGTATGGCTACAGGCTTTTTAAAAAAAGGCATTCCAAAGAGACAGAAGAGAGTTTTTCACCTTGCTCATCTTTCACAGCCCACACCATGAGATCCACACAGGCAGCATTAGCCTGACATCGCAGTTTTAAAGGACTCAATTCATTGTGCAGTCGATCAACATCATGAAGAATTTTCTGAAGTTCTGACTGACTGATGTTGAATTGTTCTAGCACAAAATCATGGATTTCCTTCACAAATGAGTTGGGAAGGTCTAAGGAAATAAAAGGAAATACCATTATTCTAGAGGAAGGCAGTCAGTGTATCAGAAGAACAGTGGGTATAAAATTCATTGCTTAGTTATGAATAAATTGATTTCATAATGTTTATGCCCTACCTGAAAGACAAATTTCACAGCAAAAGTCCACCAACAATCAGATAGTTGAAATGCCAACTATTCCTCCTTTCAGTGATGCTCAAAATACTTTTTTCTATTTATATAAAACCTTTTACATGAAAACATTTCAAAACACATCACAAACTGCATAGCACACATGAAGTTCCCAAGAAATGCAACCCCCACCATTCACGCAGCATAAACAGGGCAAACAACACTTCGTAGTCTAAGCATAATGAACGAAAAATTAAAAAAAACACTATACCTTTCATATAGTATAATGTGTCTCTCAGCATTTTAAACTGAGCAACATAAAGAGGGTCACTGAACGTTTTATAATAGAGATCTGTGTTAGCACCCATCTGTAAGAGAAAAGAAACAATCTGCTAGTTTCAAAATGAAGTATTCCCATTATATGAGTAAAAAAAATGTTTTTACTCATCATGAAACCATTTCTCTCCAGAACGTAAACAAGCATTTAAGACAGGTACCAAAAGTAACCTCACAGCTTTTCCCCCTACTTTTTTCAAAAGGAAAACTATCATCATTTAGTCCATTAAATAAGATTGAGTCAGTTTTTCAATTCAAAGAGCACAAAGCTGTCTGACAGTTGTTTAAAAAAAAGTAAAAGAGGATTCAAACCTCATTTGATTGGGACAGCAAAAGGAAGAACTGAAGCTGTTCCCACTTAGGCTTATATTTCAAATATGGCAGTACTCAAAAGAAGAGTAGGAAGAACGGCAAAGTTGTTTTCCCGCACAACTGAATACATACTCCATCCAAACTGATGCCTCCAATGAAATAAGACTAACTTGATAAAATGTGACAGAAGCTGTTATATAACTGCAGCCAGGGAAGGTGAGAACGATGACTCATAGGCCTACAGAAACCCATATACCATGCAATATGCCACCTCTACGAGTGAAGAGCCACATATTCCAATACTATAAAAAATTGCAGAAAGGACACATATAACAGTACCAGTGATATCCAAGCCAAAAAAAGGAAAAGTATACATTTTATTTACATGAAGACAATAATATTACTGGAATAGGCAACAAAGATCTTAATCTACAGTAAATTAGTTTTGAGCCATTAATGCTGTAATTTAGTGGGATAATAGAGGTCAAGTAGTGGAATGGTTCATTGAAGAGAAAAACTATTTTCTTTTATGTTAGTGGAAAATCTCTCCCCATCTCCCATTTTTACACAGTCCAAGGCTAAATTTTTTAAAAAAATGAAAGAACAGATCAAACAGGAATTGAGTATTCTTTTGCAAAGAGAATATATACCTTATATAACTAAAAGACTAATAAATGTATTTCCAAGTATTAACTATTAAAACAGAAAAGACTAATTAATGTATTTCCAAGTATTAAGACAAAAAGTATCCAAGTCATTAGAAAAGGAATTTAGACATACTTCTGCAACTTCAGCTACAACTGCATCTAAGCTCTTTAGAAGAGAATCCCCAACGATCTGTTTTACCTACACAGGAGGAAAAAAAATAAAAATAAAATAACGTTTCATGTTTGTGACTCTAGAAAAGAAAAATCCAAGGAAGACAATGCAATTTTTGCCTGTCCAAAGGAAACACCAGTCACTTAAATGCAAACTGATAAAAACAAGAATTTCTGGCTGCAAGATGATTTACTGTATTCGGCCTTCTGCGCACTGTTCCAGAACAGCTGCTGCAGAAAGTAGACATCTTATTCTCACTGCAGAAAACAATCCTCTACTTCAGCAACTGACCCCACACAAGCTACCTCAGATCAAGTGATCAGCAAGACAGAAACAGGAAGAACTTGACAAAAGCAGTGTTTGATTTTGCAGCTTCTTTGTATTTCATATGGGAGCTTTATAGGAACAGTACTGAAGCATGACGTTAAATGTCATAGAAATCACATTATACTAAATTTGAAAGATATTCAAACACAGCCTTTTATATGCAATTCTAAGGGCAGCTTCCTCTTCAGCCCGAACAAATACTGTATTTAATTCTAGCATAGATATCAAAAACCCAACTCCACTGCAGTCTTCCTAGCAACCCATCACATACCATGTGCAACAGCTGGCGGAGCATTTCCAGTGGGATATTAAACTCTTTATTGTTAATGCCATTGAAAAGAGGAGAAACTGAAAAGCTAGAGCTGATTGTAGAGAAATAATAATCAGGATCTAGCGCACTCCCATCAGGAAGGTATGAACCTGATCAAAAACAGAAACAAGAAATAAAAGTTTGGGGAGAGAGGGAAGGATATATAAATTTTCTTTAATTGCAATGTTTAGTCACTACTCAAAGAGTTATTTCCAACACAGCTACTGTCTTTACCTCACAAGCCATGAAGAGGCTCAATTCAGCTAATCTAGTGCTAAATCAAATCATCAAACATTTGTAATGCCATTTTGCTTAAAAGCACAGAAGTATAAAGAACAAAGCCAACACCATCTTGCAAAGATCTCTCCTGTATTAGATCAAATGAACATGTTGCAGAATCATTCACTTTCATTTTAGAAGAGGAGCAAATCTACTGCTGTAGTTTGAAGGTGTAAGAGAAATCAAATTATTTTTCAGATTCAAATATTTTATTAAGCAGTAATTTGTTAACCACAGTGCTTTTGGCACTATTGCACCATTCATTGACAACAACAAATCATTTTAAGTCCTTTTTTCTAAACCCTTAGCCTTGGCCAGAAAAAAAACAAGGCCATCAATCTTCTTGTTTCAGAAAATAAGACTATCAAAGTATATTACGGGAAGCAATACAAGGGCTGCATATACCTGAAACGTCTCGTAGAAGTTAGCTTGAAAATAAAATTCTGATTAAAGGAATCGTAATTCTGTTAGTGCCACACTTATTATGATTCAGGAATTTTTACAAAAATGTGCACCACCCACTGCTGGTTTTAATTAGGACAATTGTGTTCTGCTACTGTTTCCCTCTACTCCACTGCCTGCCCCCCTTTTTATTTAATTCAAAACATGACGAATCTAAAGCTGAAGAGTCACAGGTTGGTGCAACAGGGTGGACAGAGGATAAACAGGTCTCCTCTTACTTGGTCATTTAACAATGGCATTTGAATTACCCTGCAACCCAGTGATATGATTAAGGAAGACAGATGCCTCTACAAACATTAACATGAAGGAAAGAGAAAAGTAATGTGGAAGAAAGTAATTTAAGTCAGGGCACCAGAGAGGAGAATGACTCAGAAATGGAGAAAGCCCGAACTGTTAAAAACCTCAAAAACAGAGACACCGAAACACCTTAGATACAGAACGAGTTCTCCACTTGATTCACACAAGACGGTTTACTTTTAAGCCTTGCATTGACATGTCACAACATAAAAGTCAGAGCTAGAGCTTTACCAAAAGCCTGTGGTTAAGAGTTCATTTATTAACTCAGGACAGTTTTTCAAATCTCTCCCTTTTGGGAAACAGTAACCGATATACCATTAGTGAGTATTGTGCTTCAGTGTCTCCTGTACCATTTTTCACTTTGACTTTCCAAGAACAATTTTTCACTTCAGCAAATTACTAGATCTTACATAATGATCTATATCAATTTTACTTCAAATGGAGAGTTTTTTTGGATCTATACAACATGCCAGAAAGGTTTTAAAATTGCAGATCCTAGTTTACCAATTTAATTGCCTAGTGAAGCACAATATTAAGTTATTTCTGAAAGTTACTCAGCCTAATCTCATGAAATATTTTTGGCCTTGTTGAATTAAGCTCTTCAGTACTAGGCACAGCCTAGCAGTCAGGAAATCATGTCTCCCTCAGAAGACTGCCAGAAACAACTGAGCCTGGAAACCACTGGTGTTAGCAATAACAACTTCCTACTGTCTTTACAGTTCACAATTTTTCAGAATCCTAGCAAGCACGTGCTAGAGAATTATTATAAGAATCCTAGAGGGCAAAGAAAGCAGTCAAAGGGATTTTGCTTCTCAAAATTTTCTGCAAGGCGTAACAAAACCCAAGAATCACTGTTCCTTCACAAAACAATTTACCTTCAAAGTAATGAATTGCAGATCCTCCAGGGGAGCTGGGAGGGGGAATTCCACGTTCAGGACTGACCTGAAACATTGCACCAGATGTATTTATAAAACATTAAGAAATCTCCCAGAGAACAGGTTCACACATTTTATAAAGAGATACAGCTTTCAGCAAAACTAACAGGAACTATGTGTTGCCAGGCCTAACAGCCCAGTTTCAACGAAAAATAGGAAGTTATTCAGTGCTTCTGATTAAAGGAACAGATCAGAATGATGATTCCTGTATTGCACATAACTATGTTAATGACAAATGGATCTCAGAATAGGCATCTGAATTCATTTTCCTCCTAAGACAACGAACACCTACAGCTCCCATTGCAACCAGCGAGAGCTCATGTATGCTGAGCACTTCTGAAAATACTCCAGCCATCAAGCGCCAGTTTCCTAAATTCTCAGATATAAATTATCATTCTTTTCTCAGGAGGGTAACATGAAGAATAGGATTTGTCAACCGTTCCACAATAAGACAATTGTTAGTTTAACTGTCACTAATTATTTTGTGGCTCAAGAAGAGCTCCAGAACCAAAATAAAGATCTCTGAATCTGTACAAATAATGTGTTAAGAGACTGCACATCCAAGCTTAAGGCTGTCTTAATTCCACCAAAAACACAAAATCATTTAAGCATGAACTTCATCATAGAGCAAGTCATACAGACCTGTGAGATGCTAGATACACTGCTAGCCTTTCTCTTTAATGTTCCTTCTTGGCAGACAGTGAGTAGAGAACTGGGAAGAATTGATCTGAAATCATTAAACGATCGTCGTCGAATTCCTTCAAGCTCTTCTGGAACTCTAAGGGAATGTGGGGGAATTTTAGGGAAAAGCTTTGAAAGAAGAGCCTCCTCTGAATTGCTGTAGCGACCAAAGGCTCGAGAAATGCCTATCAGGCAGGGCACTGCATACTTGCATAAATATTCTGGAAAAGAAAAATAGATATAACAGTATATTAGCAATAACTTAAAAATTCCTCTCCCCATTTTTGCTACCAGTTCACTAAACAGTGTTTCAGCAAAATGCGCTTCACAGACCTATTTGTGCAAACACGGAAAAAAACACAAAGGTATCAAACTAATACACCTCTAGCTTCAATATTTACTAGTCAGCAACAATGAAATATGTGGTAAGAAAAGTCTTGGTCAAAGGAAAAAGCTTTTCACTTTTCAGGAATGACCCTGACAATTAGAAAACACAAGAGAAGTTCAGAGGACAGGAGTTAAAGATACAGTAAAAATATAAAGAGTTATTTTAACAGTACCTTTATCATGCATTTGGGGGGTCTGGCACATGCCCAACAGAAACTGCATTACTTGCAGAACTGCATCCAAAATCTAAAGCAGTCAAGACAGAGGTACAAAAACATCTTTTGGTAAAGAGTTATTATTTACCTTATATTAGATCATTACACTTACACAAATACTAACTTAAGGATCTCTTTAAACAGGATTTTTTTTTTCATGCTATGTGATTAAAAAAATTACACTGCTCTCATTCTTAACAGAACTTCCTTAGCATAAACAGTCTTCAGCTAACTGATGCGTACTAGCACAACAAAACTGCAGCAGTCCTAGCCTTAATATCAAAGCTTGAATTCTAAAATGCTGGGCTCACTGATCAATACCCTTTGACTGTCAGAAGTGAAAGCAGGTTTATGAATAACTTCTGAGTATCTAGCTTCTAAGTACCTGACCTACGTGTGTTAATTAACACAAGTAAAGTTATGCAAAAGGATACATACTCTTGCAAGAAAGCAAGCAGATGTGGTACTCTCTTCTCTAGATATTTGTCAGCCTTGCAGCATTAGAGAATAGGGTACAACATCAATCAAATTTAGAGCAAACTTTACCTGCTCCCTAAGAGATGCATCCCTGTAAGCGACGTCTGATAACAATGTCACCAAGCAAAAGCTGAAGTTTTCTGCAACTGGAAGCAAGCCTGCAAAATAAAGGATGGAAAATTAGCCACTTAAGCACTGTTAGAGAGAACCAACATATAAAGAACAAATAATAATATAACAAAATGACAAAAGTGATTCCCCATACCATACAGTTCTGAGATTATCTGTAGATAAATACCATGTATAAGATTTAAAAGTACACTCCAATCATAACTTAAGCATGAGATGTTAAAAGAATATTTTAAATTGTTAAAAAGTTTTCCAGGCTTTCAACTAATTTTCAAAAAACACTAAACTAATTAAATTGTATAACATCCCTTGTGATACAAGAAGTGTTCTTCTATTCATTTTAAGAGATCTTAAGAGAGCAAGAAATTAAGTGGCTTCAGGAGCAACTAAGTATCAAAACTAAAAGCAGAGCATACAAATCTCAGGTTCCACTCTCTTGCTTTAGCTACTATACAATTTTCTCCAATTTAACACTACAATGTATTGTGTGCTTAATTTTTTGGAAAGCACAATTTATCACAAAGCAGTCAAACAAGAAACCTGGGAGCTATCAGCTTCCTCTCTAGTTTCTAAAGAACAATCAATTTTAAAGGCAGTCACGTCAAGAGCTAAGGACGTAACAGGACTTATCACCTCCCCTTGTACTATGTCCTGAATAACCTTCATTATTTCCATGTCCTAGCTGATATTCCATGAGAATAATCAAAAAGCCTAAACATTACCTCTGCCTTTTCGTGCATTGCTTTCTTCTATCCATTGGACTTTGGGAAGACCTTTCAGAAGTCGAAGGAGGTAAGGAACCACGTTATCTTTGTGCTGAAGAGGAAAATATTTTATTTAAAATGGAGATGAAAATTTGAACAATATAATCTCAAGGTATATTGGATATGTGGAGAAAGAGTATATTAGCTACCCACAGAATTCAGTTCAGCCAATCATTACTCTACAGGCTGCCTAAATACTGCAAAATTGATTTCAACACAAGCAAATATAAGTCAACCACTTAATTCAGTGCTATAAATTCAGTCATGTCATTCTAAGCAACAGTTCATTCTCTGTAAAAATTGGGGTTAAGTGTTATTCTGCATCTTTTTTCCCTCTAGCTCATCTATTGGTATACAGCAAAACACACAGCAATGTCACAAAATAACGTCGCTAGAAAATCAGAAGTTCCAGGTCCCAACTCAGTATATGGAAGCCACCCCATGGCTTTAGGCAAAGCAAGACACAAAACACATCCATTTAACTCCTTGGTTTCCTAATTTGCACTTTCTTTTCTTACAGAGTTGGATTAATTAATACTAACTGCTGGTTTTGAAAACATCAGGCATCAAAAAATGCTAAGAAACATTAATACAGTTACCTTGTTTAAACTTCGTACCACACAAAAGAACAAAAAGGACAAAGCTGATAATAAAGTTGTTTCTATTTAACTATATCATGCTAAATAGACACTAAATAGAAGGAAATTCAGGCCTAATCCAAATCCCATCAACACTGAAAGACTTAAACTGATGTCTAATGACTTTGGACCTAGGATCAAGCACATCCTTTCATTCTTCTGCAAGAAACAATACCACTACCAGAGTTCAAAAGGAATAGAACCAGCCCATCACAAAGGCTGACAGCTTCCTAGCTCATGGATGAACTAGGGATGTTCACACACAATGCAACGTATGTGCACATCTCTTTTTATTTTAGATACAAGAAAAGGCCATTACATATCTGACTTTCAGGAGCAGGAGTATGTTTGAACATAATTATCATTTAGAGGCAGGTGGGGGAAGGACAAGCAATGGCACCTATGGTTTGAGCAAATCCTCCTGAATAGCTTGCCCACACCTTTGAAGACTTCTCTCACTTCCATATTCAGAAAACACATATTCTAAGCAAGAAACTTCTACACCTCATGCTTCCTTTTAAAAGCCACTCCCCTCCCTTATCTACTCTCTCCAAGTCAATGCCATAGAGTCGATTCATCGACTACTTTCTAAGATTTGCAAGCAACCACTTTTGTGTTGGCTACATCCCCCCATAAACCTCTGTAAAACAATTTAACCTTTCCTTTCCCTCCTTAATAAGCTCTACTTTGCTATGATGTCCACAAAAAACCATGACAGCAGTTTGGCTGTGACAGTGCCATGACCAGTGTTTATCACACTCCTCGGTACTGTCCTTACTTCCTTGTGCTCTCCTGCCTGTATCCATCTGTTATCTCTGACCTTGTATTTAGTCAACTCTTTAGACGAAGGACACTTGCATATGTGTAACATATTCATGATTTTAAGGTTCTTGACACTACAGTAATTCAAACGCATAGTAAATACTGACTTTTCATTCACTGAATGATTACATTTGAATCATTCCAAAATCTTTCTGTTATATACAGTTAACAGGAGGGAGAAAAAATAATACCTGAAGATCAGATTCAATTAGAAAGATTCCCAAAGCAATTACAGCATCTCTACGACGTTCGTCTAACTGGAAAATTCCATGGAAGTCCACTGGACACATACAGAGCAGCTTTTGTACCTGAAAAACAGCAGAGGGAAAGGCCAGGAGAATAAGACCAAAAATGTCAAAACACAATCCAAAATAACAGTATATGTGTTAAAACTACCTTTCAAATATCCACCAGTAGACCTGAAGAGATCAGTGCAAAACACTGCAAACAGCCCACAGCTTTTCATTTATGGAAAAGAGAGCTGGCCATCACGTCCATGCCCTAGGGCATGCCAAGCAACAGGCCTGGGTAGTGCTAATGCAATTGCAAATATTTTCGCAGCAGAGAAACAAGCTGACAGGCAGCAATTTTCAGAAAGACTCATTTGGACTTCCTACAGTTGAAGTGGACTGTAGCATTTCCCCTGTCTGGAAGAGATTCAGATGGCCATATTACCCCTCATTTAGTCATCAATCCTTTAATTAAATCATCTAATGGCTAGGAAAGAGTGAATAATGACAGATATTAGAAAAAGACAGAAAAATCTACAAATAAGTGTCAAACTTCTTACCACAATGAGGGTCAATTTAAAAGTTTTCTTCAACTAATTCACTGGGCATTTTGGATGTGCAAGAAATATGCAGTTGGCATACATACAGTATTTACTCAATCCCTGTAAACAAGAACTGGGTGTATGGAGCTTTTGTTACAGTTGCACCAATGCTTTCTTCATACACAGCACTCAAAAATAAACTCTGCTGCTTAGATGAGTGTGACTTTTGCTCACATCCTTTTAACAAAACAGACCAAGTTTCCAGAGCTATTATTTTCCCCACTACTTAACTATTACCTCATTCCATACCTAGCTAACACACAGCTAAAGAATATACCAAATCTCTCAGATATTTAGTTTGCCTACAGAACAGTAAAAAGGGGAAAAATGCAACAAGCATATGGACTTTCCATAAATCTCCTTGATATTAATAAATACTACCAAGAAGAGACTGTCATAATGAATACCCATGTTTGAAAGTCAAGTTCCTTCCTATTTAGATAACTCACTTTAAACACCCTGCCTTCAAATTTCTAAACCAAGAAGCTCTTTCCCTAGAGAAGTAGAGGAACTTACTGGTGGCCCAGCAGAAGCTAAGAATGTGATCCTTAAACTGCCATACCTTGTAATTACAAAACCTGTAACACAGTACGAATAATCCTCTTGCTTAACATAAAGTACAGCAAAGCAAATATAAACTTTGGAAAATATCTTTTAATGCATGTATTCCATATCAGGTTATTATTCCAAAACACATGAGTAAATACCTTTAATGAGATATAACTGTTAACATAATTTAACTCCTAGCATAATTCTTATAAATGACAGAATCACTAAATACTGCTGAACCACTAGCGAGATGTAAAAGAGTTATTTACAGTTAGCTGTCAGACTAGCAGCAAATTTCCAGAACAAGAACTAAGAAAAAAGTCTGAAATAGCTGGCCGAAAATAAGTCACGTACTATAGCATCAGCACAGAGTTGCACTTTTCAACAACTTAGTCATCTTTCATTAATGCATGAGGCAATTTAGGAATTCGACCACTTTAAGCACTTTAAGAGAAGCCAACTACCAAAACATTAGGCTGCCTTATTTCTCTTCTCCTGCACAATGTGAACAAACCAGCTGTTTCACGTGAGCAATTACAGACCCACGAAGGGAACTGTGCCAAGACTAAAATTCACCTATTTAGGTTTGCACTGAATCAATCCTCATCTTAATCAGACAGTTTTCACCTTTAGGTCACTGCATCACTTTGATTTAACCCGATATGTGGGTTTAAGCAAGCAGACCTAATTATACTAATCAAGCCAGCGATGCCGCAAGACCACGATCCATAAACCTCTGGGATACGCAGTTGCCCCGCAGCCCCTGAGAACGGCTTCTCTCCGCGCAGGTGGCTACAGAGCTGCTGCAACGCCTCGCCCACGCAGTTATCCGCGTCTCGGCAAGGGCGAGCCATGAGAAGGCCGAGAAGGCTGCACGCCGTCTCACAGCACCCGGGGACAGTGGCCCCCACGCACAGCCAGCGCCATGAGCACCCCTGCGACTCTCCCCACGCACGTGCACGCGCGCGTGACACGGCCCCATGCAGCAGCACTCGGTCACCCCATGCACCACCCCTCCACGCGAGGGCCTGGAGACCTCCCACGCAGCCCCGACGCGCGGGGCACCCGCGGGCGGCCGAAGGGTGTACCCCGACGCGCACAACATGACGCCCCTCCGCGGGGGGAGCCTGATGCCTCCCGTCCCACGCGCGGCTGCGACACGCGTGGCACATCCCACACGCGCAGACCCCACACGCGTGGCGCCCGCCCTCCACACTGTCACAAACACGTACGCACAGCCCGACTCGCGTAGCAGCCTCCCACGCGCAGCCCCCTCCCACACGCAGCCGCACACGCGCAGCCCCGACACGCGTGGCGGCACCTCCCCACGCCCCCCCCCGCTCCGCCCTCACCTTCTCCAGAGGCGCCGGGCTCTGCACCGCCAGCGACCGCGCCAGCGACAGCACCGTGTTGAAGTAGAAGCCGCGCGCGGTGCCCGCGCTGTTTCCCCGCCCCGCACCCGCTCCCGCTCCCGCTCCCGCGGCGGGAGCAGCCACTGCCGTTGCCGCCGTGGCCGTCGCCGCCGCCGCGGTCGTCGCTGCGGCCGCTGCCGCCGCCGCTACCGCCGCGGCCGCCATGTTGTGGGGGAGGGGGAGCCCGCGCCTCGCCCCCAAGACGGGCCGCCGCCGCGCCTCTCGCGAGACCACCGCCCTCCCCGCGGGACCGCGCAGCGCCAATCACGCCACAAAGATGGCGCCGCCCAGCGCGGCTTCACTGCTACAGGGTTATCACCGCCCCTTCCTGTCTCTTTCCTCTTGCCGCTCCCCTTGCCCGGCCCTGGCAGCAGGCTCAGCCCGCCCCCCCCGTCGTCGTGATAGTCCCTCCCAGCCGCCGCCCGCCCCTAGCAGCGCGGCCGCGCGCTCGCCCCGCCCTGGGGGGCGCCGCCATGGTTCCGCCCGGCGCGGCGGCGGCCTGCGGGCGGAAGGAGTCGGGGGCGAGCGGCGGCGAGCGGCGGCGGCGCCCTCCCCGCGGCCCCTTCCTCACAGGGCGAGGCGGGCGGCGGCACCATGGCGGCCCCGCCGAGGAGCTACAACCCCTTCGCCGAGGACGAGGAGGAGGCCGCGGCGGCGGACGGCGCCGAGCGGCAGCGCTACCTGCAGCGGGAGGTGCTGCGGCGCTCGGCCGCCACGGCCGACAGCACCAGCCGCTCCCTCGCGCTGCTGTACGAGTCGGAGCGCGTCGGCGTGGCCGCCTCCGAGGTGGGTGCGCGGGCGGCGGTGGGGGCGGCCGGGCCCCGGGGAGCCCTCGGGGTTCCGCCGTTACTCGGGATTTCCCTTCGCTTTTCTGTGGCCGAAGCGGCGCCGCCGCTGGCTCCTCGTGCGGCCCCGGCGGTGCGAGGGTTGGGGGGGGGGGGGGGGCGGCGGCGGCTCCGCTCTCCGGGAAGAAGCCTCGGCCGGGCCTGCTTTATGGCACGGCCTCGAGCCTGCGGCCCGGGTGCGTTTCCAGCGGCGTGTGAACGTCCTCGCAAACGCTTACGGACGGTGGCTTATGCTTATTTTTATCTGGGTGAAAAGTTCTTTTGAAAGTCTTGGCTGCTCTCTTGGTTAAACGAAAAGTCTGCCCCAGTGGTTGTTTGTCATGTGTCACGTTTTATCCCTGTTAATCATTTCCTTCGTTCCTGTGGAACTGCTTCAGAACGGGGTTTGTATCAGAGGCATCGTTAGAACCGGCCTCACGGGTCATGTCACCTGTTAACGAAGCGTTTACTCAAATATTAGCACGATTGCCAAAGTCATCCTGAAACCATCCACAAGCTGTCATAGGTAGTGACGCCGAAGAGGGCTATTTGTGTCACTTCTGTGAACTTGCCGAGTTGTGTTTTTTTTATTTATGTATTTTTTTTAAGGGAACCTCAAATAAGGAGTCGGGGATTTAGGCTTAATATAGGATTAATGGTAGAATTTGAACTGTGTGAGCTAGGTTGCTTGAGTGAGAAAGTAAGTATATTCAACTAGAATTTCTGAAACTTTGGACAGAATACAAATCTGAGGTCTTCTTTTCTCGTTAGTGTTAGCCCCAGGCAGCTTTACTGCCAGAATTAATCTTTGGACTACTTTGGAATACTGTTTGTGCCACTTCATTAGTAAGTAACATAGCTGTATGTATCAGGATTTCTAAATCCTGCACTGTAAGTATTAGCTTAAAAAAAAAAAAATCGATTTTTTTCCATATTGCAGGAATATACATACGTATATTTCCTACAGCTACTTTTTTCCAATTTATCTAGAACAAAACAGTAATGTGAAAATAGTATCCCTTATCAATGAAAGTGCCATCCACAACTATAAATAGTTGTTTGGTCATTTCTATAAACAATATGCCATAAGATGTAGTTTTCACTACATCACCCATCTGGTACAATGCTTGTTCCAGCAGGAATGGATAGAAATCTCAACCTGATAGAGGGCCAATACAGAAACTTCCTAGATCCCGTTTGTAGTAGGGGGCAGGAAACTGGGCTTTGCTGAGTTATGAGGATTTTTTAGCTGGTATAGCGTATTATGGTTGACTAGCCACTCTTGAATGAAATGCCCTGGAGGAAGAGGAATAAGTGAAAAGGCTGGATGCCTTTAAAAATTATGTGGGTAGGTGAAGGAACTCTGTTATGTTTCTTTAGAGTATCTGTTAAAAATGTTTGATGTTGCAGTTTATCCTTACTAACTTCCCTTTTTCTGTCGATATTTTTAGGAGCTTGTACGTCAAGGAGAGGCACTGAAGCGCACAGAACAAATGGTAGATAAAATGGACCAGGACTTGAAGACTAGTCAAAGACACATAAATAGCATTAAGAGTGTTTTTGGGGGCCTGGTAAACTACTTCAAACCCAAACCTCCAGAGAGCAAGCCAGAGCAGAATGGAACCCCTGAGTATAATGCTAACAGTAGGTAAGCAAAATAAACATTTTATTTGGGTATAATAGTACTTTCTTGGGGCCAAGCAGGAGACCTGCCTCATGTTAGAAAATTTTTGTGACGTTCTGGATCTAGAGCAGTTTTTTTGAAGTACTCCTTAAAGCAGGACATAGCCCAGTCACCTGCTCCTCTCTTATTGTTATCAGGGACGCTCACTTTGTACATACACACTCTGTGTTACTCCATAGTTCTCTTTTTTTTAGGGTTTTTTTATTTTTTTTCTCCTCAAAGTCTTCTCAAAATTTCCATAGCTTCACTCATGTATCTTCCACTTAAACTCTTCACCTAATCCATCTGCCCTTTTAACCTTTTTTGGAGACTTATCTCCAGTGGCATGTCTGAAAAGTCAATGGAAAATGGAAACTTAAAATGTAAAAGAAATTCTGTTGATTCTTTTTCGTTTGACTCTGCTAGAAATGTTTTTACTTTTCTTCATATTTGCAGTGATAAGAATAACCTCATATTTGTAGGGAATTCCATCACAGGTGGAATTTCAGGAAAGCTTTTGTCACAGGAAGGCTTAGGAGCCTTCTAAATTATCATGCCTACTCCAGTCTTAGCAGGAAATCAAGATTTGTAGCATCAACATGTTTCCCATTAAACACCATGTGTATTTCTCTACCATTTAGTAAAAGTTGTAAATAAAAATAAATGCTGTGAAGGTGAATGTCTTACAGTACTTATCTCTCTTCAGCTAAGAAATTTGTGTAAAAATGCTGAATGGATTAATTTCCTACCCTTTCCCCTCCCTTCCTCCCAGGAGTCGCCCCGCTAGCGGAAAGAAATCCACTTCCTCAAGACAGAGGAAGCAGTTTTGTCTTGATACCAAAGTTTCCTTTTTTGAGCAGTAGAGGGTCCTATTCTGCTTTCACTGAAGACAAATACTAACAGTCCATTGTAAAGGGACATGTTGAATTAGGTCTAACAAACTCACTCCTCTTGGATAAAATACCTGTTTTTGTTTAACAGATTCAGAATCAAGCTTGTGGTCCATAAGAATGTTTTCTTTTTCTCTGCATTACCAGATTAAAAGAAGCAATGATGTCTAGTAAAGAGCAAGAGTCAAAATACCAGGAAAGTCATCCAAATTTAAGGAGGCTAGATAATTCAGGTTTGTCGATTTTTATTTTATACTGAATGTCAGTCATCCAAGTAGGAGAGACTTGCACAGTGGTAAAGGCACAGACCCTTCAGCCTGCCCAGCTCTTGACTTGCCCTACCTAACACGTACTGGAGGTTTGCACGTGACCTTTCATGACCGTCAGTTCTAGGGAATTGCTTGTCCCTAAGACTCCTCATACCCAAGACACAAAAATATTACTTATGTCGTATTTTTTTTTTTTAGCCCTTCCTGCAAGAGATTAATGCTGTATCCAGTAAACAGTAAAAGAATCCAGTGTTTGTATTCGTGCAGAGGAGACTATGGCCAAGAATCCACTTAATGTACAGGCAGCCTTATCCTGTGTTTGCCAAACTGTTAACACGTAGATTCAGAGGTTGTCCTTAACTGTGGATTGCCATAATTTTCAGATGTGTTTTCCTTGTTATTGCAAACACAGGCTAACCTTCCATACTGAAGTCAGTATTTTATTCCCACAAGAAAGCACACAGGGTTTGGTTTTGTCCCCCTTTCTCACAATGAGTTAACTTCTGTAAATGACTTCTGTGTACAAAATAAGTTACTTTTTAAAATGAGGTACAGTTAGTTATTTGGTAAAAGTGAGAAAATAGTGGCATATCTTTAGAGTTGTAGATCTCTAAGTAAAGAAATACTTCTTTGGTGTTAATTAACATCCAGAAATACAATGCTAGATAAGTAGTTGGATAAATCTGATTAAAAGGAAGCTAAAGTGAATAGATAATTTTTCAACTTTTATATGATATGCAGGAAGTACGCTTCTGGTGTTTTAAACTGAAACTATGAGAGGATGACCCAGAATAGCTCTGCGAAATTGGCAGTGCATGTCTTTACAGAAAAGCTAGAAGCTTCTCAGCTGACACAAAATCATTTCTTGAATATTTTGGGCCTCTTTTTAGATACGTTAATCTCCACTCATTAATATTAAAAGACTATCCAGCAGAGGGCAGAAACAACTCTTAGGTCGCTTGAACTAGGACAACACTTAAATGCTGGTAGAAATTACTACCTGTTTTTTTCTTTTTTTTTCTTTTTTTTTTTTTTCCTTCTTCCCTCAACTACCCAGCAGAACTACAGGAGGCAGTTGGGAAGAGAATAATTACAGCTTTGATATGCAGCCAGTCGCATATGTTAATAACTGCAGCTTGAGGGGTACTCTCTAGATAGTGATGTACTGCTTTTGATAGTCTTCTAGCAGCTTATGTAATTAAGCGGCATCTGTAGTCAGACTAATTTTTAATATTCTTCTAAAACTTCACTCTTCTTTAAAGCACTTTTATTATATAACATTCTGTGTTTTATAGTGTTAGCAGACAATGATTTCAGCAGAGTAGATTCAGTTTCTTCAGTGCAACGTGATGCTTATCCAAAGAATCAACATCTGCGAGCTTATCACCAGAAAATTGATAACAACTTAGGTGAGTGAGAAAACTGAAGCTGTTTGACGTAATTCTATTTTCACAGTTTTTGGCTCTCAAGACAGAGAAGTTAAATAATATATTCCCAGCAAACATTTAAAATCATTTGCTTGTAGTCTGCATTTCAAAACCATCTACATGGCAGAATCCAATGTTTGATTGAAACATAGATTGTCTGAATGGTTGAATACTGTGGGACATCTGTGAGTTTTGCTACCTGTGAAGATAAATGATAAATCAGCGTTAAAAATGTATTTCACATGAAATCAGCTAGAAACAACCTGGCTTGGATGCCTGGAATAATATAAACTTATTATGGGAACTGATATGTAATTGGCATCAATACTTTAATTGTTCTGTTGTATTCTTGTGCTTTAAAAATCTTTAGTTTGTGAACTGCCACTGAACAAAGAGACCAGGAGAAAAAAAAATACCAAAAGCATTAGCCTTCTTAAGCTATGTATTGACCATAATAAACACTCTTACTAAATGTGAATATGCTAGAAAATCTCTGTCATTTGAATGAAGAAGTACTGCTGATGTATCCCCCAAGATTGGCATTCAGGGTATGAAAATGTTTCTTTGAATAAGTTGACTGGAATATTGCTGAGCCAAGCAGGCTCATCCTCCTGTTCTGAAAATCTTGCTAGGCAGGTATTAGTAATATCAGGAAGGAAATACTGTCTTAGATTAACATCCAGATAAGAACAGTATGAATGCTTAGTTTCTTGTTACTTAGAGCTTACTCCTTACTTTGAAAGATGTATTTGGTTTACCTGTCTGACAGTTAAAACTCAGTTATTAAATTGTACATCAGTCTGAATCCCAAAGATTTACAGCTGTGTACAGCGTTTGAAATACACGTTTTTCAGAAAATAGAAGAATCAAAAGGCATTCAACATTTCATTTGTGGATTATATGCATTTCTTGTGTTACTTCCAAAAAACATACAGCTGGCTTTTTCTTCCTTTGTTCTGTAGTATATGTACAAAATGCCTCTTTGCTTACATGTGTCACTGTTTATGTGACCTAGAAAGATGAGACTGGAAAGAAATCAGAAAGAACTAGATCAAAGAGAAATACTCAAGCGTAAGAGTTAGTGGAAGCACATTTATTCTACTCTCAGGCCACACAAAACTTACTAGTTCCAGAAACATTTGTACCAGTCAATCATGCAATAAATTTGTTTCCCTGTAGCTTTAATTACAAAATCTGGAATTTGGAGATGGGTTTTTTTCATCTACGTTAAACAGTTAACTGCTTAAATCTTTAGTATATTAATTATATCTCTGCAATAAAGATCAGCTCAAACAAAAATAATTGAGGTAGCGAGCATATTGTGTATACTGAATGGAGAAAAGTTGTGCCCTACTTTAAAATATGTTTTAGAAAATTAAAAGAACTACATTACTTAGTACCTTATAAAGAATGTAATTTGGCTTTAAGCATTTGTACTTTACTGGTGATGGAAAGAAGAGAGAAGTAGTTATTTTTTGATAGTAATTCACTAGCAGTCATAAAATACTGGTGGTCCTTCTGTCGCGGGAGAATACTCAAATTTGAGCACTTGTCGCTAATGTTTCCTAACTCAAGCTTTTGGAAAAGAGTGAATCTTGACAGTGTCCACTTAGACAGTACACTTTCTACAACTTTGAATCCTTATGCTTTCTTTGTGTATTGACAGATGAGATGTCTTCTGGATTGAGTCGTCTGAAAAACCTAGCTCTTGGTCTGCAGACAGAAATAGAGGAGCAGGATGATGTGCTTGATCGGCTAACTAAAAAAGTAGAGACACTGGATGTCAACATTGCAAGCACTGATAAAAGAGTCCGACAACTTTAAAGGGTTCATAGAAATTTTTACTTCAGCATCAGTTCTTCTTGGCTGTCCTATCTCATCAGATCTCTCAAAAAAATCTTGGGCAACATCTATTTTTTTTTCATGGTATGTCATTGATTTTGTTGTCATTAAAATTGCATAATCTTATATGCAGCATAATATCTTTATCTTAAGTTTTTTCTAATGCACATGGGAAAAGTGTGTGTTGAGTAAAATCTTCAAGCACTTGATAAGTGCTTTTGTGTTGGATACCGTGTTCAATAACGTTACTGTGTGTCATGTGCATGGAGGAATTTGCAGTCCACAATGCTTCAGTGTCCTTGGCCAGAGAGCTGTGATGAGAAAAGTAACTACATTTTGCCTCTGTTTTGGGGAGGGGGTGGAGGGGAACAGAATGTGCTTCTGGTTCGGAACAAATGTTGCTAATTCTGTTTACCTACAGCTATTCTAAATTCTGAAAAAATGCTGATTTCCAGCTGTAAAAATAATTCCAAGTGACTGCCCTCTGGCATTTCTGGGAATTAAGGAACAAACTGTTTTATGGAAGTTGTAAAATATCAAGGGTGTCAGGCAGTAATGATAATATTCTGTACTTGTTCCCTTTCCTAGGATGACTTTTCCCAAATGGTGGATCCATAAACTATGGTGTTTATGACTGAGTCACAGAATTTTCTCCTTTACAGTATTTTCCGTAAAGATTGGTGCAAGAAATGTTGATGACAATGACCCAAAAAGCTTAGGTAGCAAAATCAGGACTCAAGCATACGTGTTCTAAAAGTTCCTTTCATATGCATTGGCACTTTCTGCTTTTTCATTTTCTGCCCTTTCTCAACCTACTCAGTTAGGTGGTTATTTGAAGAATAGCTTCCATTTTAAAAATGGAAAGTTGGACTGATTCTGTATGAACGTTGTAGGTGATAGTTCCTTAATTTAATATTTATTTCAAACAAAGGTGATGAGGGAGTGAGCGGATGCTATAGTCTTTTATTTAATGTCAGTGTTTTTAGCAAACTCAACTATGATTCACGTATTTCGACATTGACTTTAGCAGGTACAAAAAGTTCCTGCAGCTAATGAAAAGTTCGAAAATGTTTGAGTCTTCCAGATACAAATTGGGCCTTCCAATTTGTTTATTCTTTTGTGCGTACCACTGTATCACAGAAGGGACCTGTGTCAGTATTGGAACATTCACTGTCACAAATGACAATGAGTGGCTAAGAAGTGATAGTCACTTTGAGCTGGTGCCACATGTTTGTAGATGACAGGAAGATCTTGGGGTTTAGGATTATCAAGATTGTATCCTTCAGGAACATGGCATTCAGGTTCTTTTGTCCTTTCCTTTTTTAATGGATTTGTTAGTTTGAGGTAACTTGCTACAAAGTGTACTAGACTGTAAAACCAGACCTAAGAAATCCTGAGCCTTTCTTGTTTTACCAGGTTTCATGAAAGTTCGCTTGTAGAAAAATAAATCACTAAAAATAGCTACACTTGGGCATCGTGTTATGGAAAAATAATTATTCCTGGGATTACTAGCAAAGTAGAGTTATGAAATAGGTTTGAGGTGAGCCTATGTTTTGCCTTACCTTACTCATTGATTCAGTCCCTAAAAAAAAAATTCTGTGACTTGCAGTGACATAAAAACTTGTGAACTATTGAGTATCTTTCATAGCTTTTCAATTTTCACTGTCATGTATATTCACTTAGAAGCTTGAAAAAGCATATTAATATCAATATATCATCTACTTTTGTGGGTGTATACCATGATTAATTCTCACTTACTCTGCCAGGATACTCACGAATGATTCGATTTGAAACCTCAAGAAGGCTGATGCATTTCTTTAGTGAATAGAATGGATCATTAGTTTTCAAAACTATACGTACCTTAGTGAAGTAAGGTTAAAATTTTGATTGTACCTGTTTTGATTTCTTATTTGACTCTCCTCTTTTTAATTAAAAAGGTGAAAAGAATTGTTTTTTTTGGTTTTTTTTACCCTAGTGCTGATTAACAGACGCATTTGTGTCTTAAGAAGAGGACTTGTAAATTCTGTCCACAACAGAGAATATTAAAAAAAATTCCCCAGTAATTAATGACACTCCTTTTAGTTTGAAACCTACTTTCATCTTAATGTAACTACTTTACAGCTTGACTCTTTCCAAAGACTTTGGTGGCTGGGATGTAGGTTGATGTTTTCTCCAGTAACTTATGATTAACAGATGAGAAATGTAGCTGGAAGATCTAGTTCTGTTATATATAATAAAAAGAAATGTGCAGCTTGAATCCAAGCAAAAATTACAGTTGATTTAAGAGTGAAATATGTCTCCTTTCTGATGTAAGCTCTTCCGTTTTTTTTCAGTCTAAATTATTTCACAAAGCTAACTTTGTTTTTTGGTCTTTCAGTTTGGTTATATCAGCCTTACTAGAAGTTTCCTGTATCCTGGTCAGATATCTTTGATGCTTTTAAAAAGCAGACAGGGAAGGGGAATTAAAAAAATCTTTTTCTGCTTTGAGTGCCTCGTGATCCAAGCAGGCTAGAAAACCAGGAATTCAGCCATGTGGAAGTTATATAAAGCTCTGGCTTCTCATCTCTTCCAACAATCCCATTCACTGTTTCAGTGAGTAACATATGCCTTTATTTTCTCACTACTTGAGCTTTCCTGCTCTATTTATTACTTCTGTTTAATGGCCTTGTTTTAAAAGATTACTTCCCACATCAACTTTCTTTTGTGGCAATAAAGATTTTGCATTGGCATAAATGATTATCTGCTGCAAACAGAATTCCTTTTCCATTCTCAGCTTTCATAAAAATGCTTTATACTTTCTGCTGCTAAAGCACTTAAGTCTAACTGACATGAAGACACAATACTGTTTTGTAATAGTGATGAAATTTTTTTTGCTGGCTAAAATAACTTTACATCTTGCAGAAAGGGGAATATAAAAGAAAAAAAAATAAAAAATTATTTCTGCCTTTCCAGGAAATCTCATCTTGCACATGTTACTGAGGACTTATTTCTGTAACTTTCCTTTTAGTTCCTGAGATAAATTACAATTTTTATTTCTTGTTGGATACCATTGAGAAATTTATCTTGTGTTAGGGACAGGACTTTCAGAAGGAACTGAATTTTCACTGAAGTGCTAAATTGATAAGTTAAACCAACTGTTCTGCCTAAATAGTCATGTTGGCATAGGAATCAATGTCCTTGCAGCAAAATAGCTCTGATTAATGTTATTCTTATCGGCTTGAGTAGAAGTTTAATATTAAAGTTAAGAATAAGATAGCAAAAAAATTCTATTGTTGTCTTTGTAGAATGAGGTTTTCTTTAAAGGTGTGCTAATAAATTTGGAAGAGGTATAAAATACAGGGAAGGAACATACCCTTCCCGATATAGATAATAAGATATACTCTAAAAAAATAAAGAGCAGGGAGAGAAGGGGGGAGCAGTAACTGGCTACTAGTTTCCTAGGTGTAGTTGATTATAAATTTATTGAGCATTGAATTAAATATGGTAACAAATGATGATGTGCAGCTGAATTTTAGTCTGTATTACAAAGACTTATTGCTGCGCTGAACTATGTTGGCCTACTGAAATCACTGGGACACTGCATAGTGTAATACGAGGGCGTACCACGGGTGCCATCCGAAATTTCTAGGAGAAACTATTGCCTTTACTCAGGTTATATACAAAATGCTGTCTTTGTGAATCTGGCCTTTCCCTGAAAAAAGGTTTTTTAGCTTTTTTTTAATGTGTGAAATTTATCTGAAATATTTTGCTGCCTAGTAGTTTTTGTGAAGTGATTGTAACTTGTTAAATGGTGAAATTGAAAATACTTTCCAACCACGCTGCCTTCAGAACAGACGGGCTTTTGTAGGCACTTCTACAAGAATAGTGTCATATGAAGGAGGTGTATTATGTTTGACTTTGAAACTTGTGGAGCTTAATCATCAAAATCGCAGGTAGTAATTATTTGTGTAAATGGCTTTTTTTAATAGTTAATTAATTATATGCCACCCAGATATAACACTTTTTATACAAGTCAGATCTCTCTCTCTTATTTAAATGCTAAATTGGACTGTAGTTCAGCAATTCAGGATATTGAATGAAATGAGTGCTGAATGGTAAGATGGTCAATAAAGATGCTTTTTGGTCATGGAGAGTTTTTGCCTTTATTTCCCGTTTTTCTTCAAAATATGTTTGCATTGACACTTCTCCATAATAAGATCTGTTAAAATGGTAGACATAGCCTATTAAATTTAATTTTTGTGCCAGTTAGATCAGAATTAGTTTGCAGATGGTGATTTTTGTTTCTTGAGAGTAAAAAGGTGTTAAATTTCTACTTGACTCTTGAGCTGATTCTCCTGGATCATGAAAGAGGAATGCAGATAGGCATTCATTTATGCAAAACTTTAACTTATGATGATAAAATAATCCAAGATAGTGCTTTAAAAAATATCTTTCCATGGTACTTATGCGTGTGAGGAATACCATTAACTGGATATATACAGGAAGAAGGTGGGAAGAAGGGCAGACTAGGAATGAGGCCAGTTCCGTTTTGAAAGCTTAAAAGCGATGGGTATGTAATATTCCTGTGTGGCCCTAAACTTGGGGATGTCAAAAGTCTCCAGAATGCCCTAACCTCTAGTTAGACTGTTATCTGTATATGAATGGAGAAAGTTGGGTTCTGAATTTTAGGGGGGTGTGATGGAGTTTAATTATCTTAGTTTTATTTGGTACCATAAAGCAGAGATTCAGAAGTGCTATTGCAAAAGCTCTGAAAAGGGAAAGTCAGTATGCTGGAAAGAGATTGACAAGGTTTTAAAATTCAGATAACTTTGTTTTGCTGCCCTTGTGGCACTGAGAGTTCTTCAACAAATGGGAAGGGAGAACTCTTCCATCTCTGCACCTTGTTGCATATAGAAAAATCAAAATAATGCCAAGAGTCCTGTGGAAGATGATAAGAAATGGAGTAGTGCAATGGATTCTGGGTCTCTGCAAGAAACATTATTAGCTTGCTATACTTGCATGCAGAATCAGTTCCTGCAGCTCAGAGTTTTTCACACAAATCTAGGTTTTGGGGGGGTTGGGGTCTGTTTTGTCTTGTGTTTTAATGGCTGGTCAGGCATTCAGCCCATCTGTGCTTTCTCAAGGCCTTGCTTGATTACAACACAGACCCTGCATTTCTGGGAAATGAGAGAGGAAGGGAAGCTAAACGAAGGATGCTTGTGCAAGTATGTAACAACAGGCAGAGCGGGGGCTGCTGGAGAAAAGGACCCCAGTGCTTCTGCCTGTCTCTCTCTTCCCCCGCCTCTGAGAAGAGGTTTGGTTTTGGAAAGAGGAAGTTCTACAGTTTTCATCCCCTTTTGGTAGAGGATTGGTTTGGTTGCTTCCAGAGAAATGTTTTAGGGACTCCCAGAACAGGAAAATATGAAGAACAACTGCATTGGGGCCAGAACTGCAGGTCTGGTAAGGCTCACTTGAGAGAAAGCAGGGAGGTACCCCCAGAACAAACTGACTGCCAAATCCGGAAGATTCCTGACTGCCAGGCAGGGTTTTCCAAATACAGGGACGTTGGAGCCCTGCCTCAGCTGTAAAAAGTCTAGATGGGTTGTGACTTTTCTGTTGGTAAGGCAGAACCTTCTAGCAAGTGCTCCTATCTCTATCTGTGGGTATTTTGGAGTAAACAAGCGGCCTCTTTGGCATCTTAATTCTAGAGGATTTTTCTTTTTCTTCCATATTAATTGTAAAACTGTTCTCTCTTGTCGATGGACAGCATTCATAAGAAACCTTTGCCCAGCTTCAGTTTGTCTTCTTATAGTCTTCCAAGATCAGCTAGGTTAAGCTGGGATATTTATACTTTCTAGCTTTTAGTTGCTCTCCATATTCAATGAAGTTATTCATCTTACATTTTGCTTTCTTTAGCTGAACTTTTCCTACATCTTTCCCAACTTCTTTCTTGCTCTGTCATCCTTAATGTCATGCACTCTCCATCCTACGGAAAGAAATAGCTAACTGAACAAGCTTCTCTTCAATAGACTCATCTGTATATTAATTCTGCCAGTCTTAACACTGCATTGCGTTCAGATTTTTGTAGGTACCAGAATCTGATTAACTTTCCTGGGTTTTGAGTCTTCATCCTCTCTTGGAATTTCTGTGTAATCGCACTGTGTGTTTGCATCTGCTGCCTGTCTGCTACGGGGTTAACGGGCTGATATCTTTGGGTGCATCCGAAGAAAAATGCCTGCAGCAATTCCCTTGTGCGAGGTGACTGAAAAGGGTGGTAACACAGTCTATTCCTAGCTTCCAGAAAGAATCATAGTAATTTCAGTACTAAGTTACTTCATAAAGTCAGGTCTTGATCGCCTTACTTCACTGTCCTGTTTTCTGCATTGCCTTGTGTCTGGATTGGCCACCGTGTTTACTCCTCTGCCCTCCGGTCCTCTTGGATGGCGATGACAGGACGTTCCTTCCCTCTTCAAGTGCTGTCTAGGCAGCGAGTCAGCCAAGGAGTGCAGCAGTGCCAGAGGAATACTGAAGTTACAAAATCGCTGTGTAAGAAAGCAAAGGTTAAAACATGATTGCATCTACCTGCATGTGGAGAGGGCTTTGCGAGGCAGCCACAGCATCAGTCTGTATTTTGCCTCCTGCAATAACGAATGGGGATGACCAGGACTGAACGCCCAAGGACTTTTCACCTGTTATGTGATTTTGTTGAAAGCCAAGAGCCCTTAAAAGGCAGGAATTTGATGGAGACCTTGTTGAGGCAATTCTGGATTCAAAGTTCTGCAGCTTTCTGCCCCAAAAATACTTTAGCTGCTAACAACACCGCGGAGGAGATGCATGAACATCATTTTACCTGCTTCGTTTTACATTGCTGTGTTACAGGCTGTTGATATTTCTGGCACTTATTTTTATTCCCAGCGCTGCATGTGGTAATATTGCATAGACAGGAGCTAGCAACTTTGGTGGGTGCTAATCCTCAGCCCCCGCCTTCGGGATTATCCCACCTCATCACATACGCTCAAAATGGCAACACCAGCACCGGCAGCAGCAACGCAGCCACCCGCCAGCTGCGGCCTCCCGCCCCGCGGCCGATGCTCCACAGGCGTAAGGAGAAAATATTTGTCAGAAAATACTGCCATGATACAGAGGGAAGGATTTTCTATATTTGTCTTTCCTAAAGGACATGGTTTCAATATTTCCGGTGATGTGTCAATGTTTTGGCATGTGTTTAGCAAGGACTAATGAACTAAAGCTGAACTGCAGCCGTAAGCAAAGTCCAGGCGGAGAAGTCCTAGCGTGCAGGGTCCTGGTACGAATGCACCCACCTTGCTGAGCCTCGGCGTAACTCCAGCGTGCTAGAAGCTGGCATTTGTGGCCGAGCTGAAGAAGCCGTGGTCTCCATAAAAACAGACTTGTAGGTACAGAAAGTGCAGGGCTGCGCTCTCCCTCTCCCGCTCAGGTGGCAGTGCCTTTCCAGTCAAGCAAAACCTTTGTGCTGAATCATAGTAGGAGATACTAAGCTGAGATTCCTCTGCTTTTAATGTCCGCACTTTCTCTTAATGCTTCCTCGCGCGAGTCTCGGGGAACGTCCTCCACAGCAGTGCTGCTTTCAGAAATCAGCCTGAGCTGCAGTCTGACTCTCCTACATCTCTCTTCACTACTGACCCTGAAAACATTTTTAATTACTACCATTTTCCTTAGCCATATCCCTCAGCAATATAGTGTATTATCCAAGCCACATATTCAGGACTGAAATTTGTGTGATTTAATAGATTTCCTGGCACAATGATTCCAAAACATGTGGCAGGAAAAAAGGAGAAGGATTTTCCATCTCCAGGTGTTTATTTGTTACTGGCTGAATCCCTGGTCTTGAGCCTTTTGAATGGCTCTTTGTTGAGCTGCGTTTCAGCTGCTTGCCCAGATCCGTGTCTGGGAAGGACGGCGTGGCCGGACCGTCCCTGCTGCAGCTGCAGGTAGTGGGAAGGAAGATCACTCTTAGCAATCCCATGCACCTGACTGTGCTGGCACTTCTAGCTTCAAATTCCTGGGGCTGTTTTCCTCTCCACAGTCTCCATAAGCTACATAAACACTTTTTTTCAAGTGCCTGCTTTACTGAACAGCATTTGAAATGCAGTATTGGAGCCTCATTCCCTCCTCAGGCTAACGCACTGGCACGGGGTTTACGGTGGCAACCTGCCAGAAGCCCGAGGGCTTCACCTGTGCTCCAGTGGGTGGGATGAGCAGTGCAGCCAAAGCAGCTCTTCACCACGGGTCACAGCAGCCCATCCTTGGTTTCCCTGTACCAGCAGCCAGGGGCAATGACAGGGCCGTGGGGTCTGGGTGCGTTAGGTCTTGGCCTATATTGCTCTATGGGTAGACAAAAAACACAGGAAGCTGTGGCCTTAATTCAAGAAGGTACTTAAATATGTGCATATTTCTTAAGCATATTGAGAGTCAGATTAAAATCACTAAGTTTCCTCACGTCCTTGCGTTCAGGCATATGCAGATGCACTTGCTGAGTCAGCCTGCGTGTGTTAACGATCCGCAGGAAGCTCCCGGGAATCTGCTTCCCCAGGGCTCGAGTGTCAGGGTTGTGAGGCCAAGTCCTGCAAGAATAACTTTCATTTGGTATTCAGAAGAGAACCATTAATTCTAGCTCACCCTTCCCTGGAGTAGTGATAAATAACGGAATTGGAGAACACTTGGAGAGAGAGAGATGCTAAGCCTTTACAGCCTTCTTGTATTTGTGCCCAAAAGTACTTGAAATGAACAGTCCTAGCACAGAAAAGGAGGAGAACTTCTGGTGACAGCCTTGGATGCGCTGTTACTGAATTGTTCAGCTAACTGCAGGCCATGGAGGGCGACATAATTTAGTTTTATTTTGACTCCCATCAACCGTTCTGCCATTTTAGTACCTCTGCCTGCAGTACGGAGGGACTGGAAGGCTGCCAAGGAAAGGAGAGTCTGGGAGCCAACAGCCGGGAGGGATGATATGTAAATCTGGTGGAAAGAGGCAATTAAAGGCAGTGCTGAGATAGAATGGAAACTAGACAATATTGAGCCTTACCAGAAATATCAACATAAACAGCAGCTACTGTACAGTGTCTCTGAGGGGAACCTCATTGCTTTAAATAACTGCGTTCCACAGAAAACAGACGGGTTATGAAATGCGTGAGCAGACTTCCAGAAAGCAGTTGATCTCCAGGAACACGTCCATGTTGATGTTCACCATCCCCTCCTAGCGCAAGGGCACAAAAGGCTCCTTTTCGCTGCTGTTGTATTTACGCAATGCAGAAAGGAGCTGGGAAGTTGGATCAAATGCAAGCCAAATATAACTGAAAATAATACTGCCTGTCAGATGTAACTGTGAGTGGAGATGAATAGAAAGGAAGTGATAGCTGAGATAAGCAGTTTAATAAAGGCTAGCTCATTGCCTCGTAACCCAACAGCTGAGGAGACGGCGTACTGATCAAACCAACCCAGAAGCCCAGATTAACCAGAGGGCTGGAGCTCGCAGCTTTCCCGACTCTCGGCATCACCAGCAAATGCAGCTGCCTCGTTTTTGCTACGAGGGTGACTGGACCAGGAGGGACAGACCATCCCAAAATGTTCATTTCCATCACAAATGAGGACAGGCTCAAGCTGTGCTTTAATTCTGTGGCCTGGATTCGAGCACACCTGTCCTGGTGCAACCGATCTAAAAGCTCAGCCCCGTGTGCCCTGTCTTCACCAGACATCCATACATCCGTTTGTTCTCTTGCTTTGTGAACGAGTATGGTCAGACACGGGCCAGACACTGCAAGCTAAGCTCCCGTTTGCAGACACAAACTTGGCAATACGCGTGAACTGAACATAGTTCTTGCATCAGGCAACGCGTCATGTGGTGTCTCAGTCACATTCTGAGCGAGAAGAAAAAAATGCAGATATTTAAGGATCTTTGGGAGGGACCGTGAAAGTGGTATTTCCTAACATTAAGCTTGTTTGTTTTCAGTTCTTTACTCCTCCTTTTCCACCGTAACCAAAGGAATAAAGGATGAGTTGTGTATTATTTTTAACAGTTACGTTTCAGCCTTCATGAGATGAAAATAGATAGAACCTCACACACGGGCAGGAAGGCTCGTTCCTGGTGTGCTCTGGCTACGCAGCCTCAGCTGAGCCGGTGCTTTAAACATACCCACAGCGGCTCTTGTCGAGCCAGAGCAGACGCCGTGCGGACGGCCAGGACGGGGGAGAGAGCTCGGCCCCCGGCCTGGAGAGCAGAGCGCTCCTTCCCGTCCTGGCGCAGTATTGCGCCGTGCAGAACGAGGGAGGCAGCTCAAAGCCACGGCGTAACCGGACGTCCCCAAATTCTTTCTGAAATTAATACTTTATCAGAGCACCTTTTTGCATGAGGAAGCACAAAAATCTGCAAAGATGTATGATCACAAAATGCTAAATAAATGGTTTAACTAGTGCTGTATGTGTCCCCCTTTCATTTCTGCATTTGTTAATGCTCTCGTTAATAACTCTACGTATTTGGAGCAGCGCAGTTTGCCAAAAGTCTGATGTCATTTTTTACGTTGCAGGGCACCTTTGGGGCTTTCTTTAGAAATGCGGGAAGCACCAAGCACTCTTTTCAGAGAAAGGAAGATCTTTCTAAAAAGATAGGTATTTCTGAAAGGATGAGCTATACTCTGAAAAGACAGGACTGTAAATTCCCTCCGGTGCTTGGTGAGGCTGCCTCCACACAAGAGTTTTTCTCCCTTTATTTAATATCACTGATACAAGCAATATCAGTTACACCGAAAGCACTGGCATAAAGAGGGCACAGATGCCTTAATCACTGCATCATCTAAATTTGTTCTAGTGACACGGTAGCAAAAGTGCTCATACGTTGTCTCTGCTAGCACTGACGGGATTTTTTTTAAGTTAACTTAGTTCTTTACGAGAACATTCAGCACGTAAGACTGCTCACCCTATGTTTTATTCTAGCCTGGCAGTTTGGCTTGTAATATCGTCAAAAACTTAAAGGTAGCAAACGTGTTTAGCTGTTGAACATCTTTGAGGAACATGTTTGCGTCTTGCAAATTGTAGTTAAGACTGAAGTTCCAGAAAAGCCAGTCTGTGTTATATTCTGGTTATACATGTCATTAAGAACCACGAAAGGGGAGAACTTCTATTAAAACCTGTTCCACAAACAATTCAAAACGGAGAAAATAGAGTATGAAAATTTGGGTGACTTTTATCTTCAGCTTCCTGAAATCCTACAAGTTAATAAAAAAACAGGACCTTTGTGTTATGTAAAATAGCATTATACAGTCTAATAGGAGCCATTTCCGAAGGGGAGAACACAGTTCACAAAATAATGGTGTTTTCAGGAGGAAACATGCAACTATCTTTAATGTTAATGCAGACGAAGGTACAGATTCATATACAAACAGGAATTTGGGCATAAAGAAAGGAAACAAAAAATTTTGCAAACAATAAAACTAGTGTGAGAAGGTGCAGACCTCGGTCAAAGTTTCTTTCCATGATTTGGGTTTGCTGCTTCTTAGGTTCGCAGCAACTCCCACTTCGGCCATTCCTTCTAAGTAGAAGCCTCCCTCCACTTTCTGGCTGCCTATTTTCACGAAACTTGCAGAAATCTAATATCCTTGAGCCCATTCCCCTCTGTCGTATGTGGTTGAATTTGGCCAGTGGTCTCAAAACTTATTTGGGTGGGGAAAAGGAAAGAGGCGAGCAAAGAGAAGGCACAGTCATAACAGAGCGGCTTCCTTCGGGGGTGGGGGGAATTCACAGCTTATGAATTCAGAGCGTGCTTCTTTCCAGGATTAGCAGAAGAGGAAAGATATTGTAAAGGCCCTATAGAAAATTAAGTCTGTTTACCATCTGCATGCTTTACTACTATGTTCTGAAATGTAATCAAGCTTCTGCTTTTCTTGGCTTTATCCCGTTTCCTGGATAATAGAATAATATTAAGAAAACAAACACTGAGGTTTCCTTGTCAAGGTCCTATTTCAAAGGAAATAGCTGAAAGGCCCTAACAGTCAATATATTCATCATTTTCCAAATCACCCTGTTAATCCGTGATTAGAAAACATTGGCTCATTCAATTTTGCCGCAGGGCAGGAGTATTTAGCAGAAGACCCCTTGAGGTCCTTTCAGCCTTTTATTCTCATGTCCTATTTATGCACACTCACTAGTCATTTTCCTAAATGGTATTTAACCACTCAGCCCATCTAGACTAAGACTGTGTCTATTTATAACTGTAGGTTTCTGTCATTACAGAACTAGCAAAATTAGCAATAGATGCGCACTTGATTTATATTAGCTACCTCATTTCTTTTAATTACTTCTATGTTCAAAGAACATGTTTGCCCTCTATCCTTTTGATGGATGAGCTGCCAGAGCAAACACTCGGGTGGAATCCAGCTTATGAAAAGGTTGATGTAGCAAGCAGCCCTGACCCATCCGTCACGATTTCGAAGACAGACATTGACTCCCATGCCCTTTACGCTGCTCTGCGTCACTGATCAGGAAACCTCTGTTTTTACAAGGCTGGGCTGGAGGAGCTGCAATTTCAGCTGCCTCATATACTGCCAGGCAAGTAACTCAGCATCCGTGCGGCAAGCCCTGGAGAACCCAAGTGTCCAGAGAAGACCCGAACGACTGCACGAACACGCAGAGCGTGAGTCTCGCACTGTGCAAAGCAGGTCGAAACGGCTTCTTCAAAAGGAAATGCTTCTGGGAGGAAAGACAGGCATATTGCCTGCAAGTTGCAAGTAAATTATGTATCATCACGGCATTAGCTCTGCGGGGAATCTGCAGACCTCCAGCCTGCACTCCTACCGCCTCTAGACACTTCTGGTCATTTTGACATTAAACACCACCAGATTTTATCATCTCCAGCTGAGCTTTCCATGCATAGCGAATACAGAATGGGGCTTCACATACATAGCTATAAATTCATACAGTGACCTTTATGAAGAACATGTCAGCAGCTAAATCCACCAAAACAGAGGACTCCATTTAAATAGTAAGCATGTATTTCCACATTCCCATGCCGGAGAATGAAGTAGAGGGAATTTTAAAAATTAAACAGTTAGAGATCAAACAACTCTATAACAGCATTTTTACATTTCAAATCATTTCTGCAAAATGTTGCATTTACAAGTTTTACCAGTCTGCTGTCAGGATCTTGCACGACGACTTACAAAACCACAGAAGAAACCCATCCAGAGGCTCAGAGCGCTTTGCATGATCCGGAGTTATGTGCTCAGTAATAAGAAGAAGGGATGGGGAGAGAAGTGGAGGCAAGGGGAAGGAACACGATTTGTACTGGAATTTTGCAGTAAAACGGAGAATGACTGGAGGGCACACACGCAAGATGTCAGTTCTGGATGGAGAGGAGGAGAGCAGACAGCTCCTGACTCAGCAGCGGGGAGCCCGTGGGAAGGGAGCGCCGAGACAGGCGGAGGCACGATCGCCAGGAGCCGAGCTGGACGGGAGTCCAAGGAGCCAGGGTGTGCCTTGAAAACGCGGAGTACGATTTGGCCTGGATCCTGAAGCCAATGCGGCAGCCAGTGAAGGCCTCGAGGTGCACAAAGCATCGTTTTTCTCAGCGAGAGACCGAACCAGAACTCGTGGAGCCGTGACACTGCCCTCGCTGCGCCACAACGTCCTCGTGCTGCGACGCGCTGATGTACTGATGTTTGCGTTTTCCTGCTAGGCAAAACACCGGCAGCCAGACTGGCTCCAGCCAGAATACGGCTGGAAACAGATGTGGCTCAAACAGCCTGTCCCCGCTGCTGTGCCACCCGCGCTGGCTCTCCAGCAGCTCGCACTGGTCGGCAATCAGGTGATGCAGCTGGCAGACGCCCGGTCTCCCGGGGCTGTACCTGCTCCCGCTCGGCAGCTCTCCTGCTCTCGACTAAAGAGCGCTCTCTCATTCAGGCCAGAATATGCATTAGTGCCATTTTATTTATTTATTTTACCAAAACAGTAAAAACGGACAAGCATTTGCAAATCGAACATTTTTCTAGCTAAACAGTGATTTGAACTGATGTCGCAGACCAAGACTCCAGGAGGAAGGCTTACGAGAAGTGCCTGCTGCTTTCCCGGGGAGAGCCCCTTGGCTGATCCCGCGGGACGACAACCAGGGGCACGCACAATACCTACAGCATTTTCCCATTTAAATAACAGCCCTTCCAAGGCAAAAATGCAGCTCTTCTCAGGGCGGTCCTCAAAGACTGAAAAAGAGCAGCAGGCTGCCATCCGCAGGAGGAGCCAGGAAACAGAGCATCGGGGGGAGAACAACCTCTGAAAAGGCAGAGCACCAGGGACGAGGAGCATCTCCATTTGTGCTGGTGAAGGACTGCTCGGCATTACGCCCTCCTCGGCTGGCAACGGCAGGCCGTGGCTGAGCGGAAGAGGAGCAGTCAGCTAGTCAAAGGTACACTGGCACACTGAACATCCAGAGCCTGGGAATCTCTAAATTTCCCCTTAACAGATCATAGGAGAAATGCCTTAGGTAAGGTCAATAGTGCCCTTCGCTTTGAGAGATCCCAAGCTAAATATAGCGCACAAAAGACTCCGTTGAAATGTGTGTAGAGTTGCCTGTACGAGGTCAATCTATTCAGCTGCAGAAGCTCGATGGGTTGCTACGTAGAGGAAAATAGAAAAATATTTTTCCTTTTTTTTTGATTTGTGTCAAAACTGCAAACACTGCCACCTTACCCTTCCGAGCTGATGAGGCTTGTGAAGAACCTAACCATTGCGATCGACAACGCAAGGTGCTGATAAGAACAGATGTTTAGGCACAAAACAGCCCAAAGAAGGTACGAGTGAGGAGAAAGACCTGAGCGGCCAAAAACGCGGCAGAGCACATTTACACGAACAGCGAGACGCCTTTCTAACTACAGAAAGGACGGGATGTTGTAACCGGCAGGATTTGGCCGGCTAGGTGTGAGCATGAAGCATCATTTTATTAAAAATGGATTGAAGAAATACTAGAGACCTTTAATTCTAATTATACTTGAAAAGAGTCTTGCTCCCCTCAGCCAGTGATCTCGCTGGTATCTGCCAGCAGTTCAGTGCCGAACTATTAAGAACGATTGCCTACAGCACAGTGATTTTCATGCGCTTGTAATCCTTGCTAATAAAAATGTGTGTCTCGAAGACAAACCTGTTGTCTATTTCCTTTGTTACAAATTTCTTTAAAATACAAATGTAATACAAAAATATAGATTCTGCAAATGTATATTACTTAAAGGTCCTGCTTTATTTGTGAAATAGGTGATGGAAGTCTGTGGCTCAGCTTCTTTAAACAGGGCTAGTTAGCTATAAAATTAGAGAACAAAAATTAGCAGTTAGAGCTTTAACTAATTAGCATGCATAAAGCGACTGTGAGGGAGGACAGCTGGACGGGGGTAAAAACACAGAACAAGTTTATTACACCAAAACGGGCTGATGTCTGATCACGTCCTGGTGTCCCACTGATGCCCCTCCTGATGTCTCTGCATCGCGTTTGACTTGCCTTGGTTCAGAAGCTGCGACAGGGAACCCACGGTAAACGAAGGGCTATGCACAAACCTATGGTGTAGATGTTCCTCAAACCGCTACTGAGACCTGGGTTAAAGAAAAAAGCTGTGGGTTTTTTTGCTTTTGAGAGAGCAGACCTTGGTGCCTACCTCCTGTGTGAATGCTCCGGGGAGTCAGGCACCCTGATTTCCCGTGGGATGGGGCTTCAGCAACACTGCAGTCCCGGCACTTTCCACCACCCACTCGCTGGGGCCGGTCGGGGTTTCCCCAGTCCCATCCGCAGCCCTTCGCGTCTCCCACGCGCGGCAAAGGGACCCCGAGCCTGCAGCCCGGGACCACACGCTCCGGCAGAGCGCATCCCCACCCCGCGCGCCCACAGCTCCCCTGGGAAATCTAACCCGGTGCTGGCAGCTCCCAGCGCCGTGTATGAAAAATGAATGAGGTTAAGTAAAAATAATGAGGTTTTAAATCGTAATATATTTGGAATTGTTTTAATCTGCCTTCTGGTTTTGAGTCTTCAGGGGTCCCTTGCTCAGCTTCTCTTTGCAACCCGCAGCACGAGAAACTCATTAAAAAAAAATTAAATCAGAGAGTCTCCTGTAACCTCGTGACTCCCAGAGCTGGGCTTTCCGGGCGAATCTAAATAACACGAAGCTCGAGCTAAAACCGCTGGAGCTGGCAGCACTGCGGCAATCAGTTTCCATCGCGAAGGGTAAAAATTGATTACTGTAATTTAGGAGCGATGTAACAGCGATAACGCTGCCCTCCCCCCCCCCCCCCCCCCGCGATGCCCACGGGCCAGCTCGGAGCGAGGGCAGCAAAACCCGTGGGCGCACGGCTGCCACGCTGCACCCCCCGCTTCGCGGCCCCCCGTCACCTTCCCAGCGCTGCCCGTGCTCCCAGCTGGAGGCCCCGCGCGGCCGGGCGAGCCCCCGGCCAGCACCCAGCCGCCCCCGGGCGCGGCGGCGCCGAACGGCCCGGCCACCGCTGACAGGGGCCGCGGCCCCCCCGGCCCCGACACGCAGGGGGGCCTCGAGGCGGGCCGGCCCCGCGGCGCAGGGACGGGCCTGCTGCCGGCCCTCGGCGCCCGCAAGGCCGCGGGGGGAGCCGCGGAGCCGGGACCGGGGGGAGCCGCGCCGGGAGGGGCCGCGGCGCCCACCCGCTGCCCGGGCCCGCGGGGGGAGAGGGGAGACCACGTGACCCCCGCGGCGGCTGCGGAGGGATACCTGGGCTTGACACACCCCCCCCCCCCGTCGCCGCAGCCGGGGGGGCGGGTCGCCCCCTGCCCTCGGGAGCCTCGTGGCGGGGAGCTGCCCCCGCCCTCTGCGGAGCCGGCGAGAGCGGGGGCGGGAAAGGCGGCGGGGAGCGTGGGGCGGGGGGGGGAAGGCGGCGGGGAGGGACTATTTGAGGAGACCCTGTCAGGCAGGGGAGGTGCGGAGTGATCCCGCCGCCGCGCAGTGAGGGGAGGCGAGCGCGGCGGAGCGCCATCCCCGAGCGAGGGCACCGCGCCTGCGCCGCCGCCCGCCCTGCCTCCCCTCCCCTCCCCTCCCCTCCCCTCCCCTCCCTCCCTCCCCGCCCGCCGCCGTGTGGGGTGCTGCGGCGCCTGCCCTGCTGCCGCCGCCGGCCCCGCCGCCCCGCGCCCCGCCGCGCGGAGCTCGCCCCCCGCCATGGCCCAGATCCTGCCCATTCGCTTCCAGGAGCATTTCCAGGTGAGCAGCGGGCGGCGGCGCGGGGACGGGGCCGCGCTCCCCCGGCCTCCCCCTCCCTCAGCGCGGGCGGGGGGCCGCGGCCGGGCCGGGGGCGGCAGCGGGGCGGGGCGGGGGGTGCCGCGCCGCCGGGCTGCTGCCGCTGCCGCCGGGCCCCTCCTCGCCGCGGCGGCCGCCCCCATTCATCGCCGCGCGGAGCGGCCGCGATTTGTGCAGAGTCACTCGCCGCCCGCGGGGCTCCCGCCGGGCCGGGCCGGGCCGGGGGGGGGGCGGCGGCCCCGTGTTGCTGGGCGGCCCCGGCCCCGCCGTCGCTCCGGGGGGCGCGGGCAGCGCGGGGGCCGGGCGCCGTCGCGGGGCTTCCCGGGAGCCTCGGCCGCGGCGAGGGGCGAGCAGCCGGGGGGGCTCGGGGGCTGCCCGGCCGCTGCGCCTCAGTCCAGAAAACTACGCATACACACATACATACGTATTTCTTTTTTTAAAAAACCCTCTCTCTAAAAATGACACGGTTTTGTTCTTAATAGCCTGTGAGGAAGTATCATGCCAGCGCTGGAAAAGATCCATGGCTAATGGATCCACCGCAGGCAAACCGGTTTATCTGTTCCCTTGCGAGCGGGTGGCGGGGAGGTTGTAAATCGGGTGCGAATAGCTGTCCCCGAACGTGCAGTTTGAGGCAGGAATTAAAGGAATTTGCTAAATGAATGAGAGAACAGGAAGTGGAGTTGGCAAGTCATCCCTCTGTCTCTGCACCGCCCCTTTCTGTCAAATCAGGCATCCATTTCAAAATATGAACTGTGCATCCATCCATCGGGGTGGACTTTGTGCCGCTTCAAGCATTTTTGACCTGGGAAATGGTTACTGCCAGTTCCAGCTCCTTCTGGGAAGCATTTTTCTGTGCTTGACTGTAAGAACTGTTTTGGTCACTCTGGAGGATGCCCTGGCCTGAAAAACAAGGATAGGACAAGTGAGTTCCCAAAACATCTGATCGTTGTGCCCAAGGGCGCACGCACACCTGCTTCCTCACAGTTATCATGAGTGAAAAGAATTTAATATAGTGAAAAAGAACTACTGCGTTTCTTGCTGTCCAGCATAGCAGTGGGTGTTTTGTTTGTTTTTGTTTTCTGGGGGAGGAGGGGTGAAAATGAGCTCTGAAGGGCTACAGCATATCTATCCATGTCAGAAACATGAGGTCAGAGCATTTCTGTTGTCACTCTTAGCCGTATCTAGTTATTACAGTGTAAACCAGCAAACAGCCAATCCTGCTGACTGTTTGGCCTTTGCAGTAAGGATGAGAACATCACACGTAAAATGCCTTAGGTACAACTTGCTGCTTTGCATGTTAGGTGACCATACATTTCTATGCTGGCTAGCATTGTCTGACTCAAAACACTGTCAGTGCTAGCATGATAGTACTTACTGGTGTACCCCTTCTGTTTTGGGTGGGGGGCTAGCAGCTTTTTAAGGGAGCTGTACTGAAGTCAGGCTCTATTTTTGCCACCACCTGCTTTTGCTCTTAGGAGAACTTGATCTTTTTGGAAGGAGTAAACCTGTACTCGAGGGACTTGCCTCCCAGTGTGGAGGCTGCGTTATAGAGAATCGGGGGTTATTTTGGGACCCCTGCCACTAATGTGGGGGGCCAAACTGTTCTTTAGGGTTTACTTCCCCCCCCCCACCCCCCCCGCCATCTGAGTGCAGTAGCTCCCAAATAGTACTCTGTTAATGAGAAACTGAGATTAGTAGCTGGGAAGAGGAATGTGGTTCGCCTCCTCAGTGTTGCTTCTGCTTTTGTCTCTACATGGCGGGAGGAATGGGGAGGGAAATCAGAAGGAATGTGGGAACTGGTACTGTTTGCTCTGGCTGGATAGCTGCGGTACACTTATCAGCTCCAACTTAATATTATGTGTTGTAAATATCTAGAGTCATGAATAAATGATACGTACTGCTTATTCTTGGCTAGCAGGGAGTTTGATTATGAGAAGGTGAGGCCTTCACTCTTGTTCCTAAACACTTCGCTATTTCCCAAGTTTAGCTTTATCAGCTTAATCTCTTTTGCCAGATTCCTTCCAAGAAATTAGCTTGGCTACCGTTAAACTGTCATACTTAAAATGAGTAGTATGACAGATCTACTACACTGCTTTAGGATGTGAAAACCAAAAAGATGCAATTTATTACAATTGTGCTATAGATCAGTGATCCTATAGTAAACCTCTGCAGTTTAAGGCAAAGTGTACTGTTTGTACCTGTAGCCATTTTAATGTGGCTTTAAGTAGTTAGAATAGCTGTTAACTCTGTAATCACGCCGTTCCAGATTCAGCCTGCTGCTGGCAGAGCGTTATTTCACTTCAGTTCAGCGTGTTCCAGGCGACGGTTGTACATCCTTTAGCAGGAGGGGAATTCAGGCGTTGCAGAAAGTGCTCTCCAGAGAAGTAGCTGTAGCACTAAATACTGAACTCTTCTCTCCTGCTGTTTCTAGCTGGAAGTGGATAAACAAGTGTGAAGTGAAACAGCCATCTTGGTCCATGTGGGATTGGAGGAGTAGTAGGGATTAAGTAGACTGTTTGCTCTTCTCGTGAAGCTCATTTTGCTTTATGTTGATTGTTCTTCTGAGTGAACTGCAGCTTCTTAAGCCTGTGCGGGAAGAGTGACTGCCAACTGCAGTGCAGGTGAAATTGGAAGTTACTGTAGCTTGTACATCCAGCTCCTATACGATCATACAAGCTGAGAGAGGGAGAATAACTGTAGTAAAAGAAAGATAGTCAGGTCTTGACGGGCCAGTAGTCAAGCTGTGAATGAACTTAAGTCTTACCATTTGTTTAGCTCCACTCAATGCAATTGAAGAGTTGTTTTCAGATGTGACACATCTGTAGTCAGGAGTCTTCCGGAATCCAAAAAGAACTTGCACCTCACTTGCTCTTTTGACAAAGGGTATCTTAGTTAAATCAAGCTCTATAACAAGAGGCAGTGGGGGAGGGAATAAGGTAAGGGCTTGTATTTTATCTCTAAGTGTCTAGTGACTGACCAGCTGTAGCAGAGGTGCAAGCTAGGCTAGCCCTGCTATAGTGATGAACTACTGCTACACGCTACTTAAGCAACTGTAGTTTAATCAGGTTCCTAATTCAGTATTCTTATGGGAACAGTGGATTATAATTTATTTACCAGACTGAACTCTTCCAGTGGGTTTGTAGTTTACAATGGGAATGTCATAAAAGATTGAATATGTTAGTGCATAGAATTGAAGCAATATTACTGGAATTTAGTGAACGAAGTTCTTGATTAAAATTGAACTCTTCTTTTACTTAGTCATAGCTTTGCTCTTAAAAGCTTGTCTTCATACACTTTTGATTTTTTTTTTCAGTTGTCACTAGCAAATGTCTCTGCTAACCTGAGAGAAAGAAGTTGGTTGCCTAAAGTCTCAGGTTCTTAGGTTGGGGGGCTCCAGCCCTTAGACATATCACACATGAATCTGTAAACAGTGTTCTCAACTCTGTTAAATAATGAACATGGGCCTTTAAGTACAGCTAATCTGAAAAATTTAAATCTAAATCTGAATCTAAAAATCTGAAAAACCTGTGTACATGGCTTACACTCTTGATGTGCAAGTCTATGCACCTCGGTGCAGCCTTGAGAAACTAAAGTATCCTGCTTTTAAACATAAAGGGATGTAAATTTACTTCTGTGTTCTTCTGGACAAAAACAACTTTCATCTTACTTGAATACTCTCTGCTTGAGAGTTCTTGTCAAGAATTACTATTTGTTGTGCAATAATCCTGACCTGACCTGAACCGTAATGGCTTTCATGGATTTGTTTTGGCTAGACATGTGGATTTAAAAGCACTCAGGATATTTTCAAGCTGGAAATGACTCCTTTTGGACTTATACTAAAAAGGCAAGGCTAAATATCATGACTTAATTCAGCTATTTAGCGTTGAGAAGGCCATATTTGCTCCCTGGATTGAAGAGCACTCCACATGTGATAGGGAGACTCATTGAATAAATGATCTAATCGTGATCACTTGACATACAGGAACAGATTTCAGTGCATCTTTCAAGATGAATGTGTAGCTGCAACCACAACGAAAAGCTATGAGCCAGTGATCTTGCACGTTTCAGCTGTTGTACGTGGCCTTAATGTCCCTCACCTGCCAAGACAGGAAGAACTACAGCAGGAGATTGGCAGGGGGAGGTTTGGGAGGAGATGTCCAACAGCTATATGCACTTCCTTACTGAACTTGCAACTTAACTTTATATAGCCATGCAAGCAAAATAAAATGTTCTGAGCTAAATTGTATTGTTCTTGGTTTTTATTGCACCTTAAATGATACATGTGCTTACAGCGCTTCTAGCAGGCAGGGTTTAAAATCTTGATACATATGGCCTCTGTCCAAGCCCTGTTCTTTTCTAATGGGCTTAAAAAAGCCAATAGATCACCTCAGAAAACACTTCCACTAGATCCTGAAAGGCACTAAACTGAAATAGGATAGTTTACTGAACTGTGGCGGGATCTTAAATTCTTTGTATTATTCTGACTCCAGCACTTAGCTAATGTAAGTCCCAAGTATTTGGGTGTCAGTATTAAACCAGACATAAGTTAGACTTAAATACTTTCCATAAGAGAAATGGGCTTAGTCTGAAGTCTGCTGGCATCAGTCTTAACTACACATTCCACAGAAAGGGAACTGCACTAGAAAACCCAATATTGAGTAGAACTCCGATGTAAAAACATCTCCACTATATTGCTTGACAAATGGTACTATACCAGTAAAGTGGAATGGAAAAGAGGTCACTACTAAATCTTAGGTTAACAGTTGTATTTTATTCTAAATGGTAGGACTTCCATGCTGTCACTCAAATTAAGAATTGAGGAATATATTTCAGGTTAATACTCACCATGTCAATAAGATCTCAGCATCTATAAAATGATTGAAAGTCAATTTGGTAGGCAGTGATCTAATCTAACCTGCAGTAATAGTAGGTATCAAGGAAGCAAAAAGTCTTTGCTGTCAGGCCGAATGAATCGGCTAACAAAGATAATTCTTTACTCTAAGCATACAGAGCAGGCATTAGGGCATTAGGGGAGGCATTAGGTGGTGTTGCTTGTAGAACAGCATGCTGTGCTTCCCTCTGCTGTGAGGTCTGGAGTAACCTGTGCGGGCTTGCTTAGCGATTCTGATGTTGGATTAGCCAAAGGTGAAGTGTGGGCTAAAACCATGAAAGGAGGCTCTGCTCATAGTAAACACCTCTGAAAAGCAGGATTCAGTATTGCAAAGTCTTTCCTGAAGAAAGCAAACTTACGCAAGCAGTACTCTCAGCCTAAGAAGCACAGTTAAAAATGAGAATTCAGTAGCAAGTGGGAGGTCTGATGTTTCCTGTACTACAAAAGTAAACTGCAAAATCTCTGGTCAGTGTATACAAACTTCAGTGATGACCTGCATCACCTTCTCTTCTTGAGGCAATACTGATAGCTCAAGTGCTTACCTGGCAAAACGGTACGATATTTAGCCTTAAGCTGGAATTTGACTTTAATTGCAGTGAGCAAGTCTAGGTCAAGTTATGATAGTCTGTTAAAGCTTACTTGATATCCCTTAATATGTATTAAAACTTCTGCTTTTCAAGTTATATACCTAAATGCATGCTACCTCCTGTACTGAAGTTCTCTTAACTCTGTACATGAGGAAAGGGGGAATGTTCTTTAGAACAGTGTAGTCAAGACTGTCTTCTCAGGTAAGTCCCATCCAGGGTAGGAATGATGGCTAACATTCCTTTACCTGGTGGAAAAGGGATTCTGCTCATGCTCTTATCTGTAGTCATGAGCAATGTGCCTCTTTATTGCTTCCATATTCCAGGACCAGACATGTTCTGAGGATACTTACCGCTCCCTTGATGAAAGGAAGTCCAATGTTTTCAGACTACTCAAGTACAAAGCTTTGTCCTCCTTCACTATGAGGCTTGCTGTATTTGTGTTAACATCCTTTAGGAAGTACTGGCATCTTGCCTTTGAAAGATGTGACCAAGTCCCCTAAAAATAGCAAGGATGGCAGTGATACTCATGTATCATTTAGTGTTATAGTTTCCAAAAGCTTTGCTGGCTGTTAGGACAGTTCTAACTGGGAGTTAAGTTGTAATACGGGAACTTGGTGCAAGGTCTTATTTCTCTTACTGAAGCTAGCTAGAGAAATGTGGTATTTCAGTGTGGACCAGATGTTGAAGGGAATAACCTTGGACTTAAAGCTGAACTTGAAGTAGGCAGATGCCTCAAGATTCTCGCTGTATAGAATGAGTGTCAAGTGGCTGCCTCTTGAAGAGGATATCGAGCTAAAGCATAGTAACTGGAAAAGGCCTTGGAGAGTCTTTGTTTCTATTTCAGCACTCTGAAAGTATTATCTGAGTTTGGATTAATTAAATCGAGTTTAGGAGCTTGGCTATGTTTCAGTTAAATCTCTTGACCACTCTTGTGATGTGAACTTTGTAACTTATGACAGACTGTATGGACTCAGGATTGGATGGACTCAAGATGGATTATCTTTTGGCGTGAATGCACCTCATACTTAGCTAGCTCATACTGAAGTACTTCTAAAGTGAGGAGTCAACTGAATAAGCCTCAATTACTGTGAGAGAGATTTCTGGGAAGGAGTAAACATTTCTTTACAAATGCATGCGTTTGGCTTGTATTGCATTACTGAAACTCTGCTGTGTCAAGATTAGCAGTTACTGAGTTGAGTAGTTCTCCATTGGTAAACTGCAGACAGAAACAATTCCTGAGGCATTCTTAGGCTCAGCTCTGACACAGCACTTCTAGGTATCTGTTACGTACCCAATTTATGGTTTAGCGAGTGGCTCTACATAAGCTGTAACAAGCCATGATCGGCCAGATCAAAACACAGTAAATAGTGTTTGTGACACCATCATGTGGCTTGTTGCCCTAGGGGTTTAGCCTATTGTATAAAAGCACTGGTGGTAAGTAAGAAAGGAGTCTAAGGAATGATACTGGTGGTGGTTACTTGACTGTTTGCTTGAGGGCAGGCTTTTTTTCTCCCTCTCTCTTCCAGTGCACTGAAAGACAGTACAGGTTAATCTCTTAAGCCTCAAGCCTCAGTGAAGCTGATACAGTTTCTTTGCTTGAAAAATACTGCTCTGAGGCGTAAAGCAGGTGCTCAGGCTTGTCACAATTACTGTTACATAAAACGTACCTTGGATCCATGCCCAACTGGTGCATGCTGTATAGGTAAATCTGACTCACTGTAGACCAATGGAAACAAAGTGATACTTGCTCGTGGCCATCTTTCTATTAATCTGATACTGGAAATGGATGGAAACAAAGTTAACCCAGAAAGATGAAAATGAGGAACAGTCATCTTTTAAGCCAGCCCACTCAGTGGCACAGAACTGAGTGTTCAATTTAATATAGAATAACTGGTGTTCAATCATATAACGCTAGGATACAAAGTACTTATGTTTTAAGAACTGGACATAAAGTCAGGGGGACGGGGGGGGGGGGGGGGGGGAGGGAATATGTAGAAATCCCTGAGCTCCTATTAAAGCTAAATGGCATGCCATCTTAGGCAAGGGGAGATGCAACTATTTTAACATGTCTCTTAGCTTCTACCGGTAAGAATTAGACCCTAAGAAGCAAGATGAACACAAGTCCACTTTTTAAAATAAGCCATTGAAAGTTGTGCTGAACTGAATTAGTGGTACAACCAACTGCCATTTTCCTCTAAGGCTCTGAAATCTTCTGTTAAGCTTAGTGCTAGTGTTCCTCTGTGACTGTCAGGAAAAGTGGGAGGATGGTTAGCAGGAAGTAGCTGCAACTCAACCCCCCCCCCCCCCCCCAAACAAACAAACAAAAAAAAACAGATTCATTTTGGTGGCACTATAACTTGAATCGTTTCTGTTGTCTTGTGAATGCTTCAGGGAGACTACAGCTAGCAGGTTTATCTGAAACTTGAAGCTGAAGGCTTCTGGGGTGGAAACATAATACTACCATGATACTTCCTATTTGACAACAGAACTTAATTTTTTGCTTTAAATTGGATCTTGGTTGATGTAACAGAGGGTAATTGTTAACAAACTGTGGTAGCTGTTAGCTAATAAGAGCAGAACAGCCAGAGGCAGCATAGATGCTGTATGAACACAAGCTATGACTGTATTCCAACATATTCAAGGCTAGTGTGTGCCTCCAGTGAAATGATTTGTGCCAGACCTGTCTCAAATGAAAGGAGGAAAGGGGTGTCTAATTGAAATATTCAAGCCTAAATGAGGGTTCCTGGAGTGTACTAGTCATACAGGTTGTCTCCATGTGAAAATGGGATGAAGCTTTGTCTTTGTCTGAGCTGGCTTATATCCTGATGTTCAGTTCAGACAGGACCGTAAAGCTAGAACATATTGTTCTACCTTAGCCAAGATAGACTGGGTGATGTCTCTGTAATTAAGATAGGCCATAAAGCGAGATGTTCTTCATCTGTCTGTTGCAACCTTATTGCTACCTTAGTTTTATTCGTCCTAAAGTGAAGACAGAGTTTAAGCCTGGGGGGAGGGACTTAAAGGTAAGGCGGTTAAGACTGCTTCATTAACTGGATGTTTATAAATGGTCCAGTTGAATTGTTTTGGCATCTTGAGGCTCTTCCTTGAGAAAAAACTTGTACCGAACGTAACAAAACAATCTCGGTATACCTATTAGAGTACCAATTGGAATGGAGAAGCTGGGGTAAAACCTCTAAAATAAGTGGCACTAATCTGATACTTATTAATTCCTGGATATAGTCTTGTTAATGGAGCAGTCAGTGCTGGACTGCAGTTGTCAAAGCATTACTGCTTTCCTAAATGTCATGCAAATACTGCAATACCAATCTCCATCTGGGGGAGAACAGAATAGAATTGATGTCTATGTATGATACAAGGCCCTCTAGATGAGGGTTCAGGTGAGATGCTAAGTTATCCTCTTTTCTTTCTTATCAACAAAAATAAGCTAGAGAATTGAGACCTACTACTTGAACTTCATTCCATAACAGTGCTAGGAGTGGGTTGCGTAGGGGTAATAAATCCTTTCTGTAAGACCCACTGATGCCATACATGGTAGTTCTGTCACTTATCAAATACTTAGCAATGTTGGTAAATTTGATATTAAATCTGGAATAGTGATGCTGCTGATAGCATATAGGCTATCAAATTACTAGTACCATGCTAAGCAATAAATACTTCTTGTCATACCTTTTAGTTTGTGTGAATAACACAGCTTAGGGGTGTCTTTGACTTGTGTTCTGTAGTTCCTTACTGATGGGATTTAAAGCAAAGAACTAGAAGACAAATTATTGTTCCAGAATATACACCCTTGCCAAGGGAATGTGCCTGTCTTGCATTTTACTCTGGAACTTTTTACATAATGATGGACATAAGAAGGGTAATAAAGCACTGTTTTCCCTCTTTCTAGCTCCAAAACTTGGGCATTAACCCAGCAAATATTGGATTCAGCACCCTAACAATGGAATCTGACAAGTTCATCTGCATCAGGGAGAAAGTGGGAGAGCAGGCACAAGTAGTGATAATTGATATGAGTGATCCAACAACACCCATCAGACGTCCAATTTCTGCTGAAAGTGCCATCATGAATCCAGCTTCTAAAGTAATTGCGCTAAAAGGTGAGTGGTGAGTTAGCCTTCTATTCTTGTAGTATGAACCGTGCGGTCTAGCTGTACTGCTGCCTAAGTTGGCTCTTAAGCTTAAGGCTTGTGTAAACTTTTTAAGAATGTGCAGTGGAATCAGAATTCTTGCCTGAACTCGCATGCTGTATCTGGTAGTGGGTTTTTCAGTAATCTTTGGATGGCTTGCTTCCTCCAAGTAGGTGTGAAATGCTTAGGAGGCTGCAGTGCCAAGCCCGTCGTCAGTGAGGACCAGGCCAATGCATGGTGTACTTTCTCTTGAAACAGGTGTTGTAAACGTACTGGATACTTGGTGCAGAGAGGAATGGAGGTGTAGAGCCACTCTTACTCTCTGCTCTGTCCTTTGACCCTTTCTTGTAGCTCTGAAGAGCTTAGTAGATACCAACAAAATGGCATAAGGATAGCCAGTAGCTACTAAAGCCTGAACTTACAGCACCCTAAGTTTGGCAGTCATGAGTTCTTGAAGATAGAAGACCTCTGCTCATCAGTTACCTGTGGTGTTGACCTTGGCTCTGAGCTACCTGAGCTCTAAGAATAATCCTTAGTGCATCTCTGACTCTTTTCTTAAATCAGTGACTTCTAGTGTTTAATCTCAATAACTGATCTGTTACTGACTATGTTATTTTCTTCCTGCATCTTGTCTAAACAGATGGTGAGTGAACTTTGTCCTGACATTTCATGTTCAGTAATACTGAATGGTCTAATCTCATAAAAAGTACTGAACTTTAAGGTAGCCATTTGACAGTTCACTGCATAGCCAGATGGGGATCTTAATCCTCAACTGGTACTATAGTGAAAACATTCTCCATTGGCTTGTTGCTAACTATTTGGTTGCTTTGGCTATTGACTGTACCGAGTAAAGGACAACAGTGTGTGTATGATAATAGTATGTAATGTGTATGTAATCGTAGTACAGTTGGTAGACAAAAGCAAGTTGCAATACTTTTATGAGAGACCTCTACTAGCATGCCCTGTGTGCTATTCATTTTTGCCTAAGTGTGGTATTCAGTGTGAAAAGTCATGGTGAAATTACTTAGGGGTCCAAGAAATAACTGTACTCAGAACTGTCGCAAAACCTGTAACCGCTGTCTTCGATCTCAGACTTATACTGACATTAGGGGAAAACTAATCTGTTAAAGTTTGACTTCAGCTGAAACTGCGATTCAGCAAGATGCTTATGTCTTGCTAAGGACTGCCCTATCTGGAAGATGGGTAGAGGTAATAATGAAAAAATCAATTCCAGATCTGTTAGAATTCACTGTTCTTAATCTTGGACCCCTTTAAACCAACCTTATTGGCAAGGAAAGTGCATTCTCTATACCAGCAGAACTTTATCCAGCTCTTAAACTATCAGCATCTTGTTTTAAAACTAACCTACTAACTAAACAGGTTATCGTCAGCTTCTAACAATCTAGCTTTGTTCTTGCCAGTGTTAGACTTGCTCAAAAGGAGTATTGTCTGATGCGGAGTGAATAAGCTTGTCCTCTGACCAGATGTGGTTAAGTGTGTGATGTCACATTGACATGCAAATTTGCCAGGTAATTGTAAACTTAATGATCTTTTACTGTACACATAACCTAATGACTAAAGGGTGGTGGGGAAAAGAGGAGGAGTAAAGCCAACATGCTGTTACCCAGGATGACTAGAACTACAGTAAACTGCACTGAAGACATGGTTTAAGTTAGTTTGTCACTCCAGACTTTCCCTGCTGATTGACTGAGGCTTCAGTAGTCCAAACTGTTGGGTGTTGTGAGTGTGTGCGCCATGATTGGGAGTTGCTCATAATCTGAGGATTATTGAGCAAGAAACATACAATCCCACTCTCAAGCAAGAAATGAAATGGTTATTGAGTTAAGCTGAAATACAGTATGCACAATTTCATTTCTGGATTGCATGTGGCATTCTCCTGGTGTATCAAATTTTATGCTTTGCCCATGATTCTCTTGCTTCGTTTTGTACTGAGAGTACTCCCCAACCTGTGTGAGGAAGTGGAGAATGCAGCACTTGAGGGTGCTTCCATTCTTTACAGAATGGAGAAACTTCATGCTCCAGTGAACTGAAATGTAAATTCTTGTGCCAGTGTTCAAAAATGAGTTTGCTTACTTGACTCCACCTGTGTAGAATAGTCTGAGATCAGGAAAATGTAAGAAGTTTGGCTTTTTATCTCATCTTGGCCTAAGAAAGCACTGTAGTATACTGAAGACTCAAACTTAGCACCTGCTCTCACCATTTGTGGCTTTATAGCAGGCTCTGCTTGCTCTTATCCAAATTACTGAATTATTGTAGCTAGTTCAATTACAGTTGAGAGCTCTAAACTTTGCATTTCCTGTGTCTCACCTAACCAGTAACACTGCTATGGCCCCTGTCATCCAGTGCTACCTGGCTGACTAAGCTTCTAAAGCTGTTTCCAATTTCTAGAGTACCATGAGCTTCCAGCTCATCTTAGTAGGACACTGAGCCTATCAGTCTCTTGTATTTTTTCAAAACTAGGGACATCTTGCTTCCTTTTCAGGAAGACTGACTTCCAGAGCAGCTTCTGTATGCATACACTGGAATCCCTCTTTAGGATGATGGTGACTAGAGCTCTTCCAGAAGAAACTCTTGCACGCCTTCTGGATGAGAGGCTGCGTTGTGCAAGTTCCAATATCAGTCCCTTGATTGCACTAGTCTATTGCTGGACAAATTGGTGGGAGCAGCACATTTACTGTATTGGACAGCTATCACTTTACAGCTGATGTTAGGCCTGGGCTTATTGCATTTGTACGATACAGTAGCTTTGTACACAGCAGGTGGCAAGATGGTCAGAAATGGGCTGCTTTTGGTTTCAGGAAAACTTCAGGAAAGCTAGCAAGCTGTCCTAGGAACTAGTTGATCAGGTTAGTTTAGGCCGTTGCTCTTGGGAGCGAACATAAATGCTGCATGTGGGAGCTCTGAAATCTTGGCTTGTATCTTTTGACGCTTAATTAGCCTAATATAATAACTTCACTGTATACTAAGGCCTTGTAGAGCAGTGAAGTTTGTGTTAACTTGGGATTATTATTTCTTGGAAATAACTCCTCAGTGGACAGCAGCCTTCATCTGTCAAGAATTGCCAGTAGAAGGGACATCTGGCAGTTTGACAGTAGAACTTCTGAAGTATTACTAGCACAGAAAACACTTCTGAAATGTGGATAGGGTTAATGGCATTATAAGCCAGTACTCTAGCAGTCTGAGTGGATGTCTTGTGAACAGAAAACAATATTCCTAGAGCTGAGTTTTGTCTGCAGTCAAGTAAAACATCACTCTGATTTCCTGAAATAATAGACTTTATTTTCTCAGTGCTCGGCTCACTGGGTTGTTTCAACTGCATTAGTCTTAATAGTTTACCTTTACTAGCTTCTCTGGTGGTCAAAAGGAATACTAAAGTCAAGCTTAAATCTGCTGTATAGTTACCCATATCATGAAATGGTAATCTAAACAACTGGAACTAAAGCTCCAAATCTCTCTCTAAACTTTCTGACCTTTTTACTCCGTCCTTTTCAATAGGCGTTTGTTGTATTACTGTTGAACAAAGTCTGTCTCCTAGTTATGTGTGGAGTCTCTTCAACAAAAATAGGATGGAAGCTGTAGTCTTCAGCTATTTCAAGAACTATTGCAAGTCTTTTGCTGTTGGACTCAGTCCAAGTGATCTAAAGCAGCTACTAAACTGACACAAATGGGAGCCACTTTCTCTATTAATAATACTGAATATCATTTACAGATATAACTTAGTATACCAGGGCTGCTACTTAAACAAGAGCTTACACAAGTTCTGTGGCTTAGACATACTCTCTTCCCTAAACTTTGTAGTTAGCCAAAATATCTGTGCTTGGCAGTTGTTGGCTGGCATGTCCATAAGAAGGCGGCTTTTGCTTCTGGGCTGAGGAGGCTGGGGGGATTCTGTCTGATGCGAGTTAAGGAGGCTTAGTCAGATGTGACAGGACACTAACTCAGTCTGTAACATTACTGGAGTAGTTAAACTGAGTGCTTGTAAATAGGCAAAACCGCAGGATGGCCACTGTAGTAACTGGATCTATGATGTTTCTTGGGTTTTGTTATACCAGCTGGGAAGACACTTCAGATTTTTAACATTGAGATGAAAAGTAAAATGAAAGCCCACACTATGGCAGAGGAAGTGATCTTCTGGAAATGGATATCTGTGAATACAGTTGCCTTGGTGACAGAGACTGCAGTCTACCACTGGAGCATGGAGGGAGAATCTCAACCCCAAAAGATGTTTGACAGGCATGCAAGTCTTGCAGGCTGCCAGATCATCAATTACAGGACAGATGAACACCAAAAATGGCTATTGCTGATAGGAATTTCAGCACAGGTAAGTTCCCTGGAAATAGTATACTATGGAAATGATCAGGAAAGCACTGACCTCACTTTTCTTCACTTAACAGCTCTTATAATTCCTTAACTTTGTTTTCTGTAGATCAAAATTTCAGAAATACCTGTTGAGTAGGAATAACTTGACCGTTTAATGTGATTAAAGCACTGGGGGAGGGAATATGAGGGACACTTATTTCTATTTAGTTCACTATTCCATAGGTCTTGCTATAAACATTTGAAATCTTATCTCTAAAAGCTGCCCTTTCCTCTTGTTTCTAGCAAAATCGTGTGGTTGGTGCAATGCAGCTGTACTCAGTTGATAGAAAAGTCTCCCAACCTATAGAAGGCCATGCAGCAGCTTTTGCAGAATTTAAAATAGAGGGAAATGCCAAACCTTCCACGCTCTTCTGTTTTGCTGTGAGGAGTCCTGCAGGGGGCAAGGTAAACTCTGCAACTGTTTGACTGTTCTGATGTAGCAGAAATCAGTACAACGAGAACTTCAGTGATTGCGCAGTTCAGTATACGCAGTCTAAAGAACTGCTTGTGAACTGTGCCCACAGCATATTGGGTTAGTTGGTATCAAAATGCTTTCTTTCAGTGGGACAGAAACTGCAAAAAGCCTGCATTGCTTGTGTGGGACTTAAAAACACAGTGAGAACCACGCTAAAGGTGTTGAAGCATCAATTCGTAGCCCACGTGACTTTTTGTGCATACAAAGCTATTCGTCGTTAAGCTGCCTCTTACGTTTTGGATCCATTACAGAAGAGACTAGATAAGCCTGAACACTGTAGGTTCTTTGCATCAAACTATTAGTGAAATTCAGTAGGAGTTCAGTACGGTATAATTGCTGTCAGTTTGTAAAGAGCTGAGGTAACACTGAAAGTACTGTACTTTCAAGTCTTACCGTGCACAAATTGCTGGTAATTGACAGCAAGTCTTACTTCAAACATCTTGAACAAGTTGTTTGTGTGTCATGGAGTAAGAATATACAGTCTGCTGTCATAGGAAACATGTTTTTCCTCAACTTTTCCTGGCCTTTGCTTTAGCAAATTCTGAAAAACTTTGTCCAACTGATCTGAAGCACAGTTGTCCATACTGCACTACTTCAGGACTGGGCAGATATTCATCAGCCAAGTGGCAGGTGACTTTGGGTAGCATGTCTGGAAAGAGGAATTTCTTTCATGTGTGGATGTACTTGCAGGCAATCTTGTGACATGCACTCTTTTCTTCCTAGCTACACATAATTGAAGTGGGTCAGCCAGCTACTGGAAATCAGCCATTTGTTAAGAAAGCTGTTGATGTGTTTTTCCCACCTGAGGCGCAGACAGATTTTCCTGTGGCAATGCAGGTAAATGTTTGACCAAAAAAAAAATCAACTTTATAGCCTGACAGGCAGCTAGCATCTCTATCGTAAAGAATACTTTTTGCTAGTCATTCTGTTTTTCCTCCTACTTCTGGGAGGGATGTTAATAGATTTGTGAAAGGTAGCCTGGACATTAAAACAGTAATTTAAATGTAAATGTGCAGGCTGCTCCAGTATCTGTCTGGCTACATTGACTTAGGCCTGTAGAGTAGATTTGAATATACGAAAAAAGAAAAAACCCTTCAATAGTGTCTCTTAGTAGGATGTCTATAATATCTGTCAGGCCTCTTGTTCCATAGTTAAATTCAACTAGCTTCTGTGCTATCTTATATTGACAGCAGTCCAAAAGTAACTAGACACAGAGTATTGAAAGCAGTCTGTCTGTTGGGCAGTCCTTTAACTCATGGTTTCTTACCTAAACTGCTACACTTGTTGGTAGCAGGTGCTTCTGCTGCTTCAGGCTATTGAACTGCCTACTACAGGGTTCTAGATGGAGTATTACCGTGTTTGATATAAATGGGCATGAAAGTGGCATCTCATCTACAGTAGATGTCATGATAACAGTCAGATGGAGGAGGGGGAAGTTCTATATTAGCCTACTTGCTATAGTAGTAGCAGAGAAAAGGCACTTTTATAGATTAATGGGGTGTTCTTCAGGGAAAGAACATAGCCGGTTGCCTTGACAGACCAAACCGCTATGTCTGCAAGACCAGACGTTAAGCATGAAGAGCAACCTATCTCACAGCATGCAACTGTGAACAAAGCCAATAGACCAGCTTCATAAATGAACCAAGAGATGTTCTGCTGTATTAGGTAAACAAAGCAAGCTGTCTATATAGCAGGATTCATGGAGCTCTGTACCTCAGCTTGAGACTTCCTTAATAAAATTCTGAAGACTTCTTCCAAAGTACTTCTGTAGCTGAAGATCAGCTTGGCTTGAACACATCCCTAACTTAAGTGACTTGACAGCTAAACTGGACTCCTTCACAACTGAGCTTGCTTTAGGTTCCTCTGGTTCTCTAGGTAGGCCTTGCTGGAAAAAGATGGGATTTTTCACGTTAACTTCTGAATAGAAACTGGTATTGGTGTATCCAGACTAGAATGCTAGTTATGGCATACCTTTCTCCCTCAGCCTTACTCAGTCTTAATTCCCTTCAGCTTCTCTACTTAGTTGAACTATAGCTCTAAGTGGCCAGCAAAGCTATTTGTTGCTTTCCGAGTCTGCAAAGAGGAAGCCTGAAGCTATATTTGTTACTAGTGTCAGTGCAAAGGCATGTCATTGCAGTATGGTCCTGTCACGAGGCTAAAGGCAACTGTCTTCAGTTCCCCCCCCCCCCTTTTCTTTTTCTCTCAATGTAGTCGAGACTAAGACTGCAATACTTATCTTTTGACAGATTGGAATTAAGCATGGTGTAATCTACCTGATCACAAAGTATGGATATATTCATATGTATGACTTGGAGTCTGGAGTGTGCATCTACATGAACCGTATTAGTGCTGATACTATCTTTGTCACAGCTCCTCATGAACCTACCTCAGGCATTATTGGTGTGAACAAAAAAGGACAGGTAACAAAGCCAGAAATGTATTTTTGAGCCTTCTAATGTTTGGAGGGAATGTAGTAAAGTTCATGGGGGAAAGCAACTACTTGACTGATCGGTTTAACCTCTACTTGCACAGAAGTGCTTGAGGAGGAAGAAATCTACTTGTTTTTCTGAATAACCTACCACATCACTGAGAAGCTGCATAGTTGCAGTTTTGGTTGCTGTATTTAACAGTAGATATATCAAGGGTAGTACTTCTCAGATTTGCCTTTTGTTCTTTCCAGGTGCTTTCTGTATGCGTTGAGGAAGATAACATTGTGAACTATGCTACTAATGTTCTCCAGAATCCTGACCTGGGTCTGCGTATGGCTATCCGTAGTAATTTAGCTGGGGCGGAGGAATTATTTGCCAGAAAGTTCAACACACTGTTTGCTCAAGGAAGCTATGCAGAAGCTGCTAAAGTAGCAGCATCTGCACCAAAGGTAAGCAACCTAAAGCTAAAGCTTTGAAGTTGTAAGGATTGCTTTAGTTCATATACTCTGCTGAAAATACTCTGCTGAAAACTCTAGGTTGGCTATACTCCACACTGGACCCTCTTACTGAAAAGTGTGATTGAGAGTCAGTCCAGAGCAAGACCTGCAGTTCTCTCAGGTGCTGGTATAGGATGAGGGACCGCTGGCTAACATTCACTTGTGTTTTAGCACTTGGCACTTGAGAACAAAGGAAGTGGTGTGATGCTAGCCTTAGTCGTCTGCAATTGAGTTGCTTGTCCTGGCTACTGTATTCTTCTGTATCCCATCAAGGAGCATCTGATATCCTTTCCAACTGTGGACTTAACTCACTGTGGTCACTGACTTCTTGCTAGAACAGCACTGTGACTTGAGTTTAATCAAGATCTGTACCTAAGGGGTTAAGAATAGATGCCTTAGTGTATAGCTCAGCGTAACAGTTTTTGGTTGTTTTTTTTTCTTTTTTCTGACAAACACTATTCAGACCTTGCAGTAGAGCAATGTTTAATGAGTATCTTGTTCCCCTTCAGGGAATTCTGCGTACCAGTGATACAATCAGGAAGTTCCAGAGTGTGCCAGCTCAGCCTGGGCAGGCATCTCCCCTGCTCCAGTACTTTGGAATATTGCTTGACCAGGGACAGCTGAACAAGTTTGAGTCTCTAGAACTCTGTCGCCCTGTACTACAGCAGGGCCGCAAGCAGCTTCTGGAGAAGTGGCTGAAGGAAGACAAGGTAGGCTGGATCGTGATGCTAGCTTTATTCTGTTGCCTTGTAACAATTAAGTGTGAACAATAACTCTTGTTAATAATACGTATATGAATTCCTCTATCTACTCTGCCTGACAAATTACTACTTCTGACTTTTCAGCTGGAGTGCTCGGAGGAGCTGGGAGACTTGGTGAAGACAGCTGACCCAACCCTTGCACTCAGTGTCTATCTTCGTGCTAATGTGCCAAACAAAGTCATTCAGTGCTTTGCTGAAACTGGTCAATTCCAGAAAATAGTGCTGTATGCTAAAAAGGTGAAGTAGTTTATCACATATAGTAGACTTATCTTATGCTTAATCTGTACATTCTCAGGCTATCTTCCATAAGATAAGCTTAGTTTCTGTCACTCAAAACTGATAAGTAGCTAAGATTGAGAAACAATTGTTTTTTTCATTCCCATAGTGCAGATAGTAGTGTATGACTAAGCTCTGCACAGTCTGCAAAAGTTAACTTCAGAACATCCAAAATTATACAAAATAACTCAAACTTTGCAGTGGCTCAGGCTAATTCTAGAGGATGAAGATAAGACTCTTCCTAAATGCATCAGACAGGCTTTTTTCTGACTGGTTACAAAACACCTTGCCTGATATCCACTCTTTAAGCTTAGGGTCTTGCTTGATAGTGCCTTAAGACTGAAATGCTTGTTCCTAGTCCTCCTCTTGCCTATCAGGAAAAATGCCCTAGCACAAGTTCAGCTACTTACTGAGTAGTGAATGTTGAATTTTGTGTCAACAGGCAAGCAGTCTTTTTGCCTGAGATATGCAGGAAGATGGGGGTTTGGGTATGGCAAGCCTTAGACCAGATGATAATGTCCATGCTGAAGAATCTATATGCTTAAAGGAGGCTCAAAGCTCCTAGACATGCATGACTGATGTTTCTGCTGAAAACTCTAGGTTGGCTATACTCCAGACTGGATCTTCTTACTGAGAAGCGTGATGAGAGTCAGTCCAGAGCAAGGCCTGCAGTTCTCTCAGATGCTGGTACAGGATGAGGAGCCACTGGCTAACATTAACCAGGTGATGCCTACAACAAGAGTACTGGTCTCTTTCTAGACAGAGGTAATCGCATAGTACCATTTTGCAGACTGGTAAGGCCAATTCAGGTCTCTAGTTGGCTTGGTTAGATAAGTTTGACTAAACTCTTAGTCAAGTTTGATTACCATTCAGTCTTTAGAGGCAGGTGTGTTTTCAAGCTCCTGTGGAAGCTCTCTGACTTATTACAGTAGTCCTGATAGTGAGTCTGTCATTATCTTGGTCTAAGCAGTAATGGTTGTTACTGTCTGCTTAAAGCTCCTATTGTTGGCTCTAACTGAGCATATATTAACTCCTCCTGTTCAGAGAACTTACAGGAAGATGGACAAACAAATCTAAACTGAGTGCTGGCTCCTAGAGGCTGCTTCAGGTGAACGGACAGAGAAATAAGGAAACAATTTAGGTGGTTAAATAACTGAAGCTATTTAGTTTCTGTAAAAAAGCTAATACTTCCTCTATCTGAACAGAGGAGGGATGGGATTTGCAAGCCATGCTTAAACAGTGGGTGGCAAAAAAAT